>NC_060145.1:266756661-267066834 GCF_021461385.2 Schistocerca piceifrons | reverse complement strand
GTTAGTAATAACCACAGACTTTTTGTAGATGATGCACTTGTGCATAATGAAGTACTGTCCGGAAATCAGTACACGAATGTCCAGTAACATGTTAATAAGAATTCGAAGTGGAGCAAGGACGGGCAGATTCGTTTCAGTGTTTAGTAAAGTAAAATATTATACTTTGCAAAATTACATCATCCGTGAATCACGGTTGGTACCTGACAACTCACACAAATACCTTGGTGCAACAGTTTGTGCATACGGAATGTAACGACTACAGTCCTAAGTAAAACGGATGGCGGACTTCGGCTCATTGATAGAATGCTGCAGAAATGCAATCTGTCATTTTAATAATCATTCATGTGAGCCAACATGGAATACCGTCTATTTGTGGGATGTTTACCAAATAGGATTTACAGAGGATAGTGAACGTGTACTATAAAGAACAGCAGGAACAGTCAGGTGTTGGTACGGCCAACAGAAGGGCATCACAGAGGTGCTGAAGGAACTCAACTGGCAGACGCTAGATGATAGGCGCAAATTATCCTGTGAATCTTCAGGGAATACACTACAACCCCCTACATGTAACTTCCGTAGGATTTGCGAGAAGGATATTAGATTAAGTTCAGAGCGCACAGAGGAGTCTAAACAGTCATTCTTCCCGTGATTCATATGTGGATGAAACGGGAAGTGGTAGTAATTTGTTCAGTGGGACGTGCCTTCTGCCATGCACTTCACAGTGGTTTGCATAGTAGGAATGTAGATGTACAGGAAGTACAAAGTACACTGCCCAGTTACATTAATGTACCCATCTATCAGAAACATGAATAATCAGGAAGAGTGTCGTTGAGGTTCTGGAAGATACCGACAAAGATGTGGAAGCACGCCGGCTCCAGTGCCGTAGTCAGCTGTGCTGGGTTTCTCGGTTGACGATCCACGGCACATACAGCCCAGTCAAGGTGGTCCCACAGATTCTCCATTGGTTGTAAATCCGGTAAGTTTGATGATCAGGGGAGTACAGTAACGTCATCGCCCTGCTCTTCAACCCCGCATGAAAACTTTGATCTGTATGACACGTTGATTTGTCGTGCCGGTAGATGCTATCGTGCTGAAGAAAAAGCAAATTGTGTGTTGGGGTGGATGGTCCCCAAGAATAAATGCTCACTTGTCCATTGTGCATCCTGTATCGACGAAATCACTGAGGGAATGCCACAAAACATTCCCTAGACCATAAGGCGCACAGAGGTCCCTTTCGACAAATGTTGCATGCTGTTTGCTTCCAGACGTTTCACGCTATACACGCCAACGACCATGTGTCATCTGAAAAGACCACCTGTCGCCATTCACAGGACGTCCAGTTGCGGTATTGGCGTACAAATTGCAGCCTTCGTTGCCAGTGAACAACAGTCAACACGGGTGCATGAGCCAGGGTGCCTATTCCGTATCTTTCCGCCATTGTGCCGATCGTTTCGGTACTCAATAGCACCGAACGGTCTAGTACTCGAATTAGAGTCCTTGAGTTATTCAGTATGCATTTCGGTAGCGATAACGTTCGGGTCTAAAGAACCGAAGCGCTGTTGTCGGTTCGTGTCGCGTAAGCCAATCAAAAGCAAGCGGCCGCAGATCCGCGCATGCGCACTGCAGCGCGCACAGCGCCACGAACACAAAGCGGCTAGCAGGCGACACAGGCGCGCTATTCTTTCAAGTACCGAAAATTGGGTTTACGTTGCCATAATGCATGACGCCGCATTCCATCCAGCTGACGTGCCCGCCTTCATCGCCCTTGCCTCCTCCTTAACAGGCGCAGTATATCCGTTTTCATGATTCTCAGCTGAAATGCATAAAAATTTTTACAGTTTCTCTGACCGCATGTTTGCATGCATGCATAATAACGATAGCGTATTTGACTGTATTCTGCAGATTGTCGTAAATGCCGCATGTCATCTTATTTTCATTCACACTGACATCATGTTTTGAAGTTTACGTTTCGGAAAATGAGTTAGAAATAGCGTGTAGTACCACATTGTACTAATACATGTATAAAAACATCCGAAAAACTGATTCCGAGAGGTTCAAAGAATATGAAGATAAACAGAATGTGGTTATAACACGCTCCTAGAGATCCAAATGATTAAGTAGCCCACATCCCTATATGATGCGTCAACGATGTGGGTCTTAAAAACAAAATTGAAAAAAAAACGCAGTTCGCCGAAGTTTGTAACACGCATCTCATGAATGAAAATATTTCGTATATGGTACTACAGTCTAAAAATATTACGGCAGAGATCTTTCATCTCTGTCTACTGTGGTTGAGGATTCGATCGCGGATAAATACTTGTGGCAAGCAAGATTATGAAGATGACTTCTGCTAGTTACATTCCCAGTAATTTAAGTTGTGCTCTTAGATTCCTGTCTAACCGCATACTCGGAAATCGCTACATATTCGGAAAAAATGGTGAATTATTTCTGACAAGAAAAAAATATAAAGGTCATTGTCGGTTGTTTCACTCACAGCAATTCCATCTCCAACAATTTCGTATTTTAAACACATAGAAATCGCGAAATCATTACTGAAGAAGTGCGCTCTTACATGTAAGTAAGAACGAATGTTGCAGAAAAATCTTAACTTACGCGAGCAACAATGTCTCAGAACGTGTTGCATATATGAAGAGCAAAAAAAAATTTTTTTTACGTCCACTCATGCACGAACCCGTCTTTGGTATCGCCCGCGCGCTAACCACTTGGGCACGCCAAACAGACACGCAGTGTTCATTTGTTATGGTATTATGTAGAGGAACGTAGGCTGACTCCGTTGCCAAACGGTGCTCTGTAAGTCATAAATGCGTGATAGTTTGGAAGGTTTCCAGTATCAGGCTTCACATAATTGCTTTCCATTGTTACTTGAAAGTTGTAAACACGTTTCGATAATTACTAACTAACCTATTTATGGGAAAATGCACACAAAGTCACTAGCAACGTCAGTTCACACTCATGTAATATACGTCAGCAGAGCCGATGTCTTGATGTTTAATGATCCTTAAACTCTTATTTGCATAAAAATAACACGTATTTTGAGAGAATATTGACCGAAAACGGTTTTTTTATGTAATCATTCACAGTAACAACCTAACCTAACCATATTTCTAACAAAGGAAAATAGTCTATTACGAACTCACCTTCCAACTGGATGCATCATCTGGTGATTCTTTAGTAACAGAGTCACTAAATCCAAAGCTAAAATCGCTAAATATGTTTAAAATAACAAATTATAGCTCACCGATCGACAGGGCCAGATCGGAATCCAAAACCTCTCGGTACAATTGTCGTAAAATCGGTGGCAGGGCCGTTCCGTAACAAGTCTCAGAAGCTTACTGAATAGGATATTTCGATAAAGAACCGAAAATGACGTCACTACCGAGACTAACCTACTACACCGATCGGTATGAACGATACAGAATAGGGCCCCAGGCGTCTGTTGCGTAGGCCCAGATGCAGCAACGTTCACTGAATGCTCGTTGAGGAGACGCTATTGGTAGGCGCTTGGTTCACCGGGGTGGTCAGTTGCTGAACAGTTGCACTTCTGTCCGTCCGTACACATGTCCACAACCGTCTTTCACCTCTGTCATTTATGGCCTGTGGTGCAGCACAGTTACCTCAGTACCAGTTTTGGATAGTGCCATTTTTACATGCGCTGTGTACTTTAGCCACAGCGGCACGCGAACGGTTTAGAAATGCAGCCGTTTCGAAATGCGTGCGGATGATGATGATGATGTTGATGTTGGTTTGCGTGGCGCCCGTACAAGTTCCAATCTCGACATTTCCCGGATGACGACGAGGACAACACAAACACTCAAGCCCCAGCCAGAGAAAATCCGGCTGGGAATCGAAACGGGGACCCCGTGATCCAGAGATGGCAACGCTAGCCATTAGACCACGAGCTGAATGCTTGTCACCTTAACCCGAAAGCCATTGGTCGTGCGCTGTTGGACGTCATATAAATCTCTCCGTATTAGAACAATTGATAATTTTTCTTATGGACCATCTGACAGCAACTGAAAAAAAAACACAATTTTAGTGCCATACGCGTTTCGCCTTTATTTTCTGCAAGGCATCATCAGTGGCAGGTTGCGTGAACGATTTCCTACATATTACGCTCCTGTTGCATTCCTGGAGTTGTTCTGCTTCTTATGAATGGCAATTTGCGGTTTTTTCGCACATTCCACAGCACTATGAACTGAACACTTGTTTCGATGCAATGTTTTGGTTTCAGACCGTCCATAGGTAAAAATTATCCATATACCGTAATATTACACGGAAGTGATGAAGACAGGACTACAAATGTTGAAGATGTTACTTCACTGTTTTCCGCGTCCTACCGACACGCTTTACATATGCTCCACCGTTGGTGCTGCCACCTACCGTTTGTGAGTTGTTGCACGTTGTCGAACCTAAGCGGTTGCTGTGTTAGTGAGACTAGGCCGCGTAAAACTAGCCCGAAAAATATTTCGTACCCCTTGAGACAGGCAACCTAAAGTATTCCATCCGCACCATGTTAATGTAAGAAGGGTTGCCTATCTTAAGATGCATTAAATATTTTCTGGGCCAGTTTTATTTTGCAAACTGTGTAGAAAGCGATGAGGCGAATGCCTTCGGTCAGTACTTGTCGCAGCAACAGTGCAGCTTTGGACCTTGTCAATTAATTTAAATGAGATTATAACTGGATTGTTGTACAGTGCAGAAGGTGTGAGCTGAGCCGTGGTGTGTGTTGCAGTGGTGCAGGGCGAGGGCGCGGCGTGGCGCGAGGCGGCCGCCGGCGCGCTGGTGGCGCTGCCCGGCGTGCAGGCGCGCTCGCTGGCGCTGGTGCTGCGGCTGTGCGCGCCGCCCGGCTCGGGCCCCGCGCGCCAGCACGCCGCCTCCTGCCGCCACCTGCCGCCCGCCGCCGCGCTCGCGCCGCTGCTCATCCGCGGCGAGCCGGGCCACGAGCCGGCCGCCGCCGCGCTGCTCGCCGCGCTCGCCAGGGACCTCACCGACAACAGGTCAGTCGGCGGCGCGCCTCGCAGCCCCGCCTGCGCCACAAGCGTGCTACTGGTGCAACTGCGCGTCTGCCTTCTCTTCCGCAGCGCAGACGTAGTACGTCATCTCATTCCGTATGCCTGCGCAGATCTTGACCGTTCGGGCAGATCGACGTATGTGCTCAAGAAGGCGACGCCTGAACACTCAACCCATCTATTCGGATAGTTTTTGGCAGTTCGCTTGCCTACATACGAGGGTTGCCCAGAAAGTAACGCACCGCATTTTTTTTTCCTCAGCCGAAAACAATGCTACGAATGCGAAACGTTTAGTACGTATTACACACATCAAAAAAAGTTTTGCATCACCCCGGTTCCCAGATCTCCTAAAGAAAGACGTTGACTGTGGATATTGTACCACACACACAGTCCCTTTGACTGTTCAGAGATGTCACTAAACCCGCCCAAAGATGTAAACAACCATGCATGAGCAGCGCCGACAGCCGATCAGTCCCAGTCATTCCACCAGGAAGGAGGTACACGCCTCGTGTTTTCTGTAGTTAACCAGGCCTAGACGGTTAATACCGCGCTTAGATCGCGTCCGCATTGTCAGTTTGCGTCAGGACGGGCTCTCAACAAGGGAAGTGTCCAGGCGTCTAGGAGTGTACCAAAGGGATGTTGTTCAGACATTGAGGAGATACAGAGAGACACGAACTGTCGATGACATGCGTCGCTCAGGCCGCCCAAGGCCTACTACTGCAGTGGATCACCGCTACCTAAGGATTATGGCTCAGAGGAACCCTGACAGCAGCGCCACCATGTTGAGTAATGCTTTTTGTGCAGCCACAGGACGTCGTGTTACGACTCAAACTGTGGGCAAAAGGCTGCATGATGCCCACCTTCACTCCCGACGTCCATGATGAGGTCTATCTTTGTAACCACAACACCATGCAGCGCGGTACAGATGGGCCCAACAACATGCCGAGTGGACCGTTCAGGATTGGCATCACGTTCTCTTCACTGGTGGGTGTCGCACATGCCTTCAACCAGACAATCGTCGGAGACGTCTTTGGAGACAACCCGGTCAGGCTGAACGCCTTAGACACACTGCCCAGCGAGTGCAGCAAGGTGGAAGTTCCCCGCTGTTTTGGACTGGCATTATGTGGGGCCGACGTACGCCACTGGTGGTCATGGAAGGCGCCGAAACGGCTGTACGATACCTGAATGCCATCCTCCGACCGATAGTGCAACCATATCGGCAGCATATTGACAAGGCATTCGTCTTCATGGACGGCAATTCGCGCCCCCATCGTGCACATCTTGTGAATGACTTCCTTGAGGATAACGACATCGCTCGACTATAGCGGCCAGCATGTTCTCCAGACATGAACCCTATCGAACATGCCTGGGATGGATTGAAAAGGGCTGTTTATGAACGACGTGACCCATAAACCACTCTGAGGGATCTACGGCGAATCGCCGTTGAGGAGTGGGACAATCTACAACCAACAGTGCCTTAATGAACTTGTGGATAGTATACCATGACGAATACAGGCGTGCATCAATGCAATAGGACGTGCTACTGGGTATTAGAGATACCGGTGTGTACAACAATCTGGACCACCACCTCTGAGGGTCTCGCTGTATGGTGGTACAACATGCAACGTGTGGTTTTCATGAGCAATAAAAAGGGCAGAAGTCATGTTTATGTTAATCTCTATTCCAATTTTCTATACAGCTTCCGCAACTCTCGGAACTGAGCTCAAGCAAAACTTTTTTTTGATGTGTGTATTTGAACCCTCCGACAGATAGCGTAGCTCCAGGACAGTTTCAAAATGGCGTCTGTAAGTGATACACGTTACAAGCAAAGTCCCGCCATTGAATTTCTCACTGCAGAGGAAGAAACTGTGGGGAATATTCACAAACGCTTGTGCAAAGCCTGTCGAGCATTTGCTATCGACAGAAGTACAGTTATTCGCTGGGCACGGAGGGTGAGGTTATGAGAAGGCGGTTTGGCGGAGCTGCACGATTTGCAGCGGTCGGAGAGACCATCGGCGGCTGTCACACCTGACAGTCGCAGCGAGCTGATGTTGTCAGCTCTTCTGGCGACTTCGGTGCCACATCAAGCCAGGAAATGTTTTGCTGCACAACCATAATGCTCGGCGCCACTCAAGCCTGAGGACTGTTGAACACATTACAAACCAGGATTGTATAGTGTTACTCCAGCCACCCTACAGCCCTGACCTAGCCTCCTCGCACTTTTACTTGTATGGGCCATTAAAGGATGCCATTTATGGAAGACATTTTGATGACGATGAGGAAGTGATTCACACAGTGAAGCACTGGCTCCGCCACCATGACAAGGATTGCTACCGACAGGGCATACACGTCTTTTTTTCGCATTGGAGGAAAGCCATACAACTGGATGGACATTACTTGGAAAAGTAGGTTGTGTCGATAAAAAGCCATTCTTTTGTGTGAGTAGTTCTCATTATGTTCAATAAATAATTGTTGAAGGAAAAATGTGGTGCATTGCTTTCTGAGCAGCCCTCGTAAAACGACCTCTTAAAGGGATCCGTACACACACACACACACACACACACACACACACACACACACACTTCTGTTGTCGGGCAGTCGCTTGGGTATGACCGCTGTATAGCCGATACTCCCTTCCTCATTTCATCTGCCCTCACCGCCACTTCACCTGACCCCCACCATCACTTCACTCAACGCCGGCCTGAGTGGCCAAGCGGTTCTAGGCGCTACAGTCGGGAACCACGCGACTGCTACGGTCGCAGGTTCGAATCCTGCCTCGGGCATGGATGTGTGTGATGTCCTTAGGTTAGTTAGGTTTAAGTAGTTCTAAGCTCTAGGGGACTGATGACCTCAGAAGTTAAGTCCCATAGTGCTCAGAGCCATTTGAACTTCACTCAACAAACTGCACCACTTACGGCACTGTCGTCCAACGCAATCGTCCAACAAAAATTTGTCGTTCGCTACTGAGGCGCTGTAATCGCTGTATAAAGTCGATCGGGACGTGTGTAGGATGCACAAGAAATTGATCAGACGGGTGGTTGGTACATTTATATGTTCGTTCAGGTATTTTAGCTCACTTTTAGAAAACCATCCCTAAAACCTTGTGATGCGCGACCTATTCAAAAATGATGGAACCGAGAGATACTTTAAAACTGAGCATTTTTCATCGTCATGTATAGCGTCCGAAACGCATATTTCCCGATAAATCGAGAATACAGACTTTTTACGAATGTTCCACAGTTTTATTTTGTTATGTGCTTTTCTTTTTATCTAAATGTGTGGAAATAGGTTGATTGATACGATGAATAAATCACTAAGGAATAATAAAAGAAGGACATAAATAAAATGTGTGAAACTATTTGGATTAGTAGAAAAACTGAACCCCACTAGGCAACGGCGGCCATACTTGGGTTAGTAAGGTAAGGTAAGGTGAAGTTCCGCGCTCTGGCCCTGGTGGGACAACCGGACCCAACAGACAGCTATGTCATGCTCAGCCAGTGGCGTCATTCCTTCATTTTCGGTGGTGCATAAGCGATACACACGAGTCGAAATGGTTTGCCGTGTCTGAGGCCTTTCCCTTGTTACCTACCGATGGTTGCCAGGTAAGTGAAGTAAGCACTGGGTTACCGCCATGAAGTCAAAAAATGTGCATCGAAGACTTCATTGAAAGATACTGCGGTGAAACGATCTTCCAGGTTTTCTCGGAGTGAATGTTTACTGCATGTTTTCTATTCCTCAAACGGGTCGTTGATCCAGTTCTTGGGACGATATTTCTACGAGAGACACATTCGCTTCTCCAGGTGCTACGAGCCGGGTTCAGGCAGCGAGCACTCCGCTTAACACCTGCTTTTTTCCTGTACGGTGTGATTGAAAGAACGAACTTGATCCTCATTGGATCATCTGAATGCTAGAAAAAAAGGAAGAGTTACCATATTTTTATCAGACAGTCCTGAAGTTGATAATACAGCAACTGGACAGGCTTACCATAGCAGGGGACCATTCTTGTACCACTTACTAAGCCAGTCGTCGATGAAACTGACAGGACGTATGGATACAGTAAAAAAGGGTGGGACCACACTGTGAAAATTAAATAACACATGTCTCTCTATGCTATTCCATAATCAGTTTTATTATTGCCAAGGTTACAAGCGTTAGAAAAACACACATCATCTGCTGCGAGAAACGTTCAGCAAGTAATCGTAAACATTTTTTTCTTCTCCAGTTTTGGTTAAAAAAAAATGGACTTTGTCAATTATTTCCGCTTCAGCCCATATATTGTCATTAAGTAGGTGGCAGTGCTAAAAGTAGCCTTCTAAATAGCGTCTGTAGCGGAGGTGCGAGATGCTATTGGAAAAAAACCAGAGCATCGCAGATATCCATAGACGGTTGCCGAATGTCTACGGATACCTGGCAGTGAAGAAAAGCACGGTCAGTCGTTGGGCGATGCATCTGTCATGTTCACAACAAAGTCGTGCAAATCTGTCCGATCTTCCGCGTGCCGGGCGGTCTCACACAGCTGTGACTCCTGCAATGTTGGAACATGCGGACACTCTTTCGAGGTGATCGATGGACTACAATCAAACACATCGTCGCACGACTGGACATCTCTGTTGATAGTGCTGAGACACTCGTCCACCACTTGGCGTGCTCAAAGGTGTGCGCCCGCTGGTTTCCTCGCCGCCTAACAGAAGACCATAAAGAGCAACGAAGGACCTTGTGTGCGGAATTGCTTGCGCGCTACGAGGCTGATAGCGAAATTTTTTTGTCGAACATCGCCATAGGCGATGAAACATGGACTCGTCACTATGAATCGGAAACAAAACGAAAATCCATTGAGTGACGCCACTCCACTTCTCCTCCGAGGAAAAAGTTCAAAACTGCATAGGACTTTTCCACCCTACCGCAAGGATCTCACACCTTCCGACTTCCATCTGTTTAAACTAACGAAGGATGCCCTTTGCGTGAAGCACTACGTGGGTGATGGCGAGGTTGTTTATGCAACATGTTGGCTCCAGTGTTGACCAGTAGACTGGTACCATGTGGGCATACAGGCCCTCCCAGTAGGGTGGCGTAATGCCGTCGCACTGAACGGTGATTATGTCCAAAAATAGGATTTTGCAGCCAAAAGAGAGCCGAATAGTATTTTATACTGGAATCCTAAATAAAACCAACCTACGAGGGGCGTTTGAAAAGTCGGTGCAAAAATAAAAACTACTTACGTGTTGGGGTAAAACTTTTTTATTTTTCGACATAGTCTCCTTGTAGACTTACACACTTCGTCCAACGCTGTTCTAATTTGTTGATCCCTTCCGAATAATAGGAATTGTCCAAGACTGCAAAATAGCTGTTAGTTGTTGCGATCACCTCCACGTTTGAATAAAATCTTTGTCCCGCCAGCAATTTCTTCAAATTGGGGAGCAAATAGTAGTCCGAGGGAGCCAAGTCTGGAGAATAGGGGGGATGTGAAACGAGTTGGAATCCTATTTCCATTAATTTTGCGATCGCAGCTGCTGAGGTGTGTGCTGGTGCATTGTCGTGATGGAAGACTTTTTTGCGGTCCAATCGTCGCCGTTTTTCTTGCAGCTCGGTTTTCAAACGGTCCAATAACGATGAACAATATGCACCTGTAATAGTTTTACCCATACACAGTGACGAAACGACGTTTAAAGTCCTGCGGATTCTTCCTGAACAGCTGCCAACCATCCTTGCAACACTTCACACGATTCCTTTTTGGTCAACCGTGAGCAATCGTAGAACCCATCTTGCGGATAGCTTTCTCATGTCCAAATGTTTATGAAAAATATTATGTACCCATTCACTCGAGATGCCCACAGCACTAGCAATCTCACACACCTTAACTCTTCTGTCATCCATGTTGTGGGTTGGCAGGAGAGCCAACACCGTATTATTAGAGGAAGCCGAAAGGCACGCGTTTTAGCTCACGCAGGCTGGCGTGAGGTCTGGAACAGGACAAGGAAATTAGACTTTAGAAAAAACTGACGTAGCTGGTGGAATACTTAACTTCAATCCATAAATGGTGAACGTCGCTCTTGACGGTACATTATTCATAATGTCAATAGTAACTGGTAATGGCGCCTTGCTAGGTCGTAGCAAATGACATAGCTGAAGGCTATGCTAACTATCGTCTCGGCAAATGAGAGCGTATTTTGTCAGTGAACCATCGCCAGCAGAGTCGGTTGTACAGCTGGGTGAGTGCTAGGAAGTCTCTCCAGACCTGCCGTGTGGCGGTGCTAGGTCTACAATCACTGATAGTAGCGGGTCCGACGTATACTAACGGACCGCGGCCGATTTAAAGGCTACCACCTAGCAAGTGTGGTGTCTGGTGGTGACACCAAAATCCATCACCATGATTTCTGGAGTCGTAACCTCCACAGGGCGTCCAGAAAGTGCAGCATCACTTGTGCCCATATGGCCATTCCGAAAATTTTTAAACCATTTATAAACTGTTCTAATCGAAGGTGCTGATTCACCGTAATGTTTATGAAGCTTCTCTTTAGTCTCCTGAGGCGTTTTGCCTTTCATAAAGTAAGGTTTAATCACTACACGAAATTCTTTTTCGTCCATTTTTAGACAGTCACTCGACTTCCTTGATTCATACAAATGCCAAACACAAAGAAATAGACCAGTATGGCTGAAACTTGGTGTGCGTTCTTTACAAAGATGCTACTAACTAGACATGACCTCGATACGCGCCGGACTGGCTCTCGGGCTTGGCACGGACTTTTCAAACGCCCCTCATACTTCCAGAAAAAAAGTGTTGCATTACTTACTGGAATCCGAGGTATTTGCGGATTAATAAGTGTATTTAACAATTAAGTATATAGTACAGTATATCCATTACTGAACCAGGGGTAAGGTACGTACGCTGAGCAGTTCTAACATGTACAGGAAAATCAAACGACTGCTCTTACAGCAGGAAGATACTCATCGTTTCTTTTCGAGGGAAAAGTAAGCTGGTACCGCGGCAGTGTTATCTTACCCAGATCCCGTTGGTAGGGCTTTGGACATGGTGTCCTAAACTTGGGGTGCACTCTCTGGAGAAGAGCCTAGCGGAGCACTTGCGAGATAATCGGAAACTATTTCGATATAATCTCACAGATCAATTTTAGCTGCTACTATTGTTTCGGAAAACCAAGGGCTGATATCCAGTAACGCGCTAACGAGGACTTACATAAGTGATCGGCGCTGTGAGAAACTAATGAGAAATCTAGCGAGATGAGTCAAATGAACGAACAGAAAGGAGCGAGAAGGAATCAAAATAGATTTGACCTTTTATTAACCGGTACTGGAGGAGGGACATAAGCGGGAGCGGATCAGCGCTTCAAGGTTGATAGAGAC
The DNA here is from genome assembly GCF_021461385.2 of Schistocerca piceifrons. Classification (NCBI taxonomy): domain Eukaryota; kingdom Metazoa; phylum Arthropoda; class Insecta; order Orthoptera; family Acrididae; genus Schistocerca; species Schistocerca piceifrons. Next base: position 267,054,445 of record NC_060145.1, on the reverse strand, counting down.
TAAAAAAATAGATCGGGCTACCGCGGAGGCCTATTTATTATGGGTCAGAATCGCTCAAAAAGTTAGCGTTTCCGTGCCTACCCTGTCGTGTCCAAGTAGAGCAAACGTTTTGAAATCAGTTTACCTCCATTCTCGATTTTAGATAATTTCTTAAATAACAAAATGTGAGATGACGATAACTGTTGACAAACCGGGAAAGCGGGCCTCTAGATGCTCAGGATCATCATGATATGGCTAGTCAGATTCTAAGGCTTTCAGTTTACTGCACAATTACTTTTAGTGATATATATAAATTCTACACTAAACAGTTTATGAAAATGTTAATAGAGGAAGTCCGGGAAGTAGGGACGAATGTTTAAGTGCTATAGAACATACAAGATTGATTGAAAATGTTCAGTTTCTTTTACAAATACATGAAGAATTATATGCTCCATATGACCAACCAAGCCCGCGCGGCAACGAGCAATACGTTGAAGTTCTCGATGACGCGTTCACAAACTTCTGGTGGAATGCCGTTAATAACCCTTTTAATTTCATCCTTCAATTCGTGTATTGTTTGTGGTTTGTTCACATACACTTTTGATTTCACAAATCCCAACAAAAGAATTCACAAGGCGTATGATCGATGATCAGGTTGCCACGCAAAGAGGTAATTTTTTGAGGAAGCTTTTAATTCAGCAAAGCAAACGTCTCACGGGATGTGTGACACGTCACAACATCTTGTTGAAGCCAAATATCGTCATTTTCATCAATAAGAGGGCAAAACCAATCAGAAAGCAGGTTTCGGTAACGGTTGCCCTTCACAGTGACGGCAGCTCCCTCAACATTTTCAAAAAAGTACGGGCCGATCACTCCTCCTGCCCAGAACCCACACCACACAGTCGTTCGTTGTGGATGCTCCTCATCTTCCACAGTCACTCGCGGATTTTCGTTGCCCCAAATTCTGCAGTTCTGCTTATTGACGTACCCACTGAGGTGGTAGTGCGCTTTATCTCAGAAAATTATTCTTTTTGTGAAGTTCTCGTTCTCCGCTTATCGAGTCAAGACCCATTGAGCAAATCGATGTCTCTTTCCATGATCTACAGGCTTCAACTCTTGTGTAAGTTGCATCTTGTAAGCATACGTTTTCAGATCATTTTAAAGGCCTTCATGCAGTAAACTTGATGATAAATTCAGTTGTTGAGCTCGTCGGCGAACCGATTTTTTGCAGCGTATGGTCACATTGTCAAGCACGACAGCAAGATTTCCCTGTGTTCGAACAGAACGCGCGCCGGCCGGAGTGACCGAGCGGTTCTAGGCGCTACAGTCTGTGACCGCGCGACCGCTACGGTCGCAGGCTCCAATTCTGCCACGGGCATGGGTGTGTGTGACGTCCTTAGGTTAGTTAGGGTTAAGTAGTTCTAAATTCTAGGGGACTGATGACCTCAGAAGTTAAATCCCATAGTGCTCAGAGCCATTTTTCAACAGAGCGCGGTCGTCCTGTCTTCTTAAAGTTTGAAACAGAACACGTGGTCTCAACCTTCCAGATAAATCTCCGAATTAATGGTACGGTTGGAACAGCATTACGTCATAGTGTCACTCGCAATTCACGAACGATTGCCGTAGGACTTCCACAGTTTTTTTAATAACTTTTTATCACTTGGGTACGTTGCTCAGTTGTCATCCGCTCCATAAATATACTTCAAACAACAATGCTCACCACACAAAAGCTATCACGTCGCAGATAGCAAAAATGAAAAAAACCAAGGCTGCCAACCGTCATATGACAAAATGGCGCAAAATTCAAATTCGTCCTTACTTCCCGGACAGCAGTTATAAGTTGTTAATTCAGCATCCATTCCTCGGTCACACTTTACAACAATTGTCATTAGCCATTCCTACTCCGTTCTCCACATGTTTCAAAGAAATGAAGCTGCTCAACCTGAAGAAGGCAACTAGGTCGATAACTGCATCGATGTATTCAAGGAATTGAGCTGATCATTTCGAAATATGAACGACGAAGTGAAATAATGGATAAGATAAGTTATTTAATCAGTTAAAGATGATTTATTGTTTCATTTTCAAAAATGTTTACATTTAATAGAATAATAAGTTTAAAAAAAATTGTTAGTTTACATGGCCAGTTAGTCAAAAAATGATCCAACAGTTTATTCCTCATTGTACTGGTTCAACTCCAGTTGTCGATAGCGCGTATTCAGTTTCGCAACCGTCTGCGTCATGTCAAAGTTAATGCTAAACGAGACAGGCTCTTACAATATTTATAAACAAAAAAAAGTCAAGTTCAAAGAGGTTCCAAAATTTCTCCGTTTGTTTCTCAGCATTCCGAAGGCGCATTGTATATACCTTCGGGTTCTGGAAAGACGGAAACTGAAAATTCTCCTTGCAACTATAGATATATTCCCTCCATAATGTTGAAAGAAGTGTGTGCAGTCCAAAAACCAAACTCCCTCAAAAAACTAGGGTATCTTGGGTTATCCTTCAGTGGTAGTTCTTCTAATGTTGGTATAACTCGTTTGAAGCTAATTGAAGGGTAGTGGTAGGTCTTCTAATGTTTGAATCTAATGGAAGGATATCTCGGGGTCGCTACTGAGCTCTGGAGTTTTTCACGTTTCATTTCGCCGAGATTATGCTGAGAGAATATACTGTGAAGGAATAAGTGAAGGGCACTACCTTACCGTGGCGTGAGCAACAGCAGCCGGACAAAAGTGAAACCTCCCGCTGCGGCGTGCGATGTACACGGTTCCGTTTTGACTGCTGTCTGAAAAGTGTGAAATGGGGCTTAATACCGCCTGCGAACAGCTTTCGGGTAGCGCCAACTATGCCGGCGCGGTAGTTCAGCGTGTTTGGTCAGAGGGTTAGCTGCCCACTGTAATAAAAAAACTGAGTTAATCGATCAACAACGAACTTAACGGATGTCTTACGACGTCCGCCCCGAGCAGATGCAACGAGCAAAAGCGAACAAGATGAGATTAAAAGCCGGCCGCGGTGGTCTCGCGGTTCGAGGCGCGCAGTCGGGAACCGCGCGACTGCTACGGTCGCAGGTTCGAATCCTGCCTCGGGCATGGATGTGTGTGATGTCCTTAGGTTAGTTAGGTTTAAGTAGTTCTAAGTTCGAGGAGACTGATGACCACAGCTGTTAAGTCCCATAGTCCTCAGAGCCAGCCATTTGAGATTAAAAAAACCAAGTGACAGGTACTCAAGCCGAAAACCGGTATAGACACAGTTTAAGAGCAGTAGTAAAAATGAGAATACTGTCCATTGCGAGTCGTGTTTAAGAAACTAAACTGCCGGTGCTATGACAGTTCATTTCGTTACAACTGACTCGTAGCTGCTACTGCTTTTAAATTGTTTTACGTATGACTACTTGTCACAAATTTCATGCTTGACTGATGGCTGGGCAGCTTGGTGGCCCGTTCGTATGCACGTATCGCTTGACAGTGCTATAAAAGCCGCAATTGGTGAGCAGTGGTAAAGTAATCATGATTACAGACAGTGGCGGAAATGTTGTCATTTCAGAACTTTTGTACGACTCTGGCACCTGCCGGAAAGAGTGTAATCATGCAGTGAGGTTTTCAAATGATCATAAGATTCCTTGGAGGATAACTATCTGGAGGGGGAAAAATCTCGTGTATAGTTGCTGCGAAACGTAATCTTTAAACACAAGATAACTGTAACTCGCTTGTGTGGACTTGTCACATTGTGCCACATGTTAAACGCCTTGAAGTGAAGTCACATTCAGAATGCGTATAGGCGCTGTTGATACGGTCTATGCAGCAGGGAAGCGCATCCCTCGTTGATGGTAGCTATCTGTCGCCGTCTGTCTGCATCAGCGGTGCCTACCCTCCATGCATATATGCCTCTCTGCATGAATAACTGTAAAAGGATCACAGCAGTTCCCTGAAGAGCGCGGTCAATATGAATAAGCACCACGCTCAACTTCCGGCATCTAACATGCGTCCAGATAACATCGATGCGTCGGCAAACATCGCTTGTCGACGGCACCTGCGGGAAAACTGCGTCTGTTCATCGGCCTGACAGACACTGGATTTATCTTTTGCTGTAGTGAGTCTTAAAGTGTGCTGCTCGAGAAGCGGCCGACTGGTCCTATACGCTGAAGAAGCTGAAGTGTGTTCCGGATGCATGACTGTCGGTCATGACGTGAAGCGCAACAGCCAACGCCTTGGCCGCTAACAGAGATAACTTTCATCTAAGGGAATCCTTTTAGTGTTTCGTTGCAGCTGTACGAAGAGCGTTTGAAAAGTCCGTGCAAAGTCCGAGAGATGGCACCACCGGCGCGTATCGAGATCATATTTAGTTAGTAGCATCTTTGGAAAAAACGCACACCAAGTTTCAGCCATAGTGGTCTATTTCCTTGTGTTTGGCATTCGTGTGAATCAAGGAAGTCGAGTAATTGTCAAAAAAATGGACGAAAAAGAATTTCGTGTAATGATTAAACATTGCTTTATGAAAGGCAAAACGCCACAGGAGACTAAAGAGAAACTTGATTAACAGTACGGTGACTCTGCACCTTCGATTAGAACAGTTTATAAGTGGTTTCAAAATTTTCGGAGTGGCCATATGGACACAAGTGATGCTGAACGTTCTGGACGCCTTGTGGAGATTACAACTCCAGAAATCATTGATAAAGTCCATGACATGGTGATGGATGACAGAAGAGTTAAGGTGCGTGAGACTGCTAGTGCTGTCCGGCATCTCGAATGACGCGTACATAATATTTTGCATAAACATTTGGACATGAGAAAGCTGCCTGAAAGATGGGTTCCGCGATTGCTCACGCTTGACCAAAAACGGAATCGTGTGACGTGTTGGAAGGATGGTTTGCAGCTGTTCAGGAAGAATTCGCAGGACTTTAAGCGTCGTTTCGTCACTGTGGATGAAACATGGATACATTACTATACTCCTGAGACCAAACAACAATCTAAACAATGGGTTGCCAATGGAGAACCTGCACAAAAAAAAGGCGAAGACCATTCCTTCGGCCGGAAAGGTTATGGCGACTGTCTTTTGGGATTCGCAAGGGATAATCCTCATCGACTATCTGGAAAAGGGTAAAACTATTACAGGTGCATATTATTCATCGTTATTGGACCGTTTGAATACCGAGCTGCAAGAAAAACACCGGCGATTGGACTGCAATAAAGTCATTTTCCATGCACAATGCACCAGCGCACATCTCAGCAGTTGTGGTCGCAAAATTAATGGAAATAGGATTCCAACTCGTTTCACGTCCCCCCTATTCTCCAGACTTGGCTCCCTCGGACTACTGTTTGCTCCCCAATTTGAAGAAATGGCTGGCGGAACAAAGTTTTTTTCAAACGAGGAGGTGATTGCAGCAACTAATAGCTATTTTCCAGACTTGGAAAATTCCTATTATTCGGAAGGGATCAACAAATTAGAACAGCGTTGGACGAAGTGTATAAGTCTAAAAGGAGACTATGTCGAAAAATAAAAAAGGTTTACCCCAAACCCGTAAGTAGTCTTTATTTTTGCACGGACTTTTCAAACGCCCCTCGTATTTAAGCTTTTGTGTGCCTATCCACGTAGTTGTCACGTAACGGGTTCTTGTCGTCCTATCGATTGCGTGGTTGTGATTTTAATATTTATTAATCGTCAATGACCCGTAGGGAGAAGAGGTTTCTAGTAACTGCACTTCACATACGTTTCCGTCTGTGCATCTGCAAGACTACTTAGTAGTTCATCCTCCAGTGGCTTGGCAGAGGGTTCATAGAACCACTTCCAGACTACTGGTATTTTTCGACCGTTATTTCCCTTAACAAGCTCTGCTTAAACAGATTCAAATTCCGGTTCGGCCACTTTGTTTTTATATTGCCTTGCTTTCGATAAATTACATTAGGTGAATACCGGGTTGATATATAACACACACACACACACACACACACACACACACACACACATTTCAGTTAGGCCACAATCGGTCATTCTCACACATATCTCCAACTGAGCGATTGCTGTGTCAGTGATTGCAGTGTGGTCGGTACAATATTTAAGTCCAGCCCTTAGTTCTTTCTTCACTGCCTTACAAACGTAGATTACACCAGAATCAATTTTTGTTCATTCAATTTTGTATACCAAATTGCAGTGTCATACTGTTTCACAGATATCATGGCCTGGGCAAACTACTGTAGATCTCAACACTTTCTACCAGAACCCACGTACCCAGTTATGGGCTTCACTAATGACCAGTTATAACATTAAATAATTATTGAACTCATCAGGCATGATAATACGCGATAGCAACGATCGTCATTTGCTTTCAGCGCGAAAGGCGTCAGTAGAACGCGACATAGAAATGTGTATAGTCTGTATGCCTCTTTCGCAATCGTTGACAGCTTTCCGAATGCTGGAATCGTTATTTCTTGTCAAAATAACTGTTCAGTTAGCCTGACGAGACAAAGAGCACCCTTTCCCAGGTCTTCTCTCTGCCAGCACCTTGTATTAAACCCGCCTTCTTCACGTGGTAGTCAGACACGCTGCCTATTCAGGCACGAAATTGGCAAACGGCATTAATGAGGAACTGAATTTTCATTTGTCCTACGACCAAGCTATGGCAGTAATAATGAGTGGACGAGGGATTGTCTTTTTTTTTCTTTGGTGTATCTGTATCAACTGAACACTGCGCACCTGTGTATCTTTCTTCATGTGCTGATACCTTCGCCCTTTTTTTGATTTCATCCAGCTTTACAACTTCTCCCCCCCCCCCTCCTCCTCCTCCCTATCTTCCCTGCAATCTTTCTTTCCCTGACTCTTCGCTGTAGGCAGTTCCTTCACAGTATACTGTATGTGCTTGTCATTTCCATTAGTTTTTCTTTCATCTTCTGTTCATAGACGTACTTCTTCATTCATGATTTTGTCTCTGTATTTGAGTTTTAGCATTTCTCTCCACAATCATATTTCAAAATACCCAAAGTGTTTTTCCTATTTTTATGACTGCGTGATTCGGTACTGTCTTCATCACACTGCAGACAAAACTATTCACGAATCTCGTAACTTTAATTTACCACCACTAAACTTCCTAAGTACTTTAAATATTACTCCTGTTTAAAGGTAATTCCTTCCAGAGATATTTTGACAGAACCTTCACGTTTGCTGCTTCTCATTACTTTGGTCTTCCCTGTATTTATTCTCATTCCATATACTTTTTCTCACTTCAACGATCATCTATATCATCTGCATGCGTAATTGTATTTATACTTTCTCCTACTATTATGCCTCCTATTTTCTCTCATGCCTTGTGTATTACTTTCTCAGCGTAAATGTTAGAGAGAAAGAGAGAGAGGGAGGGAGACAGTTGCAGACCTGCTGCACAGTCTTTGTAAGTGACCGAAATTAACAAAGCAATTCGTGTAATTATCGCCAGCATACCGGTATGTTAATAGTCTGGATTAATTAATAGTGTGGATGATGAAGTGTGCTCTCTGACAGTATCTGTGATTTAGCCGAAACAACTGGATTAAGTCTGGAGTGCAGTATTTATCTCTTTTCGGAGACAGACAGCTGATGCCTCCTGTCCCGTTCGGAAACCTCAGCTTAATTGCGCAACCGGCTATCTGTCCCGCTGAGCCTGGCGCCAGTTTTCCTACGTGCGGTTTTGACGTCCTGTTTCCGTTGTGTTAGTAAGATAGGAACGAGAGAGAAAAAAATAGTCGTCCCGTGACTCGTAAACAGAAGGCAGGTACTGAGTAGCCGAGGCTCACATCCGCTGCATTCGGTCGTCGTCGTCGTCGTCGTCGTCGTCATCATCATCATCATCATCATCATCATCATCATCATAATCATCAATGAGGCTACATCATGTTACTGCTGTACACTGCTCGGGATCCGACATTTCATTGGTTGCTCATGGTATACATCTATTGCGTGCGGCTAATGTCTTCGAGCCAGTTGATGGAGGGGTCGAACCGAGGCAATTGACAGAGGAGTCGGAACTCTCACTTCGGGTAGACAAAGCGAACTGCCAGGCCTCTAGCTCTACTTCAAAGGCTACGCTATCAGAAACGAGTGACGACATTGAAAAACAGACATTCCTAACACTTTATCTTCAATAACAAGCACAACCGGCTCTCTACAAAACAAGAAGCGTTAGCAGTATGCCTACATAAAACAAACTGGATTACGTGGTCAGCTGTGGGGAAAGACAGGTGTGCAGTTTCCATTTTTCCCATTGTACATTGGTCGCTTCCGTAGTCTTGGAGGTGCGGTCAGTGAAATGATACTGAACTCTTTTTGATGTATATATGCAGACTGAAGCGACGAATGCAGGGTGTCGTTGTGGACAGTGAGCAAGAGACCCACTTTCGATTCCCAACCTCGGCAAAAATTTCCCCGAGAAGGGTTCAGTGATAAGGCAATATACTAATTAGTTAACATGCTGAAGTACGAAATGGAAGCTGCAGCAGTTGTGAATTAGTAGCTATTACTAAACATATTGTTGAAACTGAGTCTTCAAAACCTATGATTCCGATTCGAAGTATTAATTCCTACGCACAGTTTAGTTCTGTAATTCTTTCATGACTTGGAAATGATCCGTTTTGTCGTATCAACTTCTAAAAAGCCAACCTGTTCGTTTGTTTGATTAGCATTTACTTTTTTTGGGAAGGGGGGGGGGAGGGGTCTTGTCCCTCGCCTTGTTGAACAGATCATTTATCAACAGAATTGTTCCAGTTTTGGGGAATTTTATTCCCGTTCAGACATCTTGTAAATAATCTCTTGTTTTATCCATTTACATTGAAACGCTGACCTATTCAGTCGCCTTTGATTCTTTCATACCTCAGTTGGCTTGAACACCTCACCTGACAGTACTTGGGGAACGTCTTTCATTTCATATTTTCCTTGGGGCACAACCTACGTTTCAATTTTTTGTAATCAACTCGAACCGACTAAGGTGGCGTTTTTGTTTGTGTCCACCATTAATTCTTTGATGCATTACAGAGTTTGCCAATCTGTTATTATCAACCGTGATTGTCCCATTATATGGAACATCTATTGTATACCTTGGTGGGCAAAATCGAACTGTGTCAGTAAATTCCTATGCATCATCTTTGAAGAGAGTCATTAATGCTCGTACGAAAGTTTCTCTGTTACAAGTAACTTTGTTGGATCGTTGCTATGAAACAAGACGCCCCACCGAAAGAGTGGGCACACGATTTGAAGATGGGCGATGCACGGGATTGATAACGAAGAAGATGGCGGGTAAGCGAGCTGTTGATTATTTTCTGAGCTGAGCAAGTGGAAGGGAACTTGGTCTTGTACTAGTGATTATGAAGACCGTAATATTAAGTGCGTTTGCTCATTTACAAGCAAATGATTCGGTAGAGAATTTTCGAGAGCTGCTTTCGAGCAGAGTGATGTATACAAATGCAAAGATCTCAGTGTAAGGGACCATGGGTAACGTTAGTAAAAATAACTGGTATCAGAAGTCACAGGGTTATTTGGTAAGCGTGATAGCGTTACGGAGATGTTTAGCAAGCTCAAGTGGCAGACTCTGCAAGAGAGGCGCTCTGCATCGCGGTGTAGCTTGTTGTCCAGGTTTCGAGAGGGTGCGTTTCTGAATGAGGTATCGAATATATTGCTTCCCCCTACTTATACCTTCCGAGGAGATCACGAATGTAAAATTAGAGAGATTCGAGCGCGCACAGAGGTTTTCCGGCAGTCGTTCTTCCCGCGAACCATACGCGACTGGAACAAGAAAGGGAGGTAATTACAGTGGCACGTAAAGTGCCCTCTGCCACACACCGTTGGGTGGCTTGCGGAGTATAAATGTAGATGTAAAGGTAGAAGTCACTGAGCAACCGGAAGCAACTCTTTCGGATACCGCAGTCCGACTCGAACTTTACAAATTTAAACGCCCCTCGTCACATTGCTATCAAGAAACTCTATTGCTGCTGTAAATACTTTTGCTCAATGCAAATAGCCTATAATCTTGAAATAGTGTATGTTTCGATATTCTAGACTATCGATGATTGAAAGAGTACAGTATTAACTGTATACCATCTTGCACTTTGTTTTCAACAACAGAAGCACTTCGTGTGTAGCACGCAGGACGCTAGAAGAAACGTTTAAATTTTAGACTCTGTTTATACCATTAAACTTGGAGATGACTGTGAATGGATTTGGTGTCATTCGCGTTGTTCCATTATGACCATTTACGGGTAAGTATTGTGTAAACATTCTGGATGGACAAGTTTATGTAAAACGTATAAGATTATTGTTGTTTTCAGTTTGAAGGCTGGTTTGATGCAGATCTCCACGTTAGTTTCTCTTGTGCAACGCTTATTATGTCTGCAGCCTGCAACAGTTTGAACGTCTCTAGAGTCTTTACCCCCAAAACTTGCCTCCATTACGAACTGCACGATTCCTGGATGCCCCAGGTTCAAATGTTTCTAAGCACTATGAGACTTCACATCTGAGGTCATCAGTCCCCTAGACTTAGAACTACTTAAACCTAACTAACCTAAGGACATCACACACGTCCATGTCCGAGGCAGGATTCGAACCTGCGACCGTAGCAGCAGCGCGGTTCCGGACTGAAGCGCCTAGAACCGCTCGGCCACAGCGGTCGGTCGATGCCCCAGGAAGTGTCGTATCAATCGATCCCATCTTTCAATCACTTAATATCTTCTTTTAGCCAATTTGTGCACACATTTCCTTTTTCCCCACTTCAGTTCAGTACATCTCCGTTAGTTGCCCCTAATCTCCAGCATTCTACTGTACGACCAAATTTCAAAAGCTTCAGTTCTCCCCATGTCTGAATCACTTATCGTCTACTTATCACTTCCGTACAAGGTTACCTCTCAGACAAAAACCTTTGTAAAAGATTCTCTGACACTTCGGTTTATATTCTATTTTAACAAATCTTATACACACACAGAAGCCTTTCGTGCTATTGCTAGTCTGCATTTTACATCGTCAGTAATTTTCCTACCGAGATAACAAAACACATGGGCTACTTGTTGTGTCTGTTTTCCTATGGTAGTTCTGTCGACATCACCTGATAGGGCACTTGCCTGCGATAGGCAAAGGTCTCAGGCTGGACTCAGGATCCAGCACACAGTATCAATCTGCTAGGAAGTTTCATGTCAGCGCACACTCCGCTGCAGGAGCAGATTCATTCTGGAAACCGTATCCCAGGCTAATCCTTGGGCGCAATATCTTTTCTCCCAGGAATGTTAGTCCAGCAAGTTACGCAGGAGAATTGGTGTGGATGAGTCTAGTTTGGGTAGCTCAGTCGGTAGAGCACTTGCCCCCGAAAATCAAAAGTCCAAGTTTCGAGTACTGGTCCGGCACACAGTTTTAATCTACGAGGAAGTTTCAGCTCATGATGTGAGTTCAAGAACGCTGTTCATTCCTCTCAACTACTGTTCCAAGTCGTTTGCTGTCTCTGACGGAACTGAAAGCATTGGTAAACCTAAAAGCCTTTATTTCTTTTCCCTGAGCTTTAATTCCCCTTGCCTATTCATTATTGACTGGGCAATAATTTTTCCTAATAAATTTTTTCCGGCGAAAAGAATTCCCGTGAAGCTTGCAAGCGAATCAGAAAACTGCAGCTGGCCACACTGAACACCGCCATGCCCTAAAAACCCGTGCGTTCCTCGTTGTGATTCACGGTATAAATTACGTGGAAAGCGTGACGCAACAAAGCTGAGCGCCGAGGCTGGAGCGTGGCCTTCCGTGTATGGCACTACTTGAGTCTTATGTGGCGTTACGTCAGGCAGCGGCAGCGGCCACGGCCGTGGCAATGGTCGGGACGGCCGACTGTGTGGGTGTGATCAGTCCAGCCGGCTGCTGCAGACGTGTGCCGCCGTTGTATCAGTTCATCTCGCACGCAGTGTACACTACCCGATCAAAAACATCCGGAAACGTGTCAGTGGACATCAATATGGGGTGCGTCCACGCTTCGGCTTTACCGTCCACCAATCACCGTGATGACGGCTAGGGACAATTTCAAAGAGGTGTCTGAATGTGGAGGAATGGCTGCCCATTCTTCCTCAAGAGCCCAAATCAGACAAACTAATGATTTAGGAAGTTTGGGTCTGGAGCAAAGTTGACGTTCTGACTGATCTGAAACGTATTCCATTGGACTTGGGTCGGGACTTGGGGCAGGTCAATCCATTTTAGGAACGTTACTACACACAAACCGTATATCTTCAGAAATGTTACTTCACGAGAGGGTGCATTGTTATCGGAACTGTTTATCTGTGTAGTAAAGTGTGTGCATTTTCTTCCACATTAAGCGCTTTTTTATGCTCATTGTGAGAACCACACACTAACCACGAAAAATGCCCCCTTACAGTACCACCACCTCCTTTGTACTTCAGCGTTGGCGCTACACATGACGGCACTAACGTTCTCCAGTTATTCGCCAAACCGAAACACTTGCATCCGATTGCTGCAATGTATAGCGTGATAGATCACTCCCTATCACACGTTTCCAGTCGTCCACTGTCCATTGCCCTTACACTGCCTCAAGCATCACTTAGGACTGATTACAGAAATGTGTGGCTTATGATGAGCTACCTCACGTGTTCCAATCCAAACTGATCTTCTCCGAGGTCAGCTTCTACCAGTTTTTCCATTCGTCTGTGAACTGATAGTTCGTAATTTTCACATCTGTCAACACCTGCTTTCTTTGGGATTGGAATTATTATATTCTTCTTGAAGTCTGAGGGAATTTCGCCTGTCTCATACATCTTGCTCACCAGATGGTAGAGTTTTCTCAGGACTGGCTCTCCCAAGGCTGTCAGTAGTTCTACATCTACATCTACATCTACATTGATACTCCGCAAGCCACCCAACGGTGTGTGGCGGAGGGCACTTTACGTGCCACTGTCATTACCTCCCTTTCCTGTTCCAGTCGCGTATGGTTCGCGGGAAAAACGACTGTCTGAAAGCCTCCGTGCGTGCTCTAATCTCTCTAATTTTACATTCGTGATCTCCTCGGGAGGTACAAGTAGGGGGAAGCAATATATTCGATACCTCATCCAGAAACGCATCCTTTCGAAACCTGGCGAGCAAGCTACACCGCGATGCAGAGCGCCTCTCTTGCAGAGTCTGCCACTTGAGTTTATTAAACATCTCCGTAACGCTATCACGGTTACCAAATAACCCTGTGACGAAACGCGCCGCTCTTCTTTGGATCTTCTCTATCTCCTCCGTCAGACCGATCTGGTACGGATCCCACACTGATGAGCAATACTCAAGTATAGGTCGAACGAGTGTTTTGTAAGCCACCTCCTTTGTTGATGGACTACATTTTCTAAGCACTCTCCCAATGAATCTCAACCTGGTACCCGCCTTACCAACAATTAATTTTATATGATCATTCCACTTCAAATCGTTCCGCACGCATACTCCCAGATATTTTACAGAAGTAACTGCTACCAGTGTTTGTTCCGCTATCATATAATCATACAATAAAGGATCCTTCTTTCTATGTATTCGCAATACATTACATTTGTCTATGTTAAGGGTCAGTTGCCACTCCCTGCACCAAGTGCCTATCCGCTGCAGATCTTCCTGCATTTCGCTACAATTTTCTAATGCTGCAACTTCTGTGTATACTACAGCATCATCCGCGAAAAGCCGCATGGAACTTCCGACACTATCTACTAAGTCATTTACATGGAATGTTGTCTACTCCCGGGGCCTTGTTTCGACTTAGGTCTTTCAGTGCTCTGTCAAACTCTTCACGCAGTATGATATCTCCCATTTCATCTTCATCTGCATCCTATTTCCATAAGGAAAGGCAATACTGACCCTAGACTTATCTTAGAAAACAGATTAAGGAAAGGCAAACCTACGTTTGTCGCATTTGTAGACTTAGAGAAAGCTTTTGACAATGTTGACTGGAATACTCTGTTTCAAATTCTGATGGTGGCAGGGAACGAAAGACTATATTATAATATCTACAGAAACTAGATGGCAGTTATAAGAGGCGAGGGACATGAAAGGGAAGCAGTGGTTGGGAAGGAAGTGAGACAGGGCTGTAGCTTCTCCCCGATGTTATTCAATCTATATATTGAGCAAGAAGTAAAGGAAACAAAAGAAAAATTCGGAGTAGTTATTAAAATCCATGAAGAAGAAATAAAAACTTTGAGGTTCGCCGATGACATTGTAATTCTGTCGGAAACAGCAAAGGACTTGGAAGAGTAGTTGAACGGAATGGACAGTGTCTTGAAAGGAGGATATCTATCAACATCAAAAAAGCAAAACGAGGATAATGGAATGTAGTCAAATTAAGTCGGGTGATGCTGAGGGAATTAGATTAGGAAATGAGACACTTAAAGTAGTAAAGGAGTTTTGCTATTTGGGGAGCAAAATAACTGATGATGGTCGAAGTAGAGAGGATATAAAATGTAGACTGACAATGGCAAGGAAAACGTTTCTGAAAAAGAGAAATTTAACATCGAGTATAGATTTGAGTGTCAGGAAGTCATTTCTGAAAGTATTTGTATGGAGTGTAGCCATGTATGGAAGTGAAACGTGGACAATAAATAGTTTAGACAAGAAGAGAATAGAAACTTTCGAAATGTGGTGCTACAGAAGAATGCTGAAGATTATATGGGTAGATCACATAACTAATGAGGTGGTATTGAATAGAATTGGAGAGGAGTTTGTGGCACAACTTGACTAGAAGAAGGGATTGGTTGGCAAGACATGTTCTGAGGCATCAAGGGATCACCAATTTCGTATTGGAGGGCACAGTGGAGGGTAAAAATCGTAGAGGAAGACCAAGAGATGAATACACTAAGCAGATTCAGAAGGATGTAGGTTGCAGTAGGTACTGGGAGATGAAGAAGCTTGCACAGGATAGAGTAGCATGGAGAGCTGCATCAAACTAGTCTCAGGGCAGAAGACGACGACAACAACAACAACAACAACAACAACATGAACAGCTGCTCGATCATTGTGTACCCCATTCTATTTAATTCCCTACGCTCAGTCATTGCGCTAGCTGGACTGCTGGTAGCAGTGTGGAACTCTCGAGTGATTCCTTCCCTGATTTTTTGCTACCCTCCGCAGCACTCGAAGGTCCTTATCCATCATTATAAGAGTTCTGCCCGGTTTTGATCTAGCTGTGGCTGCTCCTTCGCATTCCCTTTTCACAGTCACACCACGAACAGGCGACTTGGGCAGCTTTAGAAGGGCTGAAATGCTCCTCATGGATCTGTTCCTTAGGTGACTTTCAATCCCTATTCCACGGTCGAAGCCATGGAGCTCTCGTGATCGGCGCCCTCTACTGTTACACCTTTTTTACTGACTATACAGTAATTTCTGCCTGCTTTTGTACTGACTCCGATTCCGCATTACATAGGAGTGTCCAGATACTTTTTATCAGACTGTATTGCAAGAGGCGGTAACAGTTTGCCAGGTTCTTCGTCCATAACCAGCAAATATCCCTGCTCGTAAATGAAAATGTAATGGTCTGCCCAGAACTGTTGGACCATCCAGATAATAGTGGCAGTCGCATACTACATCTTCGGTTTGTCGTGCGAGGATCCGACGTCATTGATCGCGGGGGCATCAGACGTCTTCTAATCGCACATTTCATGTAGCATGTGTGGTCGTTTGTACTACTTCTTTCCTAAAACATGTGCTAGAGGATGCATCTGCCCTCCTGTCTTTAAAAAGACATGTCGTAAATATGTAGATGAAGACGACATTTCCAGTTGAGGTAATGAATGAGTGGCGTATAACGAATCTGTTCAAGAGAAATAATTATTTAAAAACATGTTATTTGTGGAGTATCAAACTTAATCGACCAATGAAACGCAATAATTGTAAATCACTGAAACAGCTAGTCACCGCACGACTTTTACTTACTCCCATTAAGTGGTACATCGACGGCACATTTATTCGACAGTTACCTTGCAAAAATATGCTGGAAAGCAGCTTCGATAGTCTTGGCGTGGTAAAAAAAGGGCACCACTTTTGGCCGTGAAACTCAAGGATACGAAATTTTCCGACAGCCCGGCGCCAGGGTACAACACGTTAGGCGTGTCCGCTGCTTTCGGCATGCTAATTGTATGGATATTCTCGCCCGTGCCTTGTGCAAGATTTGGTGTGATTGCTTCAGGTTACCCGTGTTTGTGTTGATGCTGAGCTAGGTGGTATGGGAGCCGCTCAGTGGAAAAATCTCTCTCTCTCTCTCTCTCTCTCTCTCTGTCTCTCTCTCTCTCTGTGTCTGTTTGTGCGTGGGGGAGGGGGTAAAGGGGGGGGGCGCTCCAGCTTGTTTGTTCATTTAATTTCAATGCACCCTTTGCCCATAGCTGGGTGCTAGGTTCAATAATAATGAAATCGTTGTGGTAAACCAATTTTAACTATGGTCGCACTGCTTGAGGCATCAATAAACTCTCTTTATTTATTTTTTTCTGATCCAGTTATGACTTTTTATTGTGTCAAGTAACGGCCGCAGGAAAGAGTACCCGGATAACTCGCAAGTCACGTTAAATAGGAAATGCACCATTGTCAAAATTACAGGTTACGAACCTCTCCTGCAAGTAGGAAAAGTAGTCCGTCACATAACTCACATATATTTGCCACTTGGCTTTATTAGTTCATTTCAACATAGCTTGTGGAAGACGCCTTCTTCCCAATGGTCGACAGTTTATTCAAGAACGTGAGCGGGACAGTGCTTCAGAGGTATTCACCTCGCTCGTTCCCATATGTGAGAAGTTCAGTGTTAGTCGGCCATCTCCAAGCTGACAGTGGACTAAAAAAAATGGCTCTGAGCACTATGGGACTTAACATCTGAGGTCATCAGTCCCCTAGAACTTAGAACTAATTAAACCTAACTAACCTAAGGACATCACAACCATCCATGCCCGAGGCAGGATTCGAACCTGCGACCGTAGCGGTCGCGCGGTTCCAGACTGCAGCGCCTAGAACCGCATGGCCACTGCGGCCGGCTGACAGTGGACTAAGATGCCGCTAAAACGTGAAGACGAGCGCTAATGCAGGCAGCTATAACAGTAAAAGGTTAAAGGGATAGATTGCAAGGGAATTGTGTTATTGAGAATGCCACATTGATTTGCGAACGTAATTATGTTAATGTTCAATTAAAACAGCAGACACTTGTGTGGTGAAACGATTATTTCTCCACATACACAGAAGTGTGAGAACTGTAACAGTGACCCCTCGAATCAGGATTTTTAATGGGGTTGAAAGTTAAGCAGCTGAGATGGTGACGCTAGTGGTGCAGGAAGCCGAGCCCGGAAGCTGATGTGAATAGCTGTAACGTGTCCTGAGGCATCAGTGAAACAACGTTGTCTCGAATCACGTTTATTACTTGTAACGTACAATACGGATTGTCTCCCCCGGGCTGGTGGAAGGCGCGCTGATTCACACACTCGTATGCGACAAGGAATGCGGACACAGCGCTTCGTCGGCTGTGGTCGTTGTGTGGGTCGCGACCCGGCGGCGGTGTCGTGCAGTTCAAGCCCAGCGCGGTTCACCGGCTGCTAGTGCTGCCAACCCCACTGCTCTCGAAGAGGAAAGTACCCTAAGAGAGTGCCAACAGCACATCACGAACAGTAGGAGTCCTGGAGGCGAAAGCTCAGGAGCCAAATCAGCAACACCCCTGTAGCCAGGAAGCGGTGCTATGTACAACCGAAGAGGCGGTACTCAGGTGTCTCATTTGCAGTCATTTGGTACGGCCCTTCAAGTAAAAAGGCCCAGGATGGCCCGCATCAGCTTTGAACACGACAGTGACCAAACAGCAGTGTTAACTTGCAGCATCTAAGTCCCACTACAGGCGGCTGGCTGTCGTCTCGGAGGCGAAGTCTTCTGTCGGCAGCAGGCAGCACAGTCTTCTCTCGGCAGCAGGCAGCACATCACGTTTAACCAGTCAATTTATCCTGTAACTAGCGAGACCGTCATTCCGTTGGAATCAGGGATCCAGGCGGGATGACTGGACAGTGAGACCGAAGCTTCAGTTTCCCTTACCTGTGCGTTTTCCATCAGCGCTAGGACGCCATGGAGCGGCCTAAGTCGAAGGTTACATGTTGCGGCTGTGTAGTGCAAGGCTCGCAGGAAGCGCATTAGGTGCTGGCACACTTCGCTGTTTGCAGGTGTTGACTACGGCTCGGCTCGGTGTGGCGGCGTATTAGGGGTGGCACCCTGCCTGCCACAGCCGCACTCTTTTCGTGTCCCAGATATCAGTTGTGACACACGGTAGGGGCCGGCTCTGATTCTCAGCTGTCTGCGCCAAGTAATAACTTCTTAAAAATTTGTATACGCACCCGGGACTGAATTTGTTGTGCAACAGAACTGTTGGTTCACAGTTTGGAGTGCACACTAGGTTAACACAAGCGAACAATCATGCTCTGACATGATCTTGCCAACACATTCTACGTAGACTTGTACAGGGTGTTTCAAAAATGACCGGTATATTTGAAACGGCAATATAAACTAAACGAGCAGCGATAGAAATACACCGTTTGTTGCAATATGCTTGGGACAACAGTACATTTTCAGGCAGACAAACTTTCGAAATTACAGTAGTTACAATTTTCAACAACAGATGGCGCTGCGGTCTGGGAAACTCTATAGTACGATATTTTCCACATATCCACCATGCGTAGCAATAATATGGCGTAGTCTCTTAATGAAATTACCCGAAACCTTTGACAACGTGTCTGGCGGAATGGCTTCACATGCAGATGAGATATACTGCTTCAGCTGTTCAATTGTTTCTGGATTCTGGCGGTACACCTGGTCTTTCAAGTGTCCCCACAGAAAGAAGTCACAGGGGTTCATGTCTGGCGAATAGGGAGGCCAATCCACGCCGCCTCCTGTATGTTTCGGATAGCCCAAAGCAATCACACGATCATCGAAATATTCATTCAGGAAATTAAAGACGTCGGCCGTGCGATGTGGCCGGGCACCATCTTGCATAAACCACGAGGTGTTCGCAGTTTCGTCTAAGGCAGTTTGTACCGCCACAAATTCACGAAGAATGTCCAGATAGCATGATGCAGTAATCGTTTCGGATCTGAAAAATGGGCCAATGATTCCTTTGGAAGAAATGGCGGCCCAGACCAGTACTTTTTGAGGATGCAGGGACGATGGGACTGCAACATGGGGCTTTTCGGTTCCCCATATGCGCCAGTTCTGTTTATTGACGAAGCCGTCCAGGTAAAAATAAGCTTCGTCAGTAAACCAAATGCTGCCCACATGCATATCGCCGTCATCAATCCTGTGCACTATATCGTTAGCGAATGTCTCTCGTGCAGCAATGGTAGCGGCGCTGAGGGGTTGCCGCGTTTGAATTTTGTATCGATAGAGGTGTAAACTCTGGCGCATGAGACGATACGTGGACGTTGGCGTCGTTTGGACCGCAGCTGCAACACGGCGAACGGAAACCCGAGGCCACTGTTGGATCACCTGCTGCACTAGCTGCGCATTGCCCTCTGTGGTTGCCGTACGCGGTCGCCCTACCTTTCCAGCACGTTCATCCGTCACGTTCCCAGTCCGTTGAAATTTTTCAAACAGATCCTTTATTGTATCGCTTTTCGGTCCTTTGGTTACATTAAACCTCCGTTGAAAACTTCGTCTTGTTGCAACAACACTGTGTTCTAGGCGGTGGAATTCCAACACCAGAAAAATCCTCTGTTCTAAGGAATAAACCATGTTGTCTACAGCACACTTGGACGTTGTGAACAGCACACGCTTACAGCAGAAAGACGACGTACAGAATGGCGCACCCACAGACTGCGTTGTCTTCTATATCTTTCACATCACTTGCAGCACCATCTGTTGTTGAAAATTGTAACTACTGTAATTTCGAAAGTTTGTCCGCCTGAAAATGTACTGTTGTCCCAAGCATATTGCAACAAACGGTGTATTTCTATCGCTGCTCGTTTAGTTTTTATTGCCGTTTCAAATATACCGGTCATTTTTGAAACACCCTGTATAACGCTTCAGTAAATTCATTGTGATTAGAAAAGTTACATTTTTCTATGGAGAATGTTGCTAGTAGTGTTTGAATTTTTCACGGACACACACACACACACATATATATATATATATATATATATATATATATATATATATATATATATATGATGCGGTACCGAATAAATGTTATTTTCTAAAGCCTGCTTACGTCATGTGTACAAAATTCATACCCTCGTGAAAGCCACATTTATGTATGTTTGAATGAGCGATGGAGTTGACACCGAGCGATAATTGGCTAGAAACTGCGTGCGACAGTGACTAAGGTAACACCAGTTGATTCTCTCTTTAACTGCAACTCCCGCAGTGGCACTAGTTTGCCCGTCGTAGTTCGTACGTCGTAGTTGATGCAGAAAAGTTGTTACTTCGATAATAGATTATATGAATAAGAAGACTGCAGTTATCCTGCTAGAAAATGTCATGTCCTTGGTGGCAGAATGCTGTCATGCAAGGGTACTCATCATCGGCAATAATATTGATGTAGAACAAAACATCAGTGTTACTCTTTTGTAGCCCTTCGGAGCGTAATTGTGGCAATAGTGATCTGCCTCAGGAGGGGGTCAGTGATGAACTTAACACAACAGAATCTTATTCTGTCTGCAATAGTGGGCTTAAATTTCCAGTCCACCCAGCCAGATTTATAATTTTCCTTGTCGCTCGTAATATCTTCATGCAGTTCGTACGATACTTTTTGAAATTATTAGACGCAGTTGTTTCTTTCCAAATGGATCTAGTGCTTGGAATTAACATCCTCAACAAAGGCTAGATGTTAAACTCTGAACCGCCTTCCTTCCGGCTAGTGTATGTCCCGCGGGGGTGGAAGATGACGTTTCGATTGTTCCATGACCCATTCGTGATGTTTCAGGGTCCTTTGCACTTGTAACCTACTTTATCGGCTCAACACCGCTCTGTGCACGGGCATAGGCTGCGTAATACGAATGAGGCAACATAGTTGAACATTATGCTCTGCAAGTTATCTTCTTTAATAATTTGTCTCCTGACAGTTATGCCATAGTTTTCTATCTATCCATTGTACCGAACTGACGAATATCAACGTTCTCTTCCATGAACGGGACATGGATGTGCAGCGCTTTGTTTTCTAATAACTTTCACCGCGACTCACCCAGTTTTGAGGCGTTCAAAAATTGTTGGCACTACAATTTTTTTGTGGTCGCGAGAACCATTTACTGCGCAAACGAATACAGGTTATAATACAGATCATATTACAAAGTCTATGCTCTTCTGCCATCGTTCTTGGCAGCTTCCATATTTGCATGACAAACTGTTCTTGGGGGGGGGGGGGTGGGGGGTGGGAGGTGGTATTCTGGCGCCAGTGATGGTGAAGTTCGTCATTGGTGGTGAAGTTCTTACCCCGCTTGACCTCTTTCATTGCGTCGAATAAGGCTTTAAAACCTAGTTAACGCGTTGTGGCAGTGGTCTGGGTATTGGCATACAGCCGCACATTGTCATGTTGGAGCAGACACCACGGCCCAATTTTCGATAGTGGCATTACTAAATTAGTAAATTCGTCGGCGGAGCTGTGCAGTGACCTGCACTATAGATCACAGCTGAGATCGTATTGGGAGGGAGCCAATCCACCATCAGTATCCCTTTCTGATCCCAGAACGCAGTCGCCATTTCTTTCTGCTCTGATAGTCCCGACGGTGGCTTCTTGGTACGAGGGTTCCCTTTATGCTTCCAATACGTTCACTGATGTTTCTTTCTGGGAATCTCGTAGGAGAACTATGGCTCACCGAGGTGAACAGACGCTCAAAGAGCTCAGCTGGATCTGAATTGTACTGTTGCACCAGTTGTCGGTATATCTCCACATGCTTCTGTTTCTGCGCAGTTGTGAGGCTGTGCACGCACCTTCATCATCATCTTCAAATTCTCATGGATGATGGTGTTGAGGGTTGCTTTCTGTAGTTCATCAAACGTGATTCGCCTATGCCCCATTATCTGGTCATTGGCACGCTGGACATTGCTTGGCCTGCTTGGCAATAGTTGGACGCCAGGTGATTTTGCGCAGTCTCTGAACTCCGTTATCCGACGAAACACGGATCTGTGAATTGGTGCTTTTTCCCCACATGGCTACAATCTTGTTGTGGATGTATGAAGCAGTCATACCGTCCAGAGGAACAATGCTACCTGTGGTGTCACCGCCAGACACCACACTTGCTAGGTGGTAGCTTTAAATCGGCCGCGGTCCATTAGTACATGTCGGACCCGCGTGTCGCCACTGTCAGTGATCGCAGACCGAGCGCCACCACACGGCAGGTCTCGAGAGACTGACTAGCACTCGCCCCAGTTGTACGGACGACTTTGCTAGCGACTACACTGACGAAGCCTCGCTCCTTTGCCGAGCAGATAGTTAGAATAGCCTTCAGCTAAGTCCATGGCTACGACCTAGCAAGGCGCCATTAGTAACATTGCATGTATCTATGGAGTCTCACTTATATCGTCAATAGCGATGTACCAAGGATGGATTAAAATTAAGTATTCCAGGAGCTACGTACTTTTCTTTATAGCATTCATTACGTATCCTGTTTCAGACTTATCTCTAGCCTGCGTGGGTTAACGCGTGCATATCGGCTTCCTCAAACCGCACTGTGTCGGCACTTCTGTCGACACATCACTACCCACTGTTGCCCGTGCGTGTTTGCTTTCTTGTTGTTGTTTTTTCGATGTCCACCAGCGTACTCGCAAGCCGGAATAACTGTTACTGAAATTCACCACGTATAGAAATTAGCGACTGTATCTAGTGTGGTAGACAGTACTATAATCTATCTTCACGCACAAACTTCAAACTGCTACTTTGCAGGAGTCATTAAATAATAATGACGGCAGGACGCGAGCATCTGATGATCCTTACTGTTTGATAGTGGGACAATGGCAGAGTCACCATTTTTCATAGTCGCATTTCTCCGTTCTCCGCACACATCTGATTATTATTTCTTCCCCTCTCTGTACGTCAGGCATGCCTTTCATACCGCGCATATGCACTCCAGGTTTACAAGCTCGCTTTGAATTGTAAAGCAACCTGAGTAATCAGCGTACGTTGAACACTATAGAGGCAACCAATCAGATAGTGCAAGTATGTTTCAAAACTACTTATTTCTCTCTAATGAGTTTAAATAATACTTCACAGATAGACACAACTAGGCATACCAACAGAGCATTGAGATTTGGTATTGTTAATTATTCATCCATTCAGCGATGTTTTGAAGAGTTCCTTCAGAATGAACATTTAGAGCTAGCTGCCATTCATCGCACCGACTAGAAATTTTGTCTATGTCATTCTGTATGCTACAGTCGCTCAACGACATCTTCTCGGACAATGTAGCGTAATCAGCAAACAACTGCAAATTATTGCTCACCCTGCCCGTCAGTACATATGTGTGTAGGGAACAACAGCGGCCCTATTCCGCCTCCTTGGGGCACCCGTGACGATATCGTTGTCTCTGATGAGTACCCGCCGTCGCTGACAACGTAAAGGCTTCAGTTGCATAAGAAGCCTTCGACCCACTCATCAGGGAAGCTTGATGAAGTCAAGGACTCCTACCTGCCCCTAGTCTAACTGTTGGCGTGGTGCACCGGTCAGATAACCAGTCCACCGCCAAGCCACTCAATGTTCGCTCGCAGGCGCTAACTAATACTCTGTCCATATTCTCGGACATTCGTAAAGTCAGTAGTACGTTACCGTGTTAAACGTTTTTCTGAAATCTAGGAATTTACTCTTCATTCATGGCTCGCTGGACATCGTGCGAGAGAAGGGCAAGCAGCGTTTCGCACGAGAGATGTTTTCTAAATCCTTGCTCAACTGCAAGCAGAAGTTTCTCTGTGTCAACGAAGTTTATTACACTGGAACCTCGCGGTTGGCGTACATGCCCTTCAGCTCTTTGCAGTGAATCTCAGTGTAGAATCTCGTATGTCCTGAAAATGTCTGATCGTTCAAATTTAAATCGCTACAGACGCAAATTCGTGTGGATTTTACAGATACGGTTGCTTGAAACTGTCTCTCGACACGCACAACGTTGCAATTTTTCATCTTGAAGAGCAGCTGCTAGTCTCTGCACGAAACGTGTTCTTGGTACATACTCTAATACAATTCTCTGTTGTTGCGCGTTTCCTATATTCGTTCACGAACAACGTCATAGAACTTCTGACTTAGTACATAAATCTCGATTACCAGGAGCTGCGGTACTTATATTAATGACATAAATTACTGTGGGTGCAGTTTAGCACGACTGGACGCTGAAAGTGTTCCCAAAATATTGTTTCAGCTATTTCTTCCTTCATTCCTTCCTTCCAACAGTCAACTTAAAGAGTCGTGACTCAAATCTCGTGGAGGTGAGATGACAGCAGAAGAATGAAGGAAATTGCCTTACTGTCTACCTGGCAATAGCGCCACACGACTCTGCATTTTCCAGCCGAAAGTAAACAAAACACATTGATTGGTCACTGGTGCGACCAGACCCAGTGGCACTTCGCTGAGCCTCCTAATATAGATCACAATATTCAAGAGATGAAAATCTGCTTGCAAGTTTGACGCCTACAGCGCTAACTTGCGAGACGGCTCAAGACTATTGGTCAGTGTCGAGTAGTGATCTGGTACGTGTTGCAGTCAAGAGTGTCATATCTGGGCAGTTCCCGCACATTCGTCTGGGCAGGTCCGCATCTCAACATCAAAAAACACAACACCAGTTGAAACACGAACACGCATTAATAATAATAATAATAATAATAATAACAGTAATACCGTCGATTATCCAACAAGTGCCATGAAGAAGTCTCCATCTTGCCTTGGGTTCCATTCATAGCGCGGCGAAAATGAAGACTGTATTATACCTAACAGAAGAAGATGAGTCAGCGATCCAGGAAATAGAGCGATTTGAGGAAGCTTCGAACACTACCAGGCATAAAGTAGCTCAAATATGGGACAGTCAGAAGGGAATAGAGCCAGTAAATTAAGGTTTAACATATGTCGACGACGTGGTCACAAGCTCATATTGGAGAAAGATGGGGAATGAATTCTACGGTGCCCTTTCAGAGGAAATATACCTGCTTCGTAAGCTGTTCAGGAAAATCTCAGGAAACCCAAATGTGAATAGCCAGATGGGGGTATGAACCGCGCCCGTCCAGAACACGAGTCCAATGTCTTAACCACTTCATCACCTCACTCAGTGCCAGTAAATAGGTTGGAGAGCTTATTTCCGTAGCACATGAAACATTAACTTTCATGATCCTGCACGTTTGTTGTCAGAGGAATTTTATGCTCAAGGATGCTCTAGTCCAGATGTCATGTGGAAGCGATTCGGGCGAAAACCTCGCCGGACCTTGGCGGCTGTGGGCTAGGATGGCACGCGGATGTTTGTCGCGTGGGAAACGTGGTGGGAGGGAAGGAGGGAGGCGTGGCGTGACGAGGAGCGTCTATTTCTGAACGGCGTGACCGCAGCACAGCGGCTAGTGACGCCGTGTGTGTGTGTGTGTGTGTGTGTGTGTGTCCGGAATAAACACGCCCTGCTTACCTGGCGAACTGGCAGAGGCACGAGCATACGCACGTGCTTTCGCTGAGCACGGCTTCTCGCTTCCATGTAAGGCAACGCTGGTGTGCAATATGTCCGGCCGTGTTCACACTTCCGGTAGTCAAATGACGTGTCGCGGCAGGAATGCGTGGATAATTGAACGCTGGGGGAATATTGGGAACGATTCAGGCGATTCCCACCGTTTACGCGGACAAATGTGTGCTAAAGAGTAACTGAATTGTTAATTCCTTCCTGTTTGCCCTTAGAACTTTCTTCTTCCCTGAGAAAGGCAGAGTCTCAGTAGCATGTCTTCAGCAGGACACTGGAGGCGTTGAGAGTCATGATAAGCGGCGACTGCTTGACAGTCGCCTACAACGCATGCGCATTGTTCGGATCGGGATCCCCTTCGACATCGCCCGAGTGTGTTCAGTCGACTGAGCTCAGATCAAGCATGGTTGGTTGCTTAATTTGGTGGAAGCGACCAAACAGCGAGGTCATCGATCCCATCGGATTAGGGAAGGATGGGGAAGGAAGTCGGCCGTGCCCTTTCAAAGGGACCACCCAGGCATTTGCCTAAAGCGATTTAAGGAAATCACGGAAAACTTAAAACAGGATGGCCGGACACGGGTTTGAAACGTCGTTCCGAATGCGAGTCCATTGTGCGAGTCAAGCATGAAAGGAGTATCTCAGTGCGCATTAGAAAGGCTGCCATGCCTCAGACGAGGG
Organism: Schistocerca piceifrons; assembly: GCF_021461385.2. NCBI lineage: Eukaryota > Metazoa > Arthropoda > Insecta > Orthoptera > Acrididae > Schistocerca > Schistocerca piceifrons. Next base: position 267,028,202 of record NC_060145.1, on the reverse strand, counting down.
TTTGTACGAGGGCAGACTGAACCAGTTCAGCGTCGGGAAGGGAGAGAGTGAAAATGCCTACCGCCATAATCAAACCTCTAAGAAGACAGTCTTCACCAACAAAAGTACCACCAGAAGTAAAAATCACAAACCAGAAAAAGACATAGCAATCCTTTACTATTTGCGGTCCTGCTGGTATTCCTCATGTTTTTAGCCTTTTCTCTCGTGCTGTTACGGACCTCCTCTCCGCCCAACTAGAAGGCATTACTCATTACGTTACTATCTTACCTCTGCGTCGGGTCGGCGGAGGATTAGACGTGGGATAGGTGCCTGTCACTGCAGATGAACCAGCCTTCTTTGCATGCAGATCTGCACGACTCATATTGTCTCATGCAATTATTTCTCATCTCTTGCATCAGTGTTGCTTTCGATGACTTGCGTCTACCTGTACTACAAACTATAACATTTCGACAAGATTCACCGCTAATGTCACTAATTTCGAATGGATTATTCCATGAATGAGGGACTGGCGACTTCGCTGTTTAGTCGCTTAAACACCAACCAACCAAACAGTTACCAAACAGCGTTCGAACGTGAATCCATCGAATTGCTTATCAGATATTTTACCAACTACACTGCAGTTCACCACCGACGACATACTTAATATCCACTTATAACGAAATGCTTGAACTATAAAAACGCCTGCAACGGTCATAACCTTAAAACATATACACGTTTCAAAACGCAATACACAGTTTAGGTAGCCTTTCGCTAAACGTACAGTAACTAAAGTCAGTATGAGCAGGTGGTGTAATCAAAGCAGATGATCAGTACACTGCACGCAGATGGCCGTGAAGCAAGCTTCCCCTGCTTTCGTTGAGACAAACTGTTGTCTTCACCGGGACCAGATGGGCATAGTAACAGCTTGCTCCACCGGTCGGTTGCAACAGAAATAAATTGGCCGGCGAGACTACAGAGGCGGTGACGCGCGCGCGTGTTACATTTGGCAATCTGTGCGTCTGTCAACTTCCCCAGCTGTACTGCGGGCTTGCGGACCAGTGCACTGGCAACTGTACTGCGGGACAGAGATGCTTGCGTGTCACGTCTTGTAAGTAGTCACAGTACTCTATAGACCTTCCAGAAGTGCATGACGTAGTATGAGGGATGTACCTCCCGTTTTATTTGCAGCTGGATTCTTGGGTGGATGAGATCTACATGCCTGTCTGCAAATTAGTGCCGGTTCAATTTCATATTCACTATCCCTGCCGAAGTGGCAGGTGGCGGGTTTGCAGTTTCCTTCAGATTCCATCAAAGAAACTAATTCTGAAAGAGATGTAAACAGTCATACGCAAGATAGCCTGTAATGAATGTAGCACAGAAAGGGGAGAAACCTACAACTATTTAACTCTTTGACAGTCTACCCGTCGAAATAAAATGTTTGATAGATACCAGAAATGTTTTCAGATGAAGATTAAAGAAGCTTCCTCCTTAACATCTCCTTCTGTACTATTTAGTAATTGCTGAGTAGCGTTAATTAGTCATTTAAGACAACCTTGTAAATGACCTGCGTGCAGCCGTAGAAATTATGTTTTCGTAGTTATATGCAAGTGTTCTGTGTTTGTTCTGTTGGCACGTTCCGCATCCCGCCAGTTCTGTTTAAAGACTTTTGTTGTTTTTTCGTGATCCAACACTATGTCGGCACGCCTCACTGTACCTCATTTATACGTGGTTTTTACACCATAAATGTTGTTTCCTTCATCCAGCTCGACACTTTCGACCAGTATTACAGTACAGGTCCTATAGTTCTGTTATAAGCATTATCTTGCCAATCAAGCTAAATGTGGCCATGATCGTACCCAAGCATTCTTACGTCCAGATATTTGTAAGAAATATGTGACCCCAGCTGTGACTCTTTGCAATATCACGCGTTTTTTATTTGTTTAATTAAGTGTAACACTAATCTTTTTTACCGTGAAAGCGTGCTAAGAATTCTCGAGTCGGCATGAAACCACCTCATGTCTGGCTATAGATTCGTGTGGTTCTCATCGATAAAAGCTTTGTCGTAGGTAACTGTCTCCGCGTGCTCTGTGAGATCGATACTGCATATCGACCCCATTATTTTAAAATTTGATACGAAAAACGATTCTACGTTGTACAGATATATATTCCCGTGAGACACTGCTTTTATTATTCCGTTTACTTGGTTATTTCTTTAAGCATCTACTTTCGGTATTGATTGCATTTAGATTGATAAAACTTACCTTTTATTTGGTCGACTTAGCAAACCAGCAAACGGGAAGAACCAACCCACCAGGTTCAAATGTTCAAATGTGTGTGAAATCTTATGGGACTTAACTGCTAAGGTCATCAGTCCCTAAGCTTACACACTACTTAACCTAAATTATCCTAAGGACAAAAACACACACCCATGCCCGAGGGAGGACTCGAACCTCCGCCGGGATCAGCCGCACAGTCCATGACTGCAGCGCCTAAGACCGCTCGGCAAATCCTGCGCAGCTAACAACCCACCAGGTAACTGGGCACCCGCCTGTTACGTGATAGGCCGCTTACTAAATTTTTACCTTGTAGAATAATTCTCGCGTTTTACTGCAGTTGAGCTGCTTCAGCAGAACTCACGAACTAGTTCGTGGTAGAAATACAGCCTAGAGGCCGATTCGTTTTGTGAGTCAGTTACAGATTTATTTCAGCGAGCATTCCTGGTGTTACCATATGGTTGCTTCCAGAAATAGTAATCTTTATCTCGCCGTAACTGCTGAGTACGTCTGCGGAGTTTCAAACTCCATGAGCAATGTAAAGGTTGTGGCTGGGCAGGTTTTGGCGTGCCCGTGAGGCACTCGGATAGTCACTAAAACACTGATCTCAAACTGCAGAAACCCAAATTTGACGCTTGTTCCAGTAGGCTTTCTGTAATCTATCATGAAGGTCTCTCGCCGTCAACTTAATTTGCATTCTCACAGTGACACAGCAGTAGTAATCGCGAAGGCAACCGGCGCTTTGTGTTGTGAGACGAATTATAACTCTTAAGTTATCGATAACTCTTAAGTTATCGATTTTGATGCAACGCGCGCACGTACACACACACACACACACACACACACACACACTGAGCTGCCGGCTCCTCACAAGATGACCTGCCCCGGTACAGGCGAGGCCGGCCTCTGGTTGTGAAATCACCTCACGTGCTGCAGTACCTGTAGTTGTCTGAATAGCGGCAGGTCACATGAAACAGACTGCCGCGCCGTCCATGCGACCCGTTCGCGTACTTCGCAGTCCACACATTTCATTATTCCGTCGGCTAACCGAGATCGGTTCTAACAGGGAGGAGACTTTTATTTAGTATTATGATACAATACTAAGACACGGAAGAAAAACACACCACGAAGGAATTATCTGAATGGAACGGAAAGTGGTGGATGTGATATACATGTGCGAACAAACAAGTGCTTACAATTTCAGAAAAATCGGATGATGTATTCAAGAGAGAGATCTGCACAAGTTCAGCACGTTAATAACGAGTTGGTCCACGTCCCTTATACAAGCAGTTACTCGGCTTTGTATTGATTGAGAGAGGTGTTGGATGCCCTCCTGATTTTTGTTGGATGTCCCGAATGATATCGTGCCAAATTCCGTTCAATCGGCACGTTAGATCTTCAAAATCCCGAGCTTGTTAGAGGGACCTGCCCATAATGCTCTAGATGTTCTCAATTGGGGAGAGATGTGGCGACTTTGTTAGCCAAGGTGGGGCTTGGCAAGCACGAAGACAAGCAGCAGAGACTCGCCGTGTGCGGGCGGGCATTACCTTGCTGAAATGCAAGCGCAGGATAGCTTACCATGACGGGCAACAAAATGAGGCGTAGAATATCGTCGATGTACCGTTGTGCTGCCTCGTATAACAAGCAAAGGGCTCCTGCTACGGATTGAAATGGCATTCTGACCATCGCTATCGGTTGTCGGGCAATATGGTGGACGAGATTCAGGGTGGTACCCCACCGCTGTCCAGGACGTCTCCAGACACGTCCTCGCTGGTCATCGAGACTCAGTTCGAAGCGGGACTCATCACTGAATCCACTGTACTCCAGTGAGTGGGATTCCAAGAGAATGTCGCCGACACCACTGCAAACTGGCTTGGTGGTGTACATAGGTCGATGGTAGTCGGCGTAAGGGGCACCGTAATCTCAGCCGTATGTGAGCCACCTATTGACGGGCCTTGTCGGGTTACTGAAGCACCAGTTGCACGACGGATCGATGGTAATGATGAATTCGGGACGATGAGCAGCTCTCTGACAACTGTACGGGCCTCACGTTCTGTCTTCTCTCTATGTCGGAAGCTTCCTACTTGAGACAGTCGTCGGCCATGGTTTATCTATTCCTGCAAACATCGTCTGATACTAACATCGCTATATTCAAATGTCGAGGTATGCATCGGGTACTCCAAGCAGCCTCTTTGAACCCAGTATTGTTCACGCACCTGTCTGAAAGGCACAGTACTGCCCAACTGAGTATGCGGAAAGAAATTCGCAAAAATTTTATGCCCTGGTATCGACATGTCCACTGTTTACTATACTTGCCAGCTGCGCTTTGAAATTGCGCTGCAGCTCCTTTTTATGTCTGTGTATTTACGCACGTTCTAACTTAGTTGAGGTGCTCTGACTGTCTCATTGGAGCGTAAACGTCGGCAAATTGCAATTGAACTTGAAAGTAATAATAATAATTTAATTTTGAGGCACTGACTGTACCATTTATCATGCACGTGGTGTAGCATGGGGAAACCACCAACTAGTACGATTGATGTCACAAACGCTGTCTTAGCTACATCTATACTCCGCAGGGTGTACACCTGATATTGCTGCTCGATTCCCTCCTTTCTGTTACATTCTCGAATGGCGTGTAGAAAGAGTGATTGTAGCAGAACCTTTGCATTAGTTCTAAGTTATCGGATTTTTTCGTTGTGGTCACTTCGCGAAACACAAAGAAGTAATAAATTCCCCGATTTTTCCCAGAAAGTACCATTTCGGAATGTTAATAGTAAATATGTCCTGATATACGACGCGTATCATGTATCGCCTGCCACAGTAGTTTGTCGAGCATCTCTTCTTTTAATCCTACCTGGTAAGGAATCGAAACTTATGAGTAATACTCAAGAATCGGCCGATCAGATGTTTTGTAAGCCACTTCTTTCTTCGGTGAATTAATTTTCCATAATATTCTCCCAATGAATCTCTGGCATCTGCTTTTCGTAGAACCTCACTTTAAGTAGCTATAGGTGATTATTTCATTATTTCTAGGTATTTTACGATAGTTACTGTTTCCAGCAATTTGTAATCAATGATGTAGTTGCACAGTTCTACTTACATTCACGGTCATCTTTCAGGCTCGGCACCTACATCTGCCCTCTGCACATCTTAATGAAATTCGCTAGTCTTGTGGCGTTGCTACGTTCTTATAGAGAGGCACACAATCTGAGGAAAGCCTCATGGAGCTTCCTCTGTTAGCCAGTAGATCGTTCGTACAGGGTGAACCAGAACACCACCGCCCAACTTTCAGAGATCGTTCTATGGATCAAAAGAAGAAAAAATGGTCTGTTGGCACTTATTCATCTTCGATACCATGAAACCCATTTCTTTTGTTGCAGGCTCTCTGTTTTCCATGTTTTGAGGGGCGGTAGTATAGACCAAAACAAAATAAAAGTACAGTAAATACGGGCTCTAAAAGGGTTTTCTGGTTTACCCTGTATGTATCTTGGTATCCTCCTGAAATTACCTTTACAGACTCAGAAGTGAACATACGCCATGAGGTGTATGAAAAATCGTTTGTGTCCTCTTTACATCCGATTGCTTATACGTAGTCATTGTGTCTGCCTCAGGCTTAGCAGTGGATACCATGACACTGTTCAGTGGAACAAACAAAAAGTAATGCAGGGAAACGTAACGAACACTAGTCTTCACTGTTTAAGAAACCGTTCGGGGCGTTAACAGCTGCCTGTGTACAGCAACGTCGGAAAATTTTCCATAATGTCATTTCTTTTCCATCTTATTGTCACTGTATACTCCTGAAGACAAAAGAATCCGTCGTATCGTCATCACAAAGAAGGTCCTTCAGTGGCCTCCTTAAAATCTTAAGAGAATCCACGTTTCCTAATGTTCATTGGCTAATAAGATAATTCATTATAAAACAGTCGGACTATATCATTTAATTTTATGTCAGTTCATCGTCTTGGTATGGAAAGAGAAGTCGCTATAGCTGATATAAACAGTAGTCGTACTAAATCCCAGCCTAGCTGCTCCAGCTTGATTACAAATAGAGACAAATTGATATGTTTGCCAACAGCTAAGCAGAAAGATATTTTTTGTCGTAGTTTTCCTACGGTTTCAAAATTAATTGCTGTAGCTAGAACAATGACATCGTATAAAGAAATGTAGAACTTTAGAAACCAGTGTACCACCACTTTCTTGGATTTTTCATTGATTGAATTTGGCGTCGCTTTCCAGGCAAAGCTCGTCATATCGCTGGTATAGAATAAAGCATTTACTTCCTCAGGTGTGGCCAAGAACTAACGCCACAGATAGGATTTCAAGCTTACAGTGTTGAAGGAAATTTCCTCGTGTCTCATCGATGGGTTGTAAAATGTTCATATTTCTGCAGTTATTTAATGAAATCGTACCTCCATATGGCGGGTCGTGTCAAGTTGTCGTGGGCCCACACCTTGTAGGCAGCTAACATGTACTTACTCACTGGAATAGCACTGCTAGATATCTACAGAGAAGTTACGGCAGACGTGGAATATACAAAACGGGAAAAAACCAGCTGGTCAGCGACTTCACCAACACGCACAAAGCAGTAAGAAGGCAAACATGGGGTGTGCGCTTCGACGACGCCTGGATATGGATCCAGCTTCTAGAAAAAATACGAGGAGGCGCAGAGGAGGAATGGAAGATATGGAGATCTATCAACCATATCGTATCAGGAGTCGCGGAAATTAAAGACAGCGGAACAAAATAGGGATTCTTTGCTATGTGTAGTAGGTAATGTGTGTGACTGCAGCCATCTTTTATAACGTCCCTTAGGCGTGGGATGCGCAACCTATTTCTTCGGAGGAGAGTTGTTGTGTAGCCGCTCCATGGAAACCCTTACTTGACACACTTCTGTGTAGTGACATGTTTGACGCACTTTGGTGAATCGCATTCCAACACGATAGGCATGACAGAGATCCTAGATGTACAGTCATTCACTGTCCCCGCTCCCCAATCCTTTAAGTTGGATTTGATGTAAATCTTGGTGATTAATAATCACTAGTTTGGTCTATTTCATGTTTATGGCAAATTACGTAACTAAGAGTACTTTTCGGTCAGGAAGTAGTCATAGTAAATGCACTGTAAGGAGTCGTTAACATCAACGCTACAGGCAAGCTAACTTGATGAGCGAACAGGGCACCTCACACAGCACACGCGTGCTTGGGATTCAAGGATTAAACTGTACACCGTTGCAGGTGTATAGACACTAAAAAGAGACACCCAGTGTGTACTCTGTGCTAGCCACGTGGGGCGGCTATCAGGTGGCGTTATCGAGCAAGGCGCGCCCTTGGAGATAAGTCCGGCGTGTTGTTAAGCAGGGCAGCTTGGCCGTAACGCGAGCTGCCGCGCGCACCTGCTGAGTCAGTTCTTCCCCCTGCCTGTCGCACGGCGACGGAAATTTCCAGAAGCATCCCCCCTCTGTGGGAGCTCGCGCCACGCCTTCGGGAAGTTTCCAGCTCCCAGCTCGACAGCAGCCACCGGCCGCCCTTCGAGCAATTTACATCACACACAGGACTTATATTTTATACTCGGAAAGACTCAAGTGTTGTTGCTTTTAAATACTCCTCAGTAAATTTATTTTGTGCTGAACAAAATTTAAATACACCACCTTCAAAAGTGAGGAACAGTCTACCCTCTTGAAGGAACAGTCACGCAGTTCAGTAGCAGCCATTAAGATGGTTGAAACTTAAGAGTTCAAAATGGCTCTGAGCACTATGGGACTCAACTGCTGTGGTCATAAGTCCCCTAGCACTTAGAACTACTTAAACCTAAGTACCTAAGGACAGCACACAACACCCAGCCATCACGAGGCAGAGAAAATCCCTGACCCCGCCGGGAATCGAACCCGGGAACCCGGGCGGTCTCAGAGCCTGTTCTGATGATGGTGCGAATGGAGCGGTCTGCTGCATGTCGAATCTCTGGAACAGTTCTGAAGCGAATGCCACGAAGTGGTTCCCTCATATTCCGAATCAAATCAGAGTCACAAGGACAAATCCGGGGAGTATGGTGGATGGTACAGTACTTCCCAGTCCCATCGACCGAACAGAGCAGCCACAGCTTGTGCTGTATGCGCCCGTGCATTGTCGTGCAAAATGTTGGGTGGATTGCGCAGAAAGTGTCGCCGCTTCTTTCGCAAAGCTGGTGGCAGGTGATGCTCCAAAAACGAACAGTAATACTGTGCATTGCTGGTCTGCCGTGGAGGAACGTAATGCGTTTGGATTACACCATCACAGTCGTACAAGGGAATCACCATAACTTTAGACTGCTCCATTCGTACCATCAACAGAACAGGCTCTGCTAACGATATGCTACGCCTTCCACATCGCTGGCAACGGGTGCTACACAACGCTGGTGACTACTTTGAAGGATAGTAACAGGTGCAAACGTGAAACTCTTTATCGGTTGTGAATAAGTAGTTGCCATTTAAGTTCCAACCCTCATACAATGTCTTGTTTTTCTCTCTTTTCACCCAGACGTGTTTCGAGAGTGTTACACCATCATGTGGATTCCTTGTCGAACATTTAGGTAATAGGACACTTCGACTGATCATGTACGGGTGATAGTTGAACACAGTTTGTCAACAGCAGTTGCTGTGTTGGTGCGAATATAAGCTGTGCTGTTAATTTTGATAAATTTATTTTTACGCACTTCGGATGCTTTCATGTACAAAGACAGAGAGAAGGGTAGTCGAATAAAAGCCGAACACCCGCCGCAACAGGACTCTGTAATTGTTCCAGTCAAAAGTGATCACTACACGCGTTAAGACTTTTAACCCACTGGGAGACAGACGATCAACTCCAATTTCGTAGAACGCGATAGTCTGCTGACGGGCTGGCCGGAGTGGCCATGCGGTTCTAGGCGCTACAGTCTGGAACCGAGCGTCCGCTACGGTGGCAGGTTCGAATCCTGCCTCGGGCATGGATGTGTGTGATGTCCTTAGGTTAGTTAGGTTTAATTAGTTTTAAGTTCTAGGCGAGTGATGACCTCAGAAGTTCATAGTGCTCAGAGCCATTTGAACCATCTGCTGACGGATCCACAATCTCACCCATTCGTCCTACAGAAACCAACGTCCACGAATGTCTTACTTCAGGTCACCAGAAATGTGAAAATCACACAGTGAGAGGTCTGGGCTGTACGGGGGATGTTGTAGTGTTTCCCAACAAAACCACTGAAGCGTAGTCTTCGCCCGATTGGCAATGTAGGGGTGGGCGTTATCGCGCAACAGGATGATTCCGTCCGACAGTATTCCAGCCGTTTTCACTTTGCAGAAACTGCGAAGTACCTCAAAGTACTTTAATAGCGATGCGCAATGATTATGGTTCCACACTCGAGGAACTCGACGAGCCAAGGGGTCCCTATAGTCGGAGGAGGAGGAGGTCATCCTGACCTTACCGGAAAACTTGCGTGAACAGCATTGGATTTCTTTGGCGGGAGAGATGTGGAAAGTTCCCGCAGTTGGCTTTGCCGTTTGCCGGCGGGTTGTCGTGATGCTGTCGGACAGAATCGTCCTGTTGCGCGATAACATCCGCCCCCACTCTGCCAATCGGACGAAGGATACGCTTCACCGGTTTGGTCGGGAAACACTGCAGAAGCCTCCGTACAGCCCGGTTCCTCACCCTACTATTTTCCCATTTTCGGCGACCTGAAGCAACACACCATGGACATCGGTCTCAGTATTACGAGGAAGTGCAAGAGGAAGTGGATCCGTCGGCGGCCAACCGCGTTTAACGAAACAAGAATTGATCATGTCGCCTCCCAGTGGGGTAAATGTCTTAACGCGTATGGTGATTACGTTTAAATGGAGCCATTCCAAGGTCCCGATGTGGCGAGTGCTCGGTTTTTTATTTGACTGCCTCGTTGTAGATTCGCTTCTCTGGCTTCGCATGTCAAAAAGCACTCGTTGTAGGTAAAAATAAATTTATGTCAAACCCGAAGCAATGACTCGTCGTTAAAACACTTAAAATATATTGAGAAGTCATTATCATCATCATCATCATTATTATTAGCATGAATTACGCTCTTATCCTCTTCAAAGTGAGTGCCGAGTTTTGATGCGCTGGTCTCCACGAATAAAGGTAGCCCCCGCTATTCTCATCATTTCGAGAACAGTGGCCGTGGCTGGACATCCTGCGAGTGGCCGGACGCTTTTGCTCTCATTATTTCACCCAACAGTACTCCTATCAACACCAACCTTACGATAGACTGCACAAAACCGTCAATGGATGTTCACCAAGGTATCTTTCTTCGTAACCAAGAATCAACTGCAGCACGTTGCATGTAGTTGTACACCAAGAACTTTTTTGTGATAGATGTAACTATTATACCGCTACAGGAAAATTTCCTTTTTTAACTTTATTGTTTTCTGTTCTACAAAAGGAACATTCTAGCCCCTACATGGAAACAACAGCAGTTTCTGTTTCAGTCACTTCAAGTGAAACCGATAGGGGTAGCGCAGTGGTTAACACACTGGACTCGCTTTGGGAAGGACGACGCTTCAAACCCGCGTCCGGTCATCGTGATTTAGGTTTCTCTAATTTCTCTAAATCGCTTAAGGCAAATGCCGGGATGGTTCCTTCGAAAGGGCACGACCGCTTTCCTTCTCCATCTTTCCCTAATCCGAGCTTGTGCTCCGCCTGTAATGACCCCGTCGTCGACGGAATGTTGCACATTAACTCCTCCCACCCCCGCCCCCTCCTCCTCCTCCTCCTCTTCCTCCTCCTCATCCCTCCCTCCTCTTCCTACAAGTGAACTATCATTACGCGTTTCGGCGCTGAGGTGGTTTACTCATATGCCTGCTTAACTTTATTGCATCATATTGAATATTTACGAGGCGTAGACATCTACGAAAATTCGTATTGTGATGTTTTTGCAACCTCTTGGCAAAAGGGTGAGATATTTTATCATAGAGGGATACCAAAATTCGACCGAAGTAAGCAAGTTGTCGTGGGAGTGTAGGTTTCAGTAGTCTTTCAGAGACGAAGAGACTTGCACGGGATAGATTAACGTGAATTTGCATCAAATCAGCCTCCAGCGTGGACGTGTATCAGCAACATTGGTGGTCTTACAAGTTACGCAAGAGGCTTCTGTGAAGTTTGAAAGGTTGAAGACGAGGTGCTGGCGGAATTAAAGCAATGAGGACGGGTCGCGAGCTGTGCTTGGGCAGCTCAGTCGATAGAGCACTTGTCCACGAAAGGCAAAGATCCCCTGAATAATGAGGTTTGGCCACAGGTTTTCTGTTCCACAGGCAGCACGAAAGGTACCGATCAGAATACAGCTACCAAGGCACTTCAAGTTTAGCAGATCCACGATATTAGCTTATATACAGATGAGAGGTTGATGGAGTTCATTGACTTACGACGGGCGAAACGTTTGCTATTTCCTCATGCGAGTGTTAACAGCTTCGGGCGTTGCAAACACGTGTATAGCTGTTGACAGTCGCTGTAATGCGGTGCGGAGCAGCAGCTGCTTGCAGGGACGCTGTGATGTAAGCGTGCTGAGAATAGTACTTGGTGTGTTGCAACAGGCTCTATTTTCACCTTTATAAGGCGCTGCGACGGCAGCCGCTCTCTGGAAGTTGATGAAGCACTGGGACTAACAGAAGTCAAGATTTGCACTATCATTCCTCTCTGTGAGAAGCGACTGACAGAGACACGAATGAAATTATTATTGTTGCAGACGGCTGCGATAATTTTGTAGTCACTACACTTTCGGAGCTTAGACCAAATAGTCTTTGAACAGCTGACAGCATAGAAGAATGAGTGCCTGTGGATGGGAAGGGAAACTTTCTTCCCCCTTATTCCCTTCTTCGTCGCAGGTACCTATTGGTCTGTGTTACTGAGCGTCGGAAAAGTATTGCCTTAACAGTAGACTTCGTTATCAGTCTTGTGTGTCATTGTTCACCTGTTATGATCTTAAGAGTTTCTTTCATTTTCTATTTACAGCTCCACTGCTAAAGGAAAACATTCTTGTAAAAAGTGAAGGCACATCCATATTACAATCAAGAATAGGGCGAGAAAATTCCGTCATTGGTGATGTTGTAGTTGGATGAAGGGGCGCGCACACGCTATCCCAACGCAAGCCAACAAACTACAGCCAATCACTTCGTTGGGCGATAGTGTGTAAGGGCGACAAGTCGGAGCCAACGAAATGGTTGGCCGTGGCTGTTACCGGTAACATAAATGCATTGGCAGTTGGTTAGCGTTGGGTCCCCTCTCCTAGTGCAGACGTTGGATCGAATAGTCCTTGGTTCCGTAGTGATCTGATATGTCCCTATAACTGGTGTGTATTTAAATTTTTCAGCCCAGTTAGAAGTCGCTCTCAGTATGTTTAATTTAACAAGAGTACTTTCTGAAACTCTGGAATTTACAGTTTAAAGTACAGTAATTGGCTGTAAAATTAAAGAGCGAAACCGGTCATTAAACGTACTGAGTAAGACCTGTGGCTGTCCTGAAAAACATTTCAACAGTCGCTGTTTCCCCAGCAGCAATACCTGCTCTCGCTAAGAGTGTGTATTTGTTGTGTCTAAAAAGATTGGAGTATGGAGTGGAATATGGAGAGACCATTAAAACTCATAGTTTTATCGTGAACCGGAATGTATATTTGCCCCTACGAACTGCGACTATAACAACAAATTGAAAAAATTAGACGCTTGGATGGAAACATGTGAGCCGTTAGTAAGAAATGTGCAAGATATGAAAAACAAAATGAATTATCTGTTGACAGCCCTTAGCCGTGAACGATAAAGTGAAAAAAATTGAGAGTGGCCATTAATATTTCTACGGCAGATACAGCTCTTCTGTCCTCTTCGGAAATTTTAGTGCCCACACAATTCAATAACAATTCGAAATCCGTAGCTTTCATTCGCTAAGAAATTGTGAAATAGCCCATTCTCCAATTCAGCCTTAACGTAAACGTCAGTTTTGTCCCACCACCCTGCTCCCAACTTTTTTAGAAAGAGATCGCCCACCAGTGTCGTTTCTTTGTCTTCTTTTTCTCAGCAGTTTCTTGCAGTAAAATAAACCTTGCACATGCAGCGACTCTTAAATCCTCTTTCCCTCCATTATACCTGCTGGTAAAATGGTAATTAAAACACTGTTTTATAACAATAACAAACCGGGAGCAACGACGGCAAGTTATCAGAGCTAGCTGAGGCCGAATCGTTTCGCCCCAAGCCCTTCGTTAGGTGAGGATGAGAAGCCGAACGCCAGTCCACAGACGACCAACTTTCATTTGGAGGAGACCTAATGTGTACTCGCATTAAAACGAAACTTGTTTGGAAAAAATACTCTTCAGTACTACACACTCTTGGTACCAGTATTGGTAAGTAATTGATACGGTAGTTACTGATACTATACGGAGACTTTTTCCGACGTTATTTCGGAAGCATCAGTGTACGGAAGACGTGAGACGGTTTAATATATTTGCATCGGTCAAATCTTCTCACATTAGTAGTAGGTACAATTTTCACGTACAAAAAATCCAGAATGAAATTTTCACTCTGCAGTCGAGTGTGAATGAAAAAAACGTTTTAGAGTACGGGTCATGGTGTTTGCGGACCAGGCGGATAACGGTGCCAAATGTCGCGTCCACACTGTGTACTGGTCGTGCGCAGGCCCATCACATGCTCCATAATGTTTTGGGTTACCGAAAAATTTCTGCAGGATAGGTGTTGAGAAACCTGACTCTGGATCAAAAGTGTGCAGGAATGGGAATCTGCCTCAATCACTTCATGTGGTATACGCGACAGGCAAATGTATTTCTGTTCAGAATCATCACGGGCGATGAGACACAGGTGCACGACTTTATCTCAGAACCCAAGGCCGCCTCAATGGCGTAGAAGTATCTTAGTTTACCAGCGAGGAAAAAATTCAAAGTGTCACCCCCCGCAGGAAAGGTTATATCTACAGTGTCTAGGACGATTCTCCTTGATTTCCTCCAGCAAGGGCCCATCAATGCGGTACACTACTTTTGACACCCGCACCAGACTCAGGTCCGCCATTCGGCGAGAGAGACCAAGGCTCTCGAGTGAAGGTGGTGTGTTCTTGGGCGACAGCACAAAATCACACACAGCAAGGCTCACACTGGATCAAATTCGTCGCTTCGGATGGGATAGATTGGATCGCCCGGCCTACAGCCCCAGACTTTCACCTTTTAAAAGCCGCACTCTAGACACATCACTTCCAAACCAATGCTGAAGTGGAGCAGGCTGTGCCACAGTTCCCTGAATCGCAGGACACCGAGTTTTACCAGAGTGGTTTCTTCAAGCTGACAATTGTGTCAATGCCGGTGGCGACTATGTCGAATAATAGTTCGCGATGCCATGGTTTATTTGTTTTTGGCAGTAAAGTTTCCGTACGAAAAAAACAGGACGAAACTTACTTTTGGAACCTTCCTCGCAACTACTACAAGTATTTCTCTCTGCGTTGCATTTCACAGTAGTTTGCAGGGTGTAACTGTAGATGTCTCGCACGCGACTACCTATTGTAAGATGGTGTGACATGAGTTGACGGGAAAATTAGGTGGTGCAGCTTCTTATCGCCAGATGGTGCTTCAGCGGCCGGAATGAAATACTCGTCGGGCAAGAAGTACCTAACAGACTTCCATGGTGATGGCGACATGAAACATACCTCCTAACCCCGTGTATTTCTGCACATGTGAGGGAACCACGTGCCACCCTCATCTTACAAATGTATCGTCCTCCGCTCTATAACTAGAATGCACCGTGTAGTTAGGCGTAAGACATAATTTTATGTCACACTAGAAAACAGCTGGCAGCTACCTGAAGGTGGACCCATTTCAGGGCACGCAGTTACCCTGTTACCCTGTATTCTCCCCCAAATTCTCCCCAGTCGTTCTTGGAACAGTGTTGTACGGTTAACTAAATTGCATTTTGTATTCAGAATCAACGTTCACCCCAGAACTATTAGAACGTCGTGAAGAAATGTAAAAGTATATTTCTCTTTTTTTCGTAATTTGGATCTCTTCGGAATGAATCTCGTTGTATCTCAAACCTAGATAGCAAACAGGATTTGTAGCGAGGTTAAAAGCAAACCACAGTTAAGACTGAATTTAACGTCGAGATCATTAGAGACTGGAAAGGCTGTAACCAGAGAGGGACGGAAAAGGGCAATTGTCCGCTCCTCCCCACTCCCTTCTCCCCCCCCCCCCCCCCCGCCCCCCCCAGCAAAAAGAATCCTCGCAGACACGTTTCAGGCGATCTCATCGTCAACCGGACGATAAACCCTAATCTTCGTTTCTCCTTTTGCGAATATAGATCCACATCTTATTTCGCGCGTCGTGCGAATGGATTGTAAGCTTTTGTGTATTGACATTCGTGAATTCATTCGTTCTGAGTTCATGCACATTGTTCTGATAGCCGGTTGCGTGTACTGCACTGTGGTCAATAAAGAAAGCGATTGCACATTTCGTTTAGTGTTTATTAACGATACCACTGGTGGGTTGCAGAGACGAATAGCTGTCGTTACAAAATCCTTGTGACCAACTGATAGCAGACACGTCAGTGAAGTGCGAATTTGTAGCTTTAGGAAAAGTTTCCGTAACGAGCTTTGCTCGTGTCTTTATGGGGAGAGCTCCGCCATGACCGAGCTTATCGCCAAAAGCGGTTAATAGTCGTCCTATTGCCTCACTGGTAGATAAAAGACCCGTCTGAAAAAGTTCTAGCGGATACCAATATTTCAACATACTGCTTCTAGTAAGGTACACGTCACTCATTCCAGGATGTTTACTACGGCAGAACAAATATTTCAACGAAATGGTAATAAAATTACCAATCTCCAGTGCGTGTCTACTGTCGTGAAGTACCTGAAAGATGTAAAGAAAATAACGAATTTCTTCAAAAAATTACATCACTAGATGTAAAGAATCTCATTCTCTGCAGGACCACGGTAGCCCATAAATTGCCTGCATTTTTTTTTCTCCTCCCATATCCACTTCATTTTTTGTCTTCTTCTCGTACTTGATTCTCTAATTTTGTTTGCCATCCACCTTGATCTCTAGTTGCAACCAGTCTTTTCTGATTTTAACAACCCACTCGATTCCTGTCTTTCCTCTTGGCCTGACTATTTTCTCATGCTCCTTTAGTCACTCTATCCATATTTGTCCTGATCACGTGTCCCACGATTGCTGCCCTTTCTCTTTTCTTCTGACAGTGTGCTCATGGTGCTTTACATTTCTCCCCTAGATCTTTGTATCCATCTATCAACACCTGTTTGCGTCCTAGTATTTTTCTCTGCACTTTGTCTTCCTAGCCTTAGCGTGATAGCCGCATATAGTACAACATTCCTCGCCATTGCCTCGTAGTGTCATGTTTATGTGCCACAAGTTTCTAACCGTCGGTTCTCTTTTCAGGGAATCTAAAAGGTGATTCCGTTACGATAATAAAACGCTTTCACGGGTGATGGAGAAGGGTAAATGTATAAAGTCTAGGTAAGGGACCCTGAGCAGAAAACGGCCGAGTCGAAATTTATAAGCGAAAATTGATGATACCTCGACAGCGGAATACATGTGCCGGTACTGTTGTTACAATATTGTGGGGTATGCAAATTTCAGAGGTGGTAGTATAGATCAAAACAAGAAAAAATGCCTAGAAAACATGGGCTGTAAAATGCGTTCCTTAAGAGCTGTGATGGCTTCTTCATCTTCGCTACTGTGAAACATCTCTTCTACAGAACAAGACAGTGCTCACTGAACAAGACAGTGCTTCCGAAATTATAGGTTAAGCGGAGAAAGAACTCTCTTCCTCTACATAAATCAATCGATTAAACAACCTTTAAGCAGCAAATAATTCAAATACCAGTCACTGAGTTCTAAAGTTATTAATTTGTAACTTTAGAATTCAGTTGTTTGGTGCTTACTGGCTCTTTGAAGGGACATTGTATGTCCTATGCCGCCCATGTTAAATTGTCGAATTTTGTGACCCATTATCTTGGAAACTTTTTAAGGCAACACCTTACAATTTTCCATAATTATTGAATGCACCTTTCTAGATACACTGAACTAGAATTATTACTATTACTTCTTTTTTCAAACACTCAATTTTTTGACAATTTTGTAAATAAATGAACATAAAACAACTCAGGATATTTTAATTATTCTTGTTCCATATGTGTCGAACCTCACACTTGGAATGCTGTGAAAATTTCATGTTTCCACCATCAGTACTTTTTTAGAAAATGGGTCATTTATTGCAAAACACGTAGTTCAAAGATATTGAGGCTTAAAACTTTTTTTGTTACACATTCTTATACAGACTTACATTTTTGCGTCTTTTATGCACCCGAATTGCCCTGGCCCATAGTCTGTGTCTTCGTCAGTGTCAGGATAGCCCAGTGCTTGCCTCCTCCTTTTCTTTCTTGCTTCTTTTTCATTTGCTGAGCAGCTAACTCTGCTTCACGTACACGAAGCCCATCCAGTTCCCGCAGTTCTTTAACAGTGTTCTGACCAAATCTTATTCGATAAAAGAAACTGCTCCACACAGCTCTTTTCATCTTCTCTAAATTGTCACAGTTATCTCTAATGGCCTTCCCATTATATTCCTGTAATTCATCAATTATTTTGTCAGTCTTCCAGCACGTTTTATTGTCTTGCCATCAGACAGTTTTGTATTACCCAGCTTGGTATTTAGGTTACACAGATGTGTCCCTATCCTTTTCTTGACATGTCCTACACAATCAAGTTTTTGTATAGGATCATCATATGGCTTACTGTTTTGTACTGCAATGAAAGCCGTGCTGTCTCCATCACCTAAGTAATTCACATATCTGACACCTCTCTCCTTCTGCAAACGCTGGAAAATGTTAACTGCTTCTTTTACCTCCATTCTTGTGCCATCATAATTTTTTATACACTACTGCTTATTAACTAATCTGTTCTTCTGGTTCGCTATACAACTTGGCAGTACTCACTGAGAACTTCAAAATCCAAAACTTTTCCAGTGTCAATACTTATTGCAGATGTAAAACCATTTTTAGAATTAAACTCAAGCTTTTGCCAGGATCCATCCACAGCTTCTGATGTAGAAGCAACCATTGAATTTTCAGCCACAGCATTTACAGAGTCCCCAATTCCTGTTACATATTTCGTATACGTAGAAGGTGGTTTTGGCAAATTCAACACAGTGCAGAGAACACTACCAGCCCTTGCATCTTTACCAATGCATCTAAGGCCATAGAACAGTCTCACATTAGTTTGATATAGTTCATTACCTGAACACTTTGATGAAGTATGAAATGCTTTTTCGCTTTTGCACTTCTGACATTTAATAATTAATTTAGACACAACACATATTCTAGTTCCAATATCCTCATAAAGTTTAACTTCACCATCACAAAGACAGGAAGAGACAGTTTCAGAAACAACATGTGCAAAGATTTGCAGATCTGTAGTGACGTTGTCCATAATATCATTACCTTTACCACTGTCACCCGTTTCTAAAGTTACTTTTCTTTTCAATGCGCTAGGGGGCGTGGTCACTTCAGAAACATTGTCGTGGTTTTCTTCACCGCTAGCACACGTATTTTCAAGTACTTCAGAAGAAAATGCAGGTCTCACATATCTGTTACCCGCAAATTTGCGTTTCTTGAAGTTACTTTTACGCTTAGTCATTTTATTTACGTATAAAAAGCAATAGAAGTTAGCTTACGGCAAAAATAGCCGATTGTCACACTACTTTTAACGAAAACTAGTATCAGAAACAAAGGACTGATTTGTTTATTCTTAATGTCAACTTCGGAGACCTAGCAGTAGGCACAAATCAAAGCAATTCACAGCCTTGTAGACTGTGTAGTTCCCAAGATACGACTGCTCAGATGTGGCAGTATATGTGTATCCGCGAAATTTGACAGTCACACGTCAACATTCAAAATATTATTTTACGGTCTCACAATTGTCTGATTTTAATGTTTGTACACCAAAATGTTCAGGAAAGCCCAAAGTACATTATGGAGTAGAAAACAGAAAATGTCAAATTTCAATGAATTTCACGTGCAATGTCCCCTTAATGGAGTCACAGACGTAGGCAGACGAAGTGGCCCCCTCCCTGTTCATCTCACGGTGTGTGTGTGTGTGTGTGTGTGTGTGTGTGTGTGTGTGTGTTGTGTGTTTTTTTTTTTTTTGTTTCTCTACTCCTTTAATGTTGCGAAACTAGTGAGTCGGACAATAGTTCACATCCCTGTGGTTTTGAGTTGTATTTGTAAACTGGTGCTATTGTTAAGCGACAATGTGCGTCTGTATGGATGTAGGGAACAAAAATAGAATGCGTCCAAACATTTCCACTGACAACGCAATAGTTAATGAGTTACTCTAGATTTCGACACTTGCTTTGCCTGCGTCTCCTCCACCCCCCCCCCCCCCCCTTGCCATCCCTACCCTACCCTCCCAGCGGTAGTTTTCCTCCGGTGTTAAGTTCAGTGACTGTGAAAATAGTGTTTACAGGTGTAAGCAGAAATCAAGCGTTTCGCAAGGCGCGGCGGCTACTGTCTACACAGGCGTACGGCACCTGCATACCAGCTGGCCGTTACGTAAGCTCTCTTCCGCCACACACTTCATTGCCACCGTCCGCCCACTTCCTCCTCTCTGCTGCGCTGTGATAACGAGAGATTCACTGAAACTCGTCACGTCTAGCCACCAACAGTAACTATAATAATTGTGCACATGGCGCAGCGCTGTTCAATTCCTCCTGTCGTCCGAAGTAGTCTGCGAGAGAGGGAGGCGCACGTAAGTGGGAACGGCCTACGAGCATGCGCAATTAAGTAGCCACGTCCTAGCGACAGACAGGAACCATATCATTTTTGCGTGACGTGGTAAGTGGGCTAATGGTGCTGGTACAGACGGTAGGTAGTGTGGCTTAAGCTGACGAGCTAATAAACTGCTGCAGCTTAACTTGGCACGGGAATAATACTCTCCTGTAGCCGCTTGATTTGCGTTCTAAATATTTACATCCATTTTCCCTAACACAGCAGCTTTGTGAGCCAATAATGCACTGGGACTGTCGTTAGCTTCCAGTACTCAAGGCTTCTGTATTATCTATTTGCCAGCGAAACCAGTCACAGGTATGCGAGAAGTAGTTGGCGAATTATGATTTTTCAACCAGGGGAGGTTGTTACCCGCAATTGGGGGAAGCGTATCGAAAATTTGATTGTGTTGGTAGTAATCTAAATATACGGTACCATATATGATTCGTGGCGAAGGAAGAAGGTAGTGGATAATATAATCGACACTGAATGGCGGAATGAATAGGTTGTGTTCTTGTTGAAGGAACCATTCACGCTACTGCGTGAATGATGTAGGGCAACCGCTGGAAAACTCTGGAGATTTGAACCACGTTCCTCGTAAATACGAATCCATTGTCGTGTAAATTACGCCACTTCGGCGGATACCCATGAAATGATCAGCTAATAGTAATTGTAGACGACACTCTCTCAACTACCGATATCGACAAACAATGATAATCATTGTCACAAACAACTGTGAGTTAATTTCAACACAAGTCGTCACACAGTCCATTGACATCTCGAACAACTTGTTTTGTAACCGCAGGTCAAATGGAAGTACATAAATTGACCGTTAATTACCGGCTAGCAGTCTGCAATATTGTAATCGCGAGTAGCAGCGTTGCCAAGACTGTACAGTATGCAGCACGTGGGTAAAAACGCCACCCAAAAAATGGGTCACATCCAGGAAACAAAACACTAATACCTTGAACTGCTTCGGGCCTTGATAATCGCCTCACTTCGACAAGGAAGAGAGAACATAGGTTTTTGGTATGCGTAATGCATCCGAAGCCACTCATTGGTGATTAACATCCTGTAGAGGTGTAGAGCTACCAAGTTGCGATGTTGATTGCTACGTTTCACCACCTGTTTCAAATAGTCCCAGACATTATCAGTGGGGTCAAATTTGAGATGATTTAACAAGGCAATCCAGGTGCGGTAGGATGCCTGAGTGTTCGTCGAACCAAGATCGTATGTTCGTAGATCTCTGAACAAGGCTTTTGTCAGCTTGGAAGATGGGAGTATTCACAGTATAATCATCATGAAGATTTTGGAAGAAGGTGCAACAGTTTGTCTCCGACAGCGTTGACAAGAACATCCTTGCTGGTGTTCACAGCAATCTAAACCACGGGGCCCAAATGACTGTACGAAGAAAAAGAAAAATATCATCACAAAACCACCCCACTGTGAACTATACCCTCCACACACTGTGCGTTAAATGCGTCATTGAGCAATCGGTACACTCCATGCCGGGCATCTTTTGAGAAGAGGAAGAATCGCGACTTTTCGGACCACACTACATATCTCCAGACAGCCCGTGTCGAATTTCTGTGTCGTTTCCTCCATTGAGGACGAGCAGCTACGACTAGTGGAATTTTGCGAGGTTTCTGCTCCAGATGTCCATTGCATGCAGTTCCCGGTGTTAGCTTGGAAACTGGTTGAGAGGGACAGCAGCAGTTTATTTCGTGTTTGAAACTGATTATCATTCAGAAGTTGTCAAATGCCTGCGTTTCCAATTTGTTAAAAGAATTTGCGATCACTTTATTGTGACAAGTTCAACGGCTGCGAGTGGTGCACCACTCGTTGTAAACACAGTGGACAGGCTGGGGTGATACACCATCGCATCAGAGAACTTCACGGTGTGCTGGTTTACTGTTCCGATTTCATACAAAAGAATACCCTCCTCCCCACCCCCAAAATACACACAGAGAGGGAGAGGAGGAGGGAGGGAAGGAGGGGAGAGAGAGAGAGAGAGAGAGAGAGAGAGAGAGAGAGAGAGAGAGGGGGAGGGGTTCACTTCCATGATTTTCAAGCTGCTGACAATGATTTTGTTCCTTGAGTTTGCGTTATGCTTCATCTGGGTTTCAAGCAAATAGTCCACATCTCGTTATTTCACATGTGTACTTTCTTCTACATATTGTTTGACGGACATGCTCCGGCTTAAGTCTTGGTCTATACAATCACCCTACTGGAATGTAACTGAACATCAGCGGTCTGTTTTAGAACAGCGAATTTCCTTCCATGGCATCCTAAGTGCAGAACTTTGATAGCGATATATAATATATTTGGAAACAACGTACGAGTGCCGTTCAGCGATTATAAACCTGTTCGTTCAGTGGTTCCCTTGTTATTACTCTGAGACTGGTCTACATCGGACTTCGTCTTATGGAGATTTGAATCTCTCAGAGATCTTTTACTGTGGAAGTCTGAGGCTCTCGGTTTTATTTTGTATAAGCAGCCAAACAGCATTCAGAGATAAAGATAAAAGTTTGTTGTTGTTGTGGTCTTCAGTCCTGAGACTGGTTTGATGCAGCTCTCCATGCTACTCTATCCTGTGCAAGCTTCTTCATCTCCCAGTACCTACTGCAATCTACATCCTTCTGAATCTGCTTAGTGTATTCATCTCTTGGTCTCCGTCTACGATTTTTACCCTCCACGCTGCCCTCCAATACTAAATTGGTGATCCCTTGATGCCTCAGAACATGTCCTACCAACCGATCCCGTCTTCTGGTCAAGTTGTGCCACAAACTTCTCTTCTCCCCAATCCTGTTCAATACTTCCTCATTAGTTATGTGATCTACCCATCTAATCTTCAGCATTCTTCTGTAGCACCACATTTCGAATGCTTCTATTCTCTTCTTGTCCAAACTAGTTATCGTCCATGTTTCACTTCCATACATGGCTACACTCCATACAAATACTTTCAGAAATGATTTCCTGACACTTAGGGTGCCATATAATGCTGCGAACAACTATTATAGAACGGCCAGATCAATTACAGAAATAGCTAGGTATTAAAGCTCCTGCCAGTATAGGAGCTGCAAGTGATACACTTGTCAGTTCATTCGTGTTCGGGACTTTTTCATGCAGTGTGCACCTATGTCGCTGGCGGCTAAAATATTCGTTATGGATGGCTCCAGGAACTTCTTCAACAGTACGTAAAACTTGCCGCCTCTGAAAACACTATTTTTCTGACGGATACTCGATGCATGGCTTCAGTAATGATTGTGGTTCTTTCCTAACACAATCTATCCTTCCCAAATGTGTTAATGTAAAGCACATTTGCTGTTCGTATGTGTTTAAAATAACCATGGTAAACTACCGCGAACTAAATCTTAGCTGTTCCGACCCACCATTACTACATGTCTATCCATAATCCAGCTGCCGCTTTACACTTGACGAAAAGAGCTCGTGAGAGAAGTTGCTGACTCATTCTCTTAGAGGCACGTCCTGGTATATTCTCAGCCTTCTTGTGTTGTTTGATGAAAGAAAGATTGCAGGGAAGCGATTTTCAAGTTGCAAAGTTAAACCTACGCTGCGCGTATAGAAATCTCACGCCTCAGATGGAAACGTGTTCCACTAGTCCTTTCTGATTGGTTTCCGAAGGGCAGGATGATACATAGCAATTAAGAGGAGCTGAGAGGACGCAAAGGCCAGTGTTTCGCTGCACGGAAAGCGTTCTCCTGATGTAACAACTTTCTTCCTTCTAAACGTCCTTCGTGTATGGGGAGGCACGGTCACAGTTCGACTTTAGCGACGCAAGACGACGCTGCATTGCGCAACCTGGCTTGCCACTCCCAGCGACGCGGCGTCCTTGCGTTTTACCGCCGTCCTCACTGACTCACGGGTCACCTTCTCCTCTCCCCTACTGCCGCAGACAGCTTTATTGATGTAGCTTTCACAGCAGTGTAAACAACCTGTAGCGACCGCGCACGAACATGTATTACAAATCAGTTTGCGTGAATCCGTGAAGTGATGTACGATGAGGAATCGACCAGTATCCTGCTTCTTCCCAAATGCTGCTTCGTTTAACGACTGTGACGTTGGGATTACGGCTATCACATTTTACTCAGAGGAATATCAGCATCCATTCCTCCTCTCAGCATTCATCAAAGACACAGAAAGAACCTTAATATGTTAACTGAATTAAATATACTGAAATATAGTGAATGAATCGTTGGGAATGAAGTCAGTGAAGCTGCATTGACATGAAATATTAGTTCCGGTAACGTACATGTCACGACGGTTGAAAATCTTTGTAATCGTGTAACTCGAATCAGGTTTGTGGTGCTTTTTGCAGACGATTTGCTGGTAAAAATTGCATGTCGTCAAGTTCCGTGATCGTTCATTGATGTCTTACTTTTGCCCCACGTGTCTTCTGGCTGGTGCTGCTCACCACGAATTTCTCTCCGTCTCGAGAGTAGCACTTACACCCAATTTACTCAGTTATTTTTTGGATATATTCCAGTCTCTCTCTTCCCCGGCAATTTTTATTCTGTACAGCCCTCTCAGATACCATGTATGCTATTCCTTGAAATCTCAAAATATGTCCCCTCGCCCTGTCCCTTCTTCTTGTCAGTATTTTCCAGACACCGGCCGTTGTGGCCGAGCGGTTCTAGGCGCTACAGTCTGGAACCGCGCGACCGCTGCGGTCGCAGGTTCGAATCCTGCCTCGGGCATGGATGTGTGTGATGTCCTTAGGTTAGTTAGGTTTACGTAGTTCTAAGTTCTAGGGGACTGATGACCTCAGCAGTTAAGTCCCATAGTACTCAAGAGCCATTTGAACCATTTTCCAGACGTTCCTCTCCCCGCCGAATAGTTCTATGGGAAACTAACACTACATGTTCTCGAAATGTTAACTTCTTATTTTCTTGTTATTGTGTTCACGCTATATGTGTCTGGAAAATGAGTACTATACAGTACGAAATCTACAAATTTGCTCCGAGTTTAAGCACTGTTACACGACTATACGACGAAAGCTAAAACTGCATCAAGCATACGACAAACTGTTGTCATTTTTCTCCTGGTGTTTGGTTCTCAGAGTACAACGCTGGCCTATCAAATCTGATGTGCACAATTTTATCCGCCCGACTAGTTCTGTATCAGCGGTATTGATGTGATATCCGAGTGAAATGACGTTTTGGGCAGAGAGGCAATATCTTTTTTGTCCTCGAGGAGCCGGTCACGTATCAAGTGTCGTGGGAACCGATATTACCTAGGCAGTACGGCACGGTGCAATACCACTGAAACTTGCTCTTCCGCCCGTTACATAGAGTCAAATACAGATCAGTCAACTGTGTAGCTTAATCGTTTTTTCCCTGCTTCCTATACGTTTGGCGTAGCAAACACATTACGTAACAGTCGTGGAACTGATGCCCCTCATCTATTTCGGTCTGCACTCTAGACCGGCGTAAACATTCACCGCGAAGCCATCTTATATATAGCAGGCACATCCAACTTCACAATGCTCAAGTATGAACATCCTGCCAACGAAACGAAAAAAAGAAAATGCCCAAGTCCCGAGGAATGTAGTCCTAAGTTTCCCATACCTTGAAAAATAAATGTCAATATCTTACACCCCCCCCCCCCCTCCTTTTTCCCTCTCGCTTTCTCCCCACAAAACTGATCCCCCTTTGAGGAGGAGGAACGATAGCTAACAGCTTAACACTTGAATTGATTTATAGTAACTGATTAGAAAAGTAGAAGGGAGGAAACTGCCTAATTGTAATCGCTGTGATAAATCATTAAGGAGGAGACTAGTAAACGAATGCGTTGAAGGTGTGTAAGATGCTGCAGAGGGTACAGCCATATGCAACCCAAAAGGAGTTACTGCATATAACGACGAATTCTTGTCCGACTGTCCTAACATAGGATGTCCACAGGTCACCAGAGTGACTTGGGAAAATACCTGGATGGCTATTTAAAAATGGCCAATTTCCTTCACTATCTTGGTCCAGTTGGACTTGTGCGCTAATGACGATGCTGGCGGTAGTTGCTTATTGCACACATGACCTCCCACACTGTATTGCAGTCACTTTTTAAATTCATTGTAAACCGTAGGCAGAAAATACTTCACACTCGATGCATTGAGGCGAGTTAAGCGAGAAATAGTGAGATACTGTATTCCTAACTTTCTGAAAAAGAGAAACCTATTAACATCGGGAGGAAGTCTTTTTCAGAAGGTATTGCTCTGGGGAGTACCCTTTTATGGAAGCGAAACATGAACGACAAGCAGATCAGACATGAAGAGAAAAGAAGCTTTTAAAATGTGGTGCTACAGAAGAATGCTGAAGGAAAAAAAAAATTTTTTTTTCAAATGTGTGTGAATTCCTAAAGGGACTAAACTGCTGAGGTCATCGGTCCCTAGACTTACACACTACTCAACTAACTTATGCTAAGAACAACACAGACACCCATGCCTAAGAGAGGACTCGATCCTCCGGCGGGTGGGGCCGCACAACCCGTGACATGGCGCCCTAGCGCGGCTGTCCTCAAGGTTAGATGGGTCAAACAGATGTAGTGTGGAGTAGCTCCGTAGACAGTTGAGCAGAATAGACTAGATGTATCAAAGCAGCCTTCAGACTGAAGGTCTCAACAACAACAGCTACTACTACTACTACTACTACTACTACTACTACAGCAGCAACAGCTACAACAACTACTACTACTACTACTACTACTACTACAACGGCGGCGGTGAGCATAAGAGCGTCGTCCCAATGCATTATTAACGGCAGGTTTACTTGTTGAATGCAATTGTGAAGTCACCAGTTACACGTAACAATAACAACACTCAACACCCATTCAAATTATCATAAAAATTACAGCAATTAAAATTGTAGAGTGATGAGATGTTTCCAGAGAAGCCACGTAGCTTTATGAAGATGCTTTATTCGCAACAACCGGTTTCGCATGAGTATAGACGCATCTCCACGTTTATCTGTCAAAAATACAAATCATTATCTGAAATTTTTGAAATGGTAGAAGTACGGAAACGCAGTGTTGACATTCAACAAAGAATAATGACGAGTACTCACAGTGGTTATATTTTTATTATGTAGATTTACAGTTATGGAGTCCCAGTTTTCGGAAAGTTATCCGCGTTAAAATTCGAGCCACAATAGTGGGTTGTCATAATAAAACTGAGATGCTTGCAGAAATGTACAAAACATGGCAGTTGACTGAGCCAGACCTAGAAAAAAGCGGGAGGAAAAATCTAATAATGAATGGTACACTACTGTGAACTGAGATAAAATTCCTAAAATAAGTAGGGAAAGCACTATAAGTACACGGAAACATGTCCCAAAAATAATAGTCTAATACGGGACCAAAACGTCGAGAATGGAAGAAATGTGAAAAATAGCGTACTGGGTAACACAATGTAGGATACATAATAAGATCCCATAGATGCCAACTGTATAAAACCAATGAAGTAAATCTTCAAATCCCCCAAAGTGAAAATCATCCTAATAGCTACCAGGAACAATTTAGACAGTCAAAATCCAGTTGTTAACTGTTGTTAACTGTTCTCTCGACAAAACCTGAGAATAAGCCTATATTTTTCCGTTTTGTGCTCATTCAGCCATGTCAAAGAACAGCACAACACCAGCCCCCGAGCGGAAAAAATGTCCTATCCGGCCGGGAATCGAACTCGGTTAGCAATCTGCCGCGCTACTCCGCAGCTCTCGCGGCGAATAAGTCTGTTGCCTGTACTTTACATGTACTCTGGGGAGAGTCACAGTGGAAGGGGCGGGGAGGGAGGTAGCAAGAATAGGCTATGTATAGAAAGCGAGCGCGGCCGCCAAGGAGGGCTTTGCTGGAGCAAGGTTGCGCAACTCTTCGCTTCGCGTCCTACGTTGTCCCGCTGCTCCGCGCCAAGGTCAAGGTCAAGGTCAGGGAGGAGCGTAGTGGGCGCTGGCGCTCGTACAAGTACACGCACCGCGGCGAACTGCGCAGCAGCCGCAATTATGCAACCTTGTGCTCTCTCACATGGTGGCCGCTGCATAATCCAGCGCTATGCCACTTTCTCCGTTCCAGCCGCGAATGGTCTACGGAGAGATCCGTGTGAGCTCGAACTTACCTTCGTGGCCTTTTCGCGAGATACGTGTACTCTTCTAGGAATATACTCCCTCGGAATTTTAACAGTAAGCTACACCGTGACGCAGAACACCTGCCTTGGAGCATAAATCATTGGATGTGGATGAGCATCTCTGTCACGCATTCACACTTACGAAATGAACCTGTAAAGAAATACGCTATTCTTCTTTGGATCTACTTTATTTCCTCTATCAGTCCTATGTGGTATGCATCCCAGACCGACGAGCATTATTTAACGAGGGCTGTGTAACTCTTTTTGTGTGCGGGCAACATTTCCTGAGGATTCTTCCAATGAATCTGTTTGCCATCTGCCGTCCCTCGATTAGTTTCATCTGATCGTTCCAATTTATAACTTCTAGATATTTAACGGACGTGACTGCTCCCTGTGGTTCATCTGCAGTCGTAGAATAATTCTGCACCGTACACTATATTAGTTTATGTTGAGGCCCAGTTGCCACTACTCACAGAGCTGGCGTGATACCCACAAGCTCGTATTTTGTTCATTAGGCAGCAATGCGGAACAGTATCGAATGCCTCCCGGAAGCCGAGCACGACATCGACTAGGGCGCCCATATTTACTGCTTCCTGGTTCTCGTAGACGAACAGAGCGAGCCGAGTTTCACACATCGTTGTTTTCAGAGACCATGTTTATTTGTGGACAGGAAATTTTTGGTCTTTATAAATTTCGTAATAAGCGAGTATAAAACGTGTACCAGAATTCTAAGACAGCTTTATTCGGCGTGATGGTACATTTGATGCGATGATACAAAATATTGTCTGTTTCTTTTGCCGTTGGTAATGAATCTGATGGACGATATCTAGTTGTATTAGTCAGAAGCGTTAGCCGTTAGTTGTATCCCTATACTGCGCGACGTTCACTATTTCGTACTGATTCTTTCGTGCATTCACACACATGAATTGGACAACTAGTCATCCTACGTATGTAACGCAGAGAACACTGTAGAAAGACTGCTCTGACATTACATTGTTCCGTCGGTTGCGAATATTTCTTCAGCTCGGGCCGGGAGGGAAGAGAAGAATTAGAGCGTCAAGTCTTGTTCATAGTCAGTTCAGTAAATACGTAGGATAGCGAAGGATTTCAGCGTAACGTTATTTTAGAGATAATCTATCAACACTGCTATCAAGTGTTTGAGAGAAACCAGGGGCCACTTCAGTCAAAATGTCAGGACAGAATTTTCTCTCCGCTCCACACTAACCCGAGACCTGCGCCTTAATCACAGCAGCACCTCTCTGAGAACTAGAGGAAAAGTGCATGCTTATTTGGCATAAGTGATTCCTTTGCGGTTGTAACATTTGAACCAACGCATCTTGTATGTAACGATTGCACACCGACTTTAAACGGACGTTTGTGCATGCCATAGTTGAAAGGCACACGGAATGTTGACGACTTTTGCGTTACGAGTTGCATTCAAGTTCTAAGGCCTCCGATTTTTTCTCTCCGGACTGGAAAGAGATAGAAACATGCGCATTGTTTTAAAATGAGGCCGCGTTCATTGTCAATACGTCCCAGAGATGGCAGCACCGTACGGCAGATGGAATTTTACCGCCAGCGGCGAGAATGAGAACTGTTTTAAATACTTAAAATGGCGACGTTTTCCTTACTTGAACAGCGTGCAATCATTCGTTTTCTGAATTTGCGTGATGTGAAACCAATTGAAATTCATCGACAGTTGAAGGAGACATGCGATGATGGAGTTATGGATGTGTCGAAAGTGCATTCATGGATGCAACAGTTTAATGAAGGCAGAACATCGTGTGACAACAAACCGAAACAACCTCGGGCTCGCACAAGCCGGTCTGACGACGTGATCGAGAAAGTGGAGAGAATTGTTTTGGGGGATCGCCGAATGACTGTTGAGCAGATCGCCTCCAGAGTTGGCATTTCTGTGGGTTCTGTGCAGACAATCCTGCATGACGACCTGAAAATGCGAAAAGTGTCATCCAGGTGGGTGCTACGAATGGTGACGGACGACCACATGGCTGCCCGTGTGGCATGTTGCCAAGCAATGTTGATGCGCAACGACAGCACGAATGGAACTTTCTTTTCGTCGGTTGTGACAATGGATGAGACGTGGATGCCATTTTTCAATCCAGAAACAAAGCGCCAGTCAGCTCAATGGAAGCACACAGATTCACCGCCACCAAAAAAATTTCGGGTAACCGCCAGTGCTGAAAAAATGATGGTGTCCATGTTCTGGGACAGCGAGGGCGTAATCCTTACCCATTGCGTTCCAAAGGGCACTACGGTAACAGGTGCATCCTACGAAAATGTTTTGAAGAACAAATTCCTTCCTACACTGCAACAAAAACGTCCGGGAAGGGCTGCGCGTGTGCTGTTTCACCAAGACAACGCACCCGCACATCGAGCTAACATTACGCAACAGTTTCTTCGTGATAACAACTTTGAAGTGATTCCTCATGCTCCCTACTCACCTGACCTGGCTCCTAGTGACTTTTGCCTTTTTCCAACAATGAAAGACACTCTCCGTGGCCGCACATTCACCAGGCGTGCTGTTATTGCCTCAGCGATTTTCCAGTGGTCAAAACAGACTCCTAAAGAAGCCTTCGCCGCTGCCACGGAATCATGGCGTCAGCGTTGTGAAAAATGTGTACGTCTGCAGGGCGGTTACGTCGAGAAGTAACGCCAGTTTCATCGATTTCGGGTGAGTAGTTAATTAGAAAAAAAATCGGAGGCCTTAGAACTTGAATGCACCTCGTATTTTCGCTTGAAGAATGCAATGTTTTATGACCATGGTTGCCTTTAAAACGAGCGAAGGGAAACATGCGAAGTTAAGAAAGCGCTCCCCAACTTCGGCTTTAATAATTCCGTAAGCGCGTATTGTCATCTCAAAACCTCTTCCCGCCCTCCACTTTTATTTTTATTTTTGTTGGTGCCTACAATCGTCGACTGTAAACTATTAAAATCATTTGCTGCAACATTTCGTGGCGTGTTCTTACAAAGGTCATCCAACGATCGTGGCCACCTCTTCAAGCATTTCATAAGTTTCTGGAAACAAAGTTTTCAG
The DNA here is from genome assembly GCF_021461385.2 of Schistocerca piceifrons. Lineage (NCBI taxonomy): Eukaryota > Metazoa > Arthropoda > Insecta > Orthoptera > Acrididae > Schistocerca > Schistocerca piceifrons. The sequence continues at coordinate 266,996,978 of NC_060145.1, read as the reverse complement.
CAGTTGATAGTAACCAAACGTGTGAATATTTTTCCGTGTGGGCAAAGCTCTGAACTAATATATCTAGACATTGAAGCAATCATATTTTTGTTTTAAATGTACAATTTTAACGGCATGCGAGATCTTTTGAAGAATGGATTTTCAGCGTAACAGTTTCATGGGTGCCGGCACATTACCAGCTAGCTCCTCTCGAAACGTCCCATAATGGCCGATGAATGGAACGTCTCTCTCCAACGGACGCATCGCCATCAAGACAGTGAAGTGTCACGTGACCCCAATCCATGACAGACTGCGGCGAAGATTGGAATTTAACATTTGAGTTCTGACGTACAATAATGATCTCGGAGCTCGGCACCTTCTCTCTTCATCTTGCCGGTAAATCCTACCGATGAAAAGTTTTGGTCACCTAAGTTTTGAACCAGCTTCCACCGAATCGAGCGCCACGGCACAAGGCATGAAGTCGCCATATGACGGTTGGCGCGTCATCATCGTGTACTTATGTTATGAAGGCAATCATCGAGTGATTTAATGCACGCTCTGAATTATTATTTTATCCAAAGGTGGCTACATAACTACCAGTGTCAGTTTTACCAAAATTCAAACTTGTATTCAAGTCATAGTTTATACGGTTGATCTCGTGAAGATAAGATAGAAAGACACTAAGTCCGAATTTAAGAGTGATTTAAATAATCACTTAGACGCAAAGCCCAAAGACCAACACTGGACGTTCGCTCGATGGCTTACCGATGCTGCTGAGGGTTGCTCGCTGAAATTGTTTTTCACATCCACGTGATTACTCTGCTATTCAAAATAAAGTGCATTGTAGAGGGTTCAATGAACCACCTTAAAGCTGTCTCTCTACCGTTCCACTCTCGAACGGCACGCGGGAAAAACGAGCACTTAAATTATTCTGTGCGAGCCCCGATTTCTCTTATTTTATCGTGATGAACATTTCTCCCTAAGTAGGTGGGTGTCAACAGAACGTTTTCGCAATCGGAGGAGAAAACTGATGATTGAAATTCCATGAGAAGATCCCGTGATGAACATTTCTCCCTAAGTAGGTGGGTGTCAACAGAACGTTTTCGCAATCGGAGGAGAAAACTGATGATTGAAATTCCATGAGAAGATCCCGTTGCAACGAAAAACGCCTATGTTTTAATGATTGCCACTCCAATTCACGTATCATGTCTGTGACACTACCTCCCCTATGTCGCCATAATACGAAACGAGCTGCCCTCCTTTGTACTTTTTCGATGTCATCCGTTAGTCACACCTGATGCAGATCCCACACCGCACAGCAATACTCCAGAATAGGGCGGACAAGCGTGGTGTAAGCAGTCCCTTTAGTAGATCTGTTGCACCTTCTAAATGTTTGCCAATGAATCGCAGTCTTTGGTTTGCTCTACCCTCAATATTATCTATGTGATCATTCCAATTTAGGTTATTTTAAGCCGGATGTAACCGGAGCTGGCTCCACAATCGGAACTACTCGGTTGGAGTCGTTCTGTCCCGCTGGTGGAGCGGAACACTATATGTCCCTCTCACTTGCGGATACGTCCTCGGCGTCGGAAAAATAGTGCGGCGATTTTGGTGTCGCTGGTCTTTGTGGAGTCTTCTTCAGACCAGCCCGTAAACATACTGTTGTTTACACGCCGTTGGCTTCTGCCGGGTTATGTAACGCAACGTTCCTGGGTGTGCTACAGTAGGGTCCGCAAGCTCTAGCATACAACATGTTATGTGCCATCTGCTTCATTTTGAACGGCAAAGACATACTGAATCATCTGTTCAGAATGACGTCCAGTTCCATTCTGTTACTATTCCCTTAATGTCAAGGAGATATGGTCTTCTCGCAGGACCAAGTCGTGAACGTACTTTCTATCCTAACCACAATATTCGCCAGCTGCTATGGACCCCTGGCATCTATTATCATCAGACCTGCTCTCCATTTGCTACGTTTGAGACTTGATGGGGCGGAATCTGTTGGTATGATTACTGCCACCATTCTGTGATTAGCAGCGACAAAAGATGGACCAGTCTGTACCTTCGTCTCTGCGCTTGCAGAACAGCGTCTTAATCAGGAGAGGCTACACAAACTGCGATTTTGTTGCTCGAAACTATCTGTCCATCGATATCTGTGGATAAAATTTATCCGTGAGAGACTTGCTTCGGAGTGTCCTTGTCCCACTACGGTAGTTAGCACAGTCAAGGAAATGCATACTACCAGCAGAGGACGTAGTACACACTAACACTCCTTTGCAACATTACACTTTATATGTTTCCAGTTTAGAATTGTTATAGATCTAGGTACACTGCTATTCTGCGATCAGGGCCAGAGGAGGAAGCGAGGCCGAGCGGCCTCCGCGCCATCCGCTGGCATGTGACGTTATTTGGATTCTGTACCGAGGGGCATGGGGCTAGCACACTGCTCTCATAGCCGTTGTCTGTACTACAGATCAAAGAGCCGCTTCTTACTAAAGTACTTCCTCAGCTGGTCTAACGAGACTAAGGCACCTCGTTCCATATCTCCCACAAAGGGAAAAACACAGGCAGTGCCGTGAATTGAACCCGGGTCCTCGTGATGGCAGTCACATACGCTGACTGCTCAGCTGCCGAGGCAGTCACTGTGCTAAATGTGGTATTAGAAATCACATCCTGAAAGAACCACATAATCGGACTGAACTTTCCATTTGGCCTTTAGAAGTCGACCGAATGGAAGACTGGTGGTACGAGTGGTGTTAATATTCTTGAATACTTAGTAATACGTATTAATATTATTGAATACGTGAAGATAAGCCCTGTGGTAATATGGAAGCAGACATGACAGATTCATCTTCGTGTCTGAGTCATACCATACCACAGGACAACTATCTCCTGGCCTTTAACTGATAATTCACAGTACCTTTAACTGTCCGTGAATCTGCAAACAGTAGTTTGTTTCTGTCTCAAGTACTACCCTGTTGGCGAGTGTTTCGAACAACGCCCGTGCGAGTTTGTATTCGTGCGGAATCACCTGTACCCCCTCGAGATGTTCCATCACTTTACGAAGTACGCTGCTTTGCGTGCCCGTTGGCCTTGCACTTAAACTAGACAGGGCTTAACGAAAATTTCTCCTCCAGTAGGTCAAATGAATCAGACGCTCGAAGTTAAGTGTAACGGAACCGAGTAATAATATTAAAATCGTCGTCTGGTAATCACCGGCGGGAATAAAAGAATGCCGGCCGGAGTGGCTGAGCGGTTCTACGCGCTACAGTCTGGAACCGTGCGACCGCTACCGTCGCAGGTTCGAATCCTGCCTCGGGCATGGATGTGTGTGATGTCCTTAGGTTAGTTAGATTTAAGTAGTTCTAAGTTCAAGGGGACTGATGACCTCAGAAGTTAAGTCCCATAGTGCTCAGAGCCATTTTTAGAATAGGCGTGCTGTATCTTGGACGAGTCTGCTTTCCTACGGGCTAGTTTACATCTAGCTGTAATACTTCAATGCGATCTAGACGATCGCAGTCTTATTCATTCGTCATGTGAAGCCCGTCCCAGACGTCGCGCTTAAGAATGGACGCTAGTCAAGGTCGCATTTCTTAAGCTGGCCTTTAAGCCAACAATGCTGTGCGCACTTATTTATGAGCAACTTGAATACCAGGCGCTCTACACGAGTGCGACCTTGACTATCGGTCGCCATATCGTGCGCCGGTTAACGCGCTCTTAATACGTACAGGCTGCCGAGTATGCTTTGCAGCCGGCGTTGCCTATGGTTACACGAACAGGCGGATGACATTTCGTGTCGCCGCGCGGGTAAACCTGTTTGCGAAACTGGCCGCCGCGAAGCCTTTTTCTGCCACACTGCTACTAATTACGTTCAGGAAGCTGCACAAACCGGTTATGCAAATGCGCTGCTAAAAACTGAACTGGCTGCAGTGAGCTGGCAAAACTCGTTTTAGACGGTGTACAAGAAAAGCAAAAGGGGACTGTTGCACTGGATGCAAGCGAGGCGTATACCGGCTGCAGAAGGCGTAGAGCAAGGGGGAATCGTAACTGCCAATTCCCCTATCTCTCATTATCTACGTCTGCATACATAATCCGCAAGCCAACATGCGATACATGGTGGAGGGTACCTAGTACCACTGCTTGTCATTTTCTTTTCTGCTCCACTCACAAATGGAGGGAGGGAAAGGAACTGTCTATATGGTTCCGTATGAGACCTGAGTTCTCTTCATCTTGTTTTCTCGTTTCCTAACGCGAGATGTGTATTGATGCCAGGGGGATCGTTCTGCAGTCTGTCACAAATCTCGGTTCTCTAAATTTTCTCAATTATGTTTCGCGAAAAGAACGTCTTCTTCCATCCAGTGTTAGCCATTTGAGTTCACAGAACATTTCCGGAATACTCACGTGTTGATCGAACCTAACGTAACGTATGTGGCGGTATCCCTCAGAATTGCTTCGCTGTCTTCATTTAATCCGCCGTGGTGGGAATCCCGAACACTCTAGCAGTACTCAAGAATAGGTCGCACAAGTATAATGTACGCAATCTCCTGTATAGACAAGCTACACTTTCCTATGATTCTTACAATAAATCGAAATCGACCATTCTTCTCTACAACCGACCTTACCTGTTCGTTCAAATTCATTTGATTTGTTGCGTTACTCGTCCGTATTTAATGGGCACGACTGTGTCAAGCAGCGCACGACCAATACAGTAATAGAACATGACAAGATTGTTATGACGTGTGTCAGTCAACCTGCAAGTCCAAAAGTTTAGACTTCAATCCCATATAAATCCTAGAATTTATGCCATATATGTTAATAGACTCTATATCATTTCTGACAGCGCTTTTCGTATATGAAAAGGGTGCACCCTAATAAATGTCGTTCGTTAAACCCTTACCCCCCCTCCCCCCCCTCGCCCGATCAGTAGTAGTCGGGTAAACAGAGACAGATAAGAACACACCAGATTTAATAGTATCATACCTTGTAAACCCGCCACGGTTTTCCAGTTTGATGAAAAAGAAAAGAGACGTATATGGACTCCTACACCTATATCTGAACGCCATTTGAGCAATGCAGTCTTTATAGAGACGTTTAATTGATAGCGAGTTTGCCATGCTACTAATCCAGATTTCACGAAAAGTAATACACTCGCAAGGATATTGATCCACAATTTTCGCCATTGTACTGTAATAAGTTTATGAGACTGTGCGGATGGGTATGGCAATAATAGTTAGATGCATGATTGTTGATTATGTGCAATGAATGAGAGTACCAATAAATCATAATTAATTTTTATTGTTGAAGTTTTCATTGCAGTTAACAGAACTATTAGCACACCACAGTTGCTCCATAGAAAGTGCCATGATCGTTTCCGTAAAATTCTTACAATGATTAAAGCGATCAGTTCCAACTCTAGCTGCACACTTGCAGTGTTTTTCGAATTTCTTTGACCTTTTCTTTTGCATCTACTTGGTGAAAAGTTCTCACGCAGGAACAGCTCTCAACAGTAGCAAGTTAAGCCGGTTCTTGAGTTGTTAACGGTGTAGAGCAACAAACTGCCGAGAAAGGGGTAGTGTACGTAAAGCTGAAAGGAAGGAAGGAAGGAAGGTTGGTTGGGGTGTAACATTCCAACGTCGATGAGATCCTTGGAGACGGAGCACAAGGTCGGATGGTGACGCAAACCTGCAGACACCTAGCAGTCAGTGCAATGCGACTTTAATTTGGCCGCGGCATTTTTGTACGATACTATTGAACTTGCGTTCTGGACAAGTAGGTTTCAGCAATCCAAGTTTAGGTTTTTCGTGCATAGATGGTTCCTTTGAAAAGGACTCGAGTTCTGTATAAGTACACAGTGGATAGAAGTAGTTTTACTTGTTTCAATCCATTTACTTTACCTCTCTAAGTTTACAATCATGTGCGCGCGCGTTTAAGCAGGTGTACCATAGTTTTGTACAACCATTAAGGAAACTCGGAAGACCGATGTGGGGTCTGGGTGTGTAACTCGCAGAAGTCATTAGAGGCTTAGCAACAAGCCTCAGTGAGACAAAGATGGGACAGGTAATCCATGTCATTGTCAAAGGAAACATACCAGAATTTGACTGTAGTGGTTTAAGGGAGAGACCGGAAACAAGGGTTGGAGATTTAAACAACGCCTCTCCTGAATACGAGCCCAGTGCTTTAACCACAGCAGAACCTCGAGACCGCGAACTCATGGTACTAGGCTGCAGCCGGCATTCCGCGCCGCCCACGCAAGTTCCTCCCGCACCACAAATAGCCCGCGGGCGATAACACGCCGCCAAATCCTCTGCACAGAGAACACTACATTCTCACGATGCACACTCGCAGATATTTTTCAATACACGTCAGAGCAAGTTTACAGGGTGTGACTCTGTGGGTTAATGGATGTCATACAACATATTGAAAGATCCAACATTCAGGCGGTCCTAGAATACTTTTGTCCAGCAGACAAAATGGGACGGGGCTATACCAGCTGAGCCGAATAAACCTGAACGGCTGAACGTCAGTTGCTGTTTGTTTATGTGGTTGTTTGGGTGTGCGAATGATCAGTTATTAGCGAAATTCATAGATTCAAACTACCAGAGTGGAAATAAACAGCTAACAGGAATAACGGGTAAGAAAGAGTACATATTATCTTCTCGGTGTATCCAAGAAAATGAAATTTCAACAGAAAATTGTTTGCTAGATCGCTACACTACCAGTTGTACAGTTCTGGGTTAACAGTCGCTCAAGTTCAATTCTCGGAATAGCGCGGAAAACGCGTTGTACCAACATGTAATGACGCCTTACCGGAGAATAAACGCGTATAGCTAAACCCGTGATTCTGGAAGAGTTAGCGAAGTTAACCGGAGAACAAGTTTTGACAGTGGCAGGAGTAGTCTAGTAGTCTTTGTATGTCCATCCTCTTGACAGGAGGTCTTTGGAACGACGGTTCAAGCAGCCGTTTGTGTCACATTGCCCTCAAACCGGCCCTGAGGATCATCAAAATGGGAAGTAATTCGGATGAATATCCGTTGAAAGAAAGCAGTTTTATGAAAAGCACCGTATTTCGGTCCACAGTTGACTTGCTTTCTTGCGCAACGTAACCAATAATCAGCACAATGAGAAGAAAACTTCATTCGCATGAATATCTCTACCAGCCTAATGGTTTCCACTCAGCTGCTTGCTGAAAAACAAACTGCATACAGTCACTAGATGCTGATCACTTTTTTTTCAGTTACCAACGCGTTTCGAAGTCTAAACTACATTTTCAGAATCTAAAATGAAATTTTCACTCTACAGCGGAGTGTGCGCTGATATGAAACTTCCTGGCAGATTAAAATGTGTGCCGGACCGAGACTCGAACTCGGGACCTTTGCCTTTCGCGGGCAAGTGCTCTACCACAGAGCTACCCGTGCACGACTCACGCCCCACCCTCACAGCTGTAATTCCACCAGTATCTCGTCTCCTACCTTCCAAACTTCACAGAAGCTCTCCTGCTACATTTTCAGAGTTTGTATCTGCACTGTAGCCCATGTGAATGGAATTTTGATTCAGAAACTCGCTGAACATAGAAAAAAATTGTAAATGTATAAATACAATGGACGATTTGTTATTCTTAAATACATAATCCACTGCAAACCACATGCAGGAGCTCCTGCTTCAGTTCAGAAGCTTGTGTATGTGAAGGAACGATAAGGAAGCGCAGGATTACATTCTGCGCACATCGCGCGTTCTCAAAAGATTCGCATTAGGCTCCGCTGCAGATGCAAGGGCTAATTGAGGGGCGTGGTAGGCTCCTTTGCCAGCGAGAGGAAGGTTATTTTCCTACCGCTGTCGGCCCGAGTCGAGCAGTGCCGACTCCCCTACCCGCGACTTCCGATACCCCCACCACCCACCGGCGAGCCGGCAACGCGCCTGCCCCCACCACCGGCCGGCAGCGCCCGGCAGAACCGCGCCGCGCGCCTGGTGGTCAGTGATCACGCGAAGCCGCCGGCAGTAGCCGTTCTATATATCGGATGCCGCTGCGAACCGGTCGCTACCATTCCGCGCCAGGACTTGTCTTATACAGGAGCGTAAGAAGCTTGTCGCCCGGTGGACCGTCCGGATAGTGAGTGTGATAGTGAACAGCAGCACACGGTACTGTGTGCGCCGACACCGCTTCGAAACTGGAAGGCCTAACCGCAGACGTTTTCCTCCGGTTTTTGGAGAAGAGGACCTTTCTCAGGCCGCCCGACATTAATGCGCTGCTGAGCGGAGCCTTTGGTATCGCAGCCACGCAACAACCACTGCAGGCACTCATGGTGTGCCGACTGACAAGGTAAAGATCTCGGCTGCGCCAGTGCTGCTTACTGTTGTGCTGTTCTCCAAACGACTGCTAGAATGTGAATCAGTTGGAATAGGCGAGTTGTGCTTGTAGCCTTCTCCTGCAGAAGCATCAGTCAATGTCGGTTGCAGATACGTCCCCAACGGCTGGTTGCTCATTTAGTAGACTTTTAAATTTTGCCAGAACATACGAAATTAATGTTAGATATCGTCAAGGGCCTTGCTGCGAGTTCCGTAGCCGGCACCGTATTGTCCACGTAGACATTTTCGGTGGTGTCATAAACATTTATGGAATTGTTTCATTCATGTCCCAGTCGTTAGGTTTACTGTACCTCGTCCTCGCCGTGCTTTGTACCAGTTAACTTTAACCCTATCGATTTTCTAGCCAGCAGCGAATTCATGACTTTCGTGACTTCTGAAACGTGGAGCTCTTTACCATTTACCCTCAAACTGGGGAAACCTACAGGAGGGCGGCGTTTTGAGGTATGTTCGTGTTTGTTCTGCATTGCATATTTCGCTGGCATCCAGCTTCAGCTCGTTTAACTCTTGCTGATATTCATTTCACGACACCGCTACACAGTTGCGTATGTAGTGGTTTTGCGGCAACAGCGATTGCGTGTGCATCTGACAGCGTTCCGTAGTTTAAATATTTTCCGCCTTTCGTAAAGCTGCTCAGCTACGCTAATTCTGTAAATTGCGTCCCCCCCCCACTCCCCCGTAATATATTATATTTATTTTGTTATACATGATTTCACTCACGCAATTAATTTTACGTTGATTGGCACAAGATTAGTATGCGAACATATCTGGCAGTTAATTCAGAGAATGATTAGTGTGAGATGATGTGATCAACCTGAAAACATATGTGGTGACGAACTGGTGTGTAGTGTAGCGTAGCCTGGGATCTAGGGTAAGTTCGAAGGCAACCATTTGAGTATGGAAAGCCACCAAATGTGAATACGAAATAAAGCTGGTTGTAGCAGATTAATCTTTAGTGTACCCACAGGTCTGTGTTCACAATATATTTAACTCGCTTTTATGTATAAATTGCTTGGGTAAGTCATATTACGTAATACATATATCTGACAATTTTGGTTCGTATCAGATACCGGTACTGCAAACTATGAAAGAAGTGTGGAGGACGATGGCAGTACGTAACTCTTGCCCAAAGAATATTGTATTCTGAAAATGCAAATGGATTACCTGTTTACAAGTCTTAATACTGCAGATATGTTGATAGGTCGTGTTGTTGACACAGGTTACTAGATTTTCCGAAGAAGGAGCAACAAAGGCGCCTAGGTAAATTCCTGATAGACTTTGTCATTTTTCTCTATATATTGTGATTATCTGTTAACTACGAATGAGTCACGCGATATATTACCACATCGTCAGTATCGTTTCAACAAACTACCGAACTGTAGAATTCCTAATCACTTATCTCACGGTCATCAGATCTCCCAAGGAATCGTTTGATAGTATAAAGAGACAGTAGTTAAGGGTGCTATGCTTTATGTGCACACTGTGCAACAACAATTTCGCCGAAAGATTACAACCACTCACTACGGAGCAGAACGAGAACTCGGCAACAAGCGTTTAGCATACACCGCGATGTATGCCCAGCATCTACCGGTGCCGTTTGGCGTCAGTACTTCCTGGCGCTTCAACAGATGGCAGGCTAGGCTAGATAAGCCCACTGTTAGGAATGATCACGGCTGTGATTGATTCCTAACCTCTAGGGTCTTTGGTAGCAATTGTTTCTTAAAACTATCGCAGGCGTTAAGTCTTTCATCCCTTATAAAGTATTATTGCTGGGCAGTTTCGTTACAGTCCTACTGACCACTGACCTAATATGGGGTGCTTTACTTTAAACTGTATGATATGCAACATCAATAAATGAAACGTTGGAGGGCACTTTTCATACGCCATCGATCTTCGGCATTTACCCTCAGTGTACACACACACACACACACACACACACACACACACACACACACACACACTCACTCACTTTTAATATTTTGTTAAATTCTATTAGTTATTTCCCAAACCCTGTCCTGACAAAGATTTTCGGACACTATAATTGTCCCAAGGACAAATTTAGAAAATTATTGTACTAAAAGAATTCCAACTGTAACATTCATCCGGGAACATATAATACAATTATACACGAAGTTGTTTGTAAACAAATTCCGGAACTAGAAGTCCCCTCCCGAACATTCCCAGCTGGAACTCCATCTGCCCCTCTACCATCTCGCCCAACCCTCTGGGCTAGAGAATGGACAGTATCATTTTAAAGAAAATGAAGTGAAAAAAGTCGCTGAAATCACAGTCTCACATTTTACCGATCGTTGTTGAGATGTTTGCTTCAGTGCTCAGATTGTCAAAGGATAAGAATAGGAACAGTTTTCTCAGAAGTCGTGAAATTGTACTCTACCTTTGTGTGGACTGCATTTAAAATGCAAACACTCCTGTCAACACTGATGTCAGGCATATGACATTGTCATTATTATATCTGCAGTTACATGCATAGAACTGGTTTGTCAGTTACAAGTAAATCCTGGCTTCAGAAACATTGTAAAATATGCTTCATCTCTGTAGTTTTAATTTATCACACATTAAGATTAACTAGAACGAACTTTCATACACAGGCCTAGCTTCAGGAGCAGCTACAGGTTCTTCATGTTAGTTTTGGGATAAATTCAACATGATGCCATACCCTCCCCAGGGAGAGGGGGAGAGAGCGCACTATAATTGTTGCACGGACAAATTTAGAAAATTATTGTACTAAAAGAATTTCAACTGTAACATTCTTCTGGGAACATATAATAAATTTATACACTAAGTTGTTTGAACACATTCTCTGTAGGCTCAAATTTAATGTATGGGTATCAGGCATGTTTTTAATTCATCAAGTGGTTAAAATCAATGCAGCAATATGAAATAATTTTATGGAAGCATAGGAAATAAAGTAGTTAGTAGCATTTAGTGTAAATTTTGGATGTCAAATGTAGTACAGCTTCAAAGTTTGTTACATATTCCTATCAGAGTGCTGATTTGTAAGTAGTAGCATATGCTGTAAAGTATGTAGTCAATACTGAGAAATCTTTTTTTTTACGATTATTCAGTTACAAAAAGTGTTGTATGTGGTGTTTCTGGATGAAGGTGTTTGTGTTCATATATTCTTTACAAAAGGAACTTGCAAAATGTGGAATTATGATATTGTAATTTATCAGATTATTGGAGTAAGTTGTCACTATGCTAAATTTGTTGTTTAGGTTGCTGGATCATGCCATCCAAGCGACCGTAGGCAGTCCAGACATCCACATTTATTCTGGAAGCATACAACGGAAGCGCAAGGAACGCCATGACAGTTTCGGCCAAGAGTGCAAAGTAATTAGGTGAGTTGATTAACAGTTCACATCATCATGAATAACTGAAATTTGATCAATGCAAAGGAGATTGCCAGTCAAAGTTATCTGGACACTCAAGTTCTGACCAATTTGTAGGTCCAACTCTGAGGAACGCCCTCTTGAAAATGACACCAACCACTGCAAAGACGGAAATGCAATTCGCCGTGTCAGCAGTCATGAGGATTTCTCCCTGGTCCATGCTGGACACAAAGCAGACATCACAAACCAAGCCAATTGCATTGCTGTAAGTATAAGTTAGTTTTTTTAAAAATCTCATATGTACTTTGAGAAAGCACAGAATAAATGCTACAAGAAAAAATATATGGTGGAATAGAAGGGTGCAAAATGGTAGCATTACGTATGGAATAAGGGGTGTTGTTTTTTCATGTTAATGACTGAACTTAGATAAGTAGCCTCCAAAGTTGCAGAAATCTTTACTCATCTTCTTATAATTTATTGTAAATTAACCCATTTTTTTGGTTACGCTGTAGGATAATTTCATTCACCTAGTATTTTTTATTAGAATCAGGTCTACAGTCCTGATAAATTTATTGAATTGGATCAGTATGCAGCTCTTGAACCATCCTTTCAATTCACTTTTGGATATTGCGTAATTTTGACTGTAAACCATTCTCAAGTGACACATATGTATGTGGATTATGTAGTGGTAGGCTGGACTTTTACAGATGTGGTACCAACTCATATGAAAGCATTAGTTAGACAGCATAAGCACAAGTGTAACGGAGTAATTAACTGCTTGCATCTACAAGCATACCCGCAAGCCACTGTACAGCGTGTGACAGAGGGTACCCTGTAACACTATTACAGCAATATCACTTGGCTAATTTGTCACAGATCAGTTGTTTTCACCTTTACTCTGCTGATCACAAAATCATCATCATGGTTCTTGTAATCAGTAAATACTGTATTTCTTTGCCATCCGCACATTATGACCCAGCTCAGACTACTGATATGAAGATTGGAACTTACATGGTGGAAAAACTAATTGCAAACAACTTAGACAAAATAGATCACAGTTTTAATGTCCTTCAAAATGGGCACCAGCACTGTGTATAATCCATTGCCAGCACTGTGGAAGTTGTAGGACACCCTTAGTAGTACCAGTTTTGTTGATAGTTAAAGTGGAGCAATCTGTTGCATGATGAATCTCTTAACAGTTCTGAAGTGAACACCATGAAGAGAATCTTTCACATTAGGAATCAGATTCAAGTCACAAGCACGTAAGTGTGGCGAATGTGGTAGGTGGTATAGCACTTCCCAGCCCCACCAATTGAACAGTTCATTACAACTTGTGCCATATGCATCTGATCATTTCATTCAAAATGATAGATTGACTGAGCAGAAAGTGTCACCGTTTCTTTCTCTAAGCTGTGGTCCAAACTGTGATCCAAATGGACAGCTTAGAGAAAGAAGCAGCAACACTTTCTGCAGGATTTGCAAAATTTTTTTCAACACAATGCTCAAGTGCATAGGGCGCAAATTGTGACCGATTTGTTCAGTTGGTGGGGCTGGGAAGTGTACCACTCACCACTCTCCTCGGATCTCGGCCCTTGTGATTTCAGTTCAATTCTTAAGACGAAGGAAGCACTTGATGGCATTTGCCTCAGAAGTGTTACAGAGATTTGTTAGGCAATAGGCTGCTCCACCCAAACAGTCAACAAAGCTGCCACTGCCAAGGCTATCCTATGACTTGCACATCGCTGGCCGTGGGTGACACACAATCCCGGTGACTATTTTGAAGGACAGTAAAGGCTTGAAACATGTATTAGTTTTGTACAGAAATAGTTGCCACTGTTGAAGTTACAAACCTTGTACATCTTTTACAAGGCCTGAAATTACTAATTTGTTTTCCTGAGTATCTGTCACATATTAACGTTTTGACTCACATTTTATTCCACATTTTAACATAATGTAATATCATGTAATTAATGTGTTTCAGCGTATTTCTAGTTTGCCGCTACATGAGCGTAACCCAGTTGCTGTGGTTGGTGGTGCAAATGTGCACCAAAAAGGTGGCCACCACCAGGCACCTCCTGCTTCTGCCCCGGCAACAGTCGTGAGTGACGTGTCCGGTAGTGGCAGCACTACTGTTGGTGAGGCAGATCTGTCCGATGACAATGAACACGAGAGGCAACGCTGCAGTGAACGCTTCTCACGCTCTGCCGTGCCGAGGCCGGCAAGGGGCCGTCGCAATCCCGCTCGCCGCCAGCGCCGCCCGGGTCACCATCGCCGTACTCGCCATTCTCCTGATACTGACACTGACAGCTCCTCAAAGGTGGGTGTGCTCAGATAGATTCATTCATTGTTGCTGCACTCCAGTGGATGTAATTGTGCTTTTACCGCATCATTGATGCCACAGCAGTCAACAGGTGCCCTTCGTAATATTTGCTTAGGTGAATTTGGACAGTCCATTGATAGAATAAGAATTTGATTAGGTTATTGCAAACTTATGGTCGAGAGCATTTCAGATCGCCTGTAAAATATTATTAATAGTGTTTTCTATTCTTCGAGAATGCGTACTGCTTTATTCCACTTGTTTCATATCTGAGTTTTGCTTTTTATATTCTACATTAGCTCATGTACATAGTTTTCGTCAAGATTTTCTTACTTCGTGATCCGTGTACACATCACGGAAGTTGTAAATTATGCCAAAATCATTATACACTTCATTAGGCTCCATTGGGCTACCATAGAAAACTCTTGAGCCTTTTCCTGAAATTCCAGTACTGCAGCATTATTTATTTCTTTTGTAATGTAGCATTGGCTTTGGGTAAACGTTCGAGTCGTGTGTTACTTTTCTTCCTTATGTTGGTCATTGTGTCCATTGAACCAGTTGGCCTCACCAAAAAATCAATCAATCATTGCAGTGTATGGGGTTGGTGTTACGACACATTCAGTATGGTTGAGAACTACTTTAGAGCCTGAGGTTGCATCAATCTGCTGATTTCTGACTCGGCTATCCTGGAATCTCGATCTCATCTTGAATGGGTATCTCTTTCAAGGTGGGCACTTGTATGATTAATAGTCATATTTTTCATGTAATGAAGGTTCAATAATTACTATGGAAATATCAGCACTCTTAGATTTTGTACTTACAAAGGGAGTCTCTCAGCTCGAACTGCAATTTGGTGTTCCAGTTGTATGTTAGAAGAATTATATACCACTGTAATAAGGAGGGTGAAAGCGTTTGATTGTTTTTCTCTTAGTTTGCCCACTATTGGTCTTCAAATATGTATTTGAGGTTCCTCAACAGGATGTATGAGACAAACGCAGAATCGCAATAGACACAGTTGGTGAAAGCAACGCCTGGACAATCCTCAGAATCACATTCTTGAATTGCAAAATTAAATGCCACTTGAATTGTATTCTTGAATTCAGCAACTTGTATGGGAGTATTATACATAGCCCCTTGCAGGAATGTTGAAGCAAAGACCGATACACTGGATCAGACAGCTGGTTATGAATAACAAAAGGCATTTTTGTTACGAAAATTTTATTTCCTAATTTCGTGTTGAAGTCACTACAGAGAGCTCTTATGGAATGTTACCCTTCTTGCATACCACATCTCGAGAAAGACTGTAGAATGTGCCGTAGAAACAAGATTGCTTTGACAGCCAGAGCTGTTACAGAAGACCAACATATTCACCAGTCTGGAGCGCATTTTGTTGAAGTAAGCTGGAAAACTGCAAGTTTCCAGATACGGCTACAATGCATTTAGGACACTGATCAAAGTGGATTTAATTATTTAGAAATGTTAAATGGGTCTCTGAAAAAATGTTTAAATATAAATTCCAGTATGAGCTGAAGGAAGCCCCACATTAGAGTTGTTGCTTGTGAATCTCCAGGTAGAATGTGCAGTTCATGTAATCCCCATTTACTGATTTATAATTGCAGGAAAACGAGGATGAGGAAAGAGGGAACTCACGGTCCCCTCATTTACATCCTGCTGGCAGCACCATACACTATAACTCATCTGAGGATGAGGCAGAGATCACCAGCTCTCATTCCTTCTTACAGCTTCATTCACCCTCTCAGGTAAGAAGAGTTCATACATTATTAAGAATTCAGTGTTAGAAAACAGTATCATTTGTAATTGCTGAAATATGGTGTAACTATTGTTACACTCTAATTTCTGATCCAGTTAACTTCACTCTCAGAATATTGTTTCTTTTTTGATTAGTATAGCACATTATCTTTGTGTGTCTCTTAACTACCAATGCCATGAGACAAGTGAGGTTTGCTCCCCAACATTAAGTTAATTGGCATCACACTTAAGCTTGGTTACTGTTTAATCAACCAATCTATTGAATCAAAATTACAGGAATTAATAGAATCAGGGGTGAAGAAATTGGTGAAAAGCAGTGACAAGTAATAATGTTGGGGGAAAATGTTGAGAAATCCGAAACTTCAGTGCAGTCAGTATGATCTGACACAAAAGTTGTCAGACAAAGATTCAAGCCCGGCTCTTGTGCTTATTGTGATCAGTCACCTTAACTATTTAGTCCATTCATTTAATTTCAGTGAATTCAATTCATCTGAAGTATATGCATGTACCAGGGTATTACGTGGTCCTCCACCAAATGTGTTGCCCAGTGATGCTGTTTCCACATATCGTGTGTGAGGACCCCTTGTGTTCAGAAGTAATGTGAGGAGACAGTGACTTAGAAATATGAGTTGCTCTCAGATATCCTAATAGGTAAAGATGAGTTATCTGAAAAAAGAGTTGTGTGTTTGGATTCCAGTCTGGCTCATGTTTTTGTACGTCTCAATGTACTTATCGGCCAAGTTGCACAACTACTTTTTTTACACTACATACAGTGCAGTTTGTTGTTTGTTAGATGATGATGCTGTTATCACAGAAGAAAGGTACTTTCGTTTTGCAGTTGTATAAAAAAACTCTCTTATTGTATTGCCAATTATTTTCCCAGTAGCAAGCTACAGATACGAAACAGTGAAAGATGCTAATTTATTTTACAATTCCTTTCACTCCAGTGTGTCTTCTGCGTGTAACTAAGCAGTTCAATTGTCGCAGGAACGTGAACGGTCACCCTCACCTGTGCCATCGGCATCGCCTCCTGTAGCTCCTCCACTAGACCTGAAGACTTTGCACCAGCAGGTTGGTGAGAGTGAACCACAACCCTCACGACGTGGTAGCGGTGGTGCAGGAAGTTTGACTATGCACCATTTGGACCCTAGTGTGCCACCATCACCACCTCATGAGCACGCAGGTCCGGGACGCTCACCGCTAATATCGCCGGAACAGAGGCTTAAAGCATTGAACAAACAAGCGCATAGGTGAGCATTTAGTTTAGTGCTGACAGAATATACCCTGCCAGATGATATAGTCTAGTCATTGTAAAATCCAGTCACTATTTTTGAAATTTGCATACAATGATTTATTACTTGCAGCTTGAAAAAGAAGGTGAAACAGTTTGAGGAGGATTTCCAAAAGGAATATGGGTACCGGCCTTCACACAGTGATAAAATGTATGATAGGGAAATGAAGAAAGTTTGCGCTGAGTTGAACAAAATACGTAAGGAAATTAAACGTAAGTGTCTGTTTCGTACTTAAAATGAGTTACAGGAAGAAATTTGCACATTACATGTTAGATAATGCAACTCACATTTCATTATTAATCTTCTCAATCTTCAGAACTAAAAGAGGATCCCACAAGTATTGACTTACTGATGGACACATCAGATACCAGGAGCTCAACTGATATGTCCCATCACCGTCACAAACCTAGGACAATGGAGGAAATGGTGCTGGAAGTGGAGAAGGTAACTGCACATTGGATTATTTTTAACTATGACTTCACAGAATGAGAGGCTGAAAACTGCAAAAATTTGTTTGGTTTTTGTTGTATTGGTACATGTTAATGCAGTGACAGAAGTAAAGTTACAAAGTGAACTGTGGAATAATTTTGTTTACATTCCTTATTCAAGTGGTAGCGGGTTATTCAAAGGAATGAACTGGGAAATTGTGCCATAATAGTTTTTTTATTTGTGTAACTTACAGCCAACAGAGATTCATCCAAAGTTGGTGTAGGAATGAGTGTCTGCCCTTTCATTTTGAATTGCTCATAAATGTGTGTGTCTATTAAAACATGGTTGTAATTCCAGTGAATATGGTTCACATGAAGAACAACCAAAAACTGCAACCCCAAATGAAAATATTTTGAAAGTGCACAATGGGACTATGGTGGATTGAAAACAGAGGGAATTGAAGTAATTGGAAAATTCACTATGTCCTCCAGATTTGACACTTTCGTGATTCCTACCTTTTGCCACATCTGAAGATATTTGTAGCTGGGAAACCTGTAGCATGTTGAGGTGGTTACGACAGCCATAAATGAATATCATTGGGGAAATGATGAAGTGAGTTGACACAGAAAAATAAGTGCTTTCTGGTCTTAAAGCCCAATCTTTCACTGCCATATTGAAAAAAAAATTTCCACCTTTACCTCATTTGAGAGTACTTTGACAGTGAAGTATTGCATCCATTGAACTAATTTGTATTTGAAGGAATGAGCTGGATATTGACACACACTTCTATTTAACTAAAAATAAAATTCACTGACATTTTTACTTAAGGTAAAACTTTTCAGTGGATGCCTTGAAGTCAGCAACATCACTAGTGAAAAACCGCATAATAATTACAGATGAACATGATGTTTCAGTAATAGTTTATATTTTGAAGTAATTTACCATAGAACCTTATTTGCAGCACTTGGCTGAAAAACGGCACCAAGCAGGCCGTCCAGACAAGGTGGACGAGCTGTCCCCAGAGCAGGCTCTGGATGAGAAATTGGCGGTACAGAAAGTGTTGCTGCATATGGAGGAGATGTTTGGGAGGCCCACTTCAAGAGGAGACCGTGATCTTGTACGCCCTCTGTATGACCGTTATCGTGCTCTCAAGAGGCTTATCATCCGTGCAGGATCAGTGAGTTTTTTGTTCATACAACTTCCTTTGTTTTGTGACTGTATTTAGTAGTTAGTTTGCTTCAGTAATGATGTCACATAGCACTTAAATGTTAGAGAAGGCTTGAAGAAGTCCCCATTGTTCTACATTCCACAGTGGGAAATATATACACCGCAACACTCTATGTAGTAGACCATTCCATCCTGACTGCTGATGCTTCGTGGCAGTTTCACATTTCCACACATTAGTCTTGCATGTCATGTTACAGAGTTATATGTTAGGAAATTAAACTGTCGTCTTATATGCACCAGAAATCAGGCAAGGCAAGTAAAAAAGTGTTTAACCATTGCAGTACCAAAGTATTTTCAATAACAGTTATTACCAGGGGGTGGCAGTACTTTATGCCCATTAAGAATATGCTTTTTAAAGAGGAACTTTTGTGGAATTTGGGTCCAGAACATTGAAAATATATGTTAGCACATGGTTAGCAATACCAACATATTTTCAGCAATGTATACTACCAAGATCAGGATAGTTTGTGTCCACTGCATAAAGAGGTACTTTTTAAAGAGATGTACAGTCATGAACCTGAAAATATTGATAAATCAGATTCATTGTGGCTTCTACTGAGACTTCTGGACTTCGTTAAAACAGTTAATCATTTTCTTTCAAATTTTTTAACTATAAACTACCTGAATAAATGACCTTTTTTTTTTCAAAAGGTGAGCACAAAGTTAACACCTTTCCCCCATCCTTACTGTCCATTGGTATTGTGAGAATTCGATATTGACACTTTCCCATCAACTCCTACTGCTCAATTTTTGTGCAGATTTAAGTAGGAAAAAATAAAAGGGAGAAAGTGTAGAGATTTCTGGTGTTCATTTAATTTACTATGCTTAGCCATTTGAGACTACTACAAAAACAATTTATGAATTATGTGCAGTGGCACTGAAGGCCTGCATTTAACACCAATAGGGATTTTATGGGGAAATGAAACAGATCATTTGGTTGATGAGTATCATGTAACAAAATTCTCATATGCTACTGGGAAACAGCTTTCTCTGTCCAATAAAATGATAAATTCTATGCACACTTGGTTTACAGCAACAAATTGTAAGTCAACATGGTAATTTTCCGCAAGTTGTAACGTCTTGAAGATTCAAAAGTTCAAAACAGAACTACACTTCTGCATTTTTGTCTACTTCCTTCTGCTTCTATTATGCCTCTTTTTTTACAATCATTAGCCCTTTACAAAATGACACCTAATGCTCATTGTTCTTCCACAGACAAAGCTGAAGGATAGTGTATCAGAGCTGGCGACAATTCATGAACATGAAGCAATGGAATTTACAAGTTCTCCACTGCCACCATCATTGACAACGACTTATGAGGCTGACACTGCTGAATCAATACGGCCAAGCTTGCCGTCAACTTCAGAAACACTTTCAACCAACCTCCATTCTCTCCCACTGTAAGTAGCATATAATTGTTTTTCAAAGGCAAACTAAGCATGTGACTGGTTTATGAGCACATTAGGACATTTTAAATTATTTGTATTACTATGTTGTAGACCTAGATCTGCAGCTTTCTGGAAACTGGAAGTTTTGTGGTTAGGCATATCTTTTCTTCTCTTTGATAAAAAATTTTGTTTGGCAGCAAGTGGGAGGTGATAATGATTATATTATCCTCTTTGGCAACATAGATAAGTCTGTCTGGAATGTGTTTAGCAAAGACATTCCATTCCAATGTGAAATGATGCAAAATTTGTGTGTCCTCACAGTGACTAGCTCTTTTTCTGTTTGTACCAGTCACCAGCCAGTCATACCATGTGAGGAGTAATGTTTAGTTCTTTTTCAGCTAATTCTCATTTTATTTAGTATTTTTATACCATGACTATATTACAGTTTTATTTAAGTGTGAAGAAAAGGCATGAACATGCATGCTCCAAACATTTTTATGAGCCATTTTATTTATTGATTAGCAATGACAACATGTACTGTGACTGCTTGACGGTCATTAAAGTCTGTTAAATTATGTCCATGGGCATTGTCCCAAGATGATGGCTTACGAGCAAAGAATTTATCCTACTAGGCATTCCACAAAGCCACTAATAAATCTGTTGAGTACCCTAAAATCAATACTATCACCTACTGAAGTGATAAGTATCCCACTCATGATTGTGAAAGAAAGTGACAGGCTAGACAGACTTCTCCAGTAAGATAAATAATTTCTTGTGGCCACTGTACACAGTAGTGTGACTTTATCATGGGTGTGGGAATAAGGTGTAATACAGATCAGGAAACCTTTGTTGAATTGTAGCTGTTTCCTTGAGAAGATATTAATTGTTGCATACCAAACCATTAGATCAGGTATGAATGTTGGAAAAGTGACCCAGAAGCTTAACATTTCGGTATCATGAAATTGTTGGTCTGAAGTTTTAAAAATCCAATATTTTCATTAAACATTCATTGCAACCAGTTTACATTGCTGAGTTGAAAAGCAGGGTTAAAGGGTCAAAAATTTTTTGTATCATTCGGCTAATTAAGTGGGTGCCTATGAAAAATGTGTTAACAGAGTTAAACAACATGTTGCAGGTCGGAGTTGCTGAACCAGCAACGAGCAGCACGTGAGGATAAGAAACGGTTGCGACGATCACTGAGGGAATTTGAGGAGGAGTTCCAGCAGCGCACTGGCAGAAAACTGCAGAAAGAGGACCGCACTGCTATTGAGAGCATATATACAGCATACAAGCACACAAAAGCCAAACTGCGACTACTTGAAGCTCTTGTTTCCAAGCATATCTAAGCAGTAGCTATGCTCCTGCGAAACGCACCTCTATTTATATGATGAACACTTCTTAACTTCATGTTTGTTTGGATATCTGGACACAAGTGTTCCTCATGTGTTTGGTGATCTCTTGGTGAACACCTTTACTGGTGAAGCAAGAACTGTGAAAAAAATTAAATTTGATGTTAATTTCTTTCTATTACTCAGATTAATATACACCAGTAGGAATCTTTGATGTTATTGGGGCAATAACTATGTGGAAGAATGCCATCCAATCCCCAATTATTCTCCAGGCTTACACTGTATTCCATGTCATTATATTAATAACAGGTACATAGTGACATTTGACTCATAAGAGGACTTCACAGGTTTGAAGTGTGACATGCAGTGTGTGACACTTATTTTGTCAATGAGTTGTTGTGCTTTTGACTTCTTTCAGTGAATATAAAAATGTGGTTGAGAAGTGAGTTATGCAGTTAGAAACATTCCCTTGCTTGATTTCTTGAAGGTTCTATTCATTCATCCTAATCAAACAGAAGTAGATGATAGTGGTATTTCAATGGCATAGACATTATTGTGGAATTGTGAAGCATCTTGGTGTATTAGTGTAGCTGTAATATGTTGCATGGGTGTAAAAGTATTTCTTTGTGTACAAGATTACTTAAATTATGGGGGATCTTGATACATGAATGCAACTTCGCTGTTCTACAATGAATGTGAGTGACTAAGGTATCTCAAATTTTTTATGTGCCAGTTATATCCACCCTTGTGGTAGACATAAGGTTCAGTAACTGAAGTTACTTTAGAACTAGGTGTAAGATACCATTCATTAGGTTCAATGTTTCAAGCATTATCAAGAAAGGTAGACCTTATGTAACCCAGAATTAAGGCAAATAATTTTGCTGCTGTGTGATTTAATGCATGTTCATCATTACTCCATACACATTTTTAGACATACAATCTTACCACTGAAGGAAGGAATAAAAGTAATTTGCAATAGGAAAAGCTTGAAAGTACTGGTTTTGAGTACTGAAATTTTATGAAGCAGAAACACAAGACCAGAACTATCAGTAATTTGAGCATTTCTATTAAGCAGGTGACATTGTTACAAAACCAAGAGACTGGGAAAACAATACACATGTAAGTTAATGTTTAAAATAATTCTTCTCTCCTATACAATACCTATATAAATTTGTCATAGCGAGACAGAGACTGACTATTGTTTTAGTATTTGCAGTACAATGTGTTTGACTAAGTGGAAAATAATGTTATGGAGAGTTGCTTTTTTGTTAATTTTATTATTGTTGGAAATATATCGCCTTATGGTCCCTTAATACAATGTTGGAAATAGTGTTTTATATGTTAATGTGATCTGTGGAATTTTCTTCTAACATTATGCTGACCTCTATTACACCTCTCATACAGTTTAACTGTCTTCTAAATACTTACTTTCTTTCATTTATAATTTGAAACATTATACTACATTTTGAAACACAGTTTTCACAATACTAAGCAGGAATTCAGTTATTATTGTTGGTTTATTGCTTATGATATTTAACACAGCAACTTTGTGTAACATCCATTTGATAAAACACGATCCTCTTGTAAACTATATTTGGATTAGTTATACATGCTGGTTTCCAGTATCAGATTGTAGAAGCTGTGGGTAAAATGCTTAAATAAGGTGGTACCAAATACGTGCGAGTTCAAGTTGTATCTCCATGTATTGTGGTTGGTTACCTTTTGTTAAAAGTGGATCTTTCAGTTGCTTTAATTAGCTTTATTTATGTATATGTGTTTTGGTATTTTTAGATTGTTGATTGTGATTGATAAATTTTTGTTTAAAAGAGCTGAAAGACTTATTTGTCAAATAAATACATATTTCAACTGATTCTTATGACAGTTGTAGCTTTTTTCCTTCCTGTACCTCACATTATCTGCTTTGTTAATTGTAATTCTTGAGTTTTGTTGTTCATGGTTATTAAGTATACATGAATTTTGTTATAATTATGTAAGAGTTTTCAAGGCTGGAGCCCTGTAAACTCAGGTTGAATTGTACCACAGTGTTATTTGGAAGCCTACTAAAGTAAGAGCAAAAGAAAATACGCATGCAAATTTGTCCAAATGCTGTTACCGAAGAGGTGCAGCAAAGCTTTGCTTCCAGAATTTGTATAATCTTGTCATCTTCCATTTGCAAATATAAGTAGCTACCAATAGCCTGGAAGACAGTGGGCAATGACTTCGATGAAAATTTCACTAGACACTTTTTTAACCAAATGAGAAGTGTACTACTGACATGATTTATTTGTTGTGATGTGTCTCATTACTACTGCAGAAATGAAAAACTGGTGACAGTAATGACCAGTACTGTACCTTCCATTCTTATCTGCAAAGCAATATCATTGCAACATATAGATTTCTCCAGTAAACAAATTACTTGCATAGATCAGTACAGGTGGTGTATGTATGTAAAAATGCTGTTTAACCAGAATGATGCAATACATTGCAGAAACTGTGGTCCCAGTAAGCAGGGGAATAATTAATATCAAATGATTAATTTATTTCCTTTACTAATATGCAGTTCATTTCTGATATGTTTAATTAAACACTAGATTTTAAAACTTTTGTTAAATATGTAGTATTGTAAGGAACTCTCTTCTTAGTGCTGTGGAATCATTGATTTACACACTTAAATGTGTTTCGCTGATGACTGAACATGGCTTTGCTTTTTCACCTGGAGCAGCAGATCAAATTTAATATTTGATATTGTGCAATTATGTATTGATTTTCTGCCTTAAATGAAAATGAAACTTTTTAGAATGATAACTCAGAAAATTCTCGACAGCATAAACTTAACTGTTGGAAAACTGTTACATTTGAACACTGATAACTTGTTTCTTGTTTGGAGGCTCATAAACAGTTGAGTTTTACTTGACCCATGAGATGTTTCGATTTATTGTTCAGAAAATTTCTAGGCAGAAACAATTACTTTTTGTGTTTTAGGATACACTGTAAAATTACGGTTTATGGTTCACATGCCATGGATATGAGCCCAAATAAGGGCAGCACAGAATACATGTACTTACATGAACACAATACAATGTAAACTGAGAGATGGTAAGTGGGATGTTGTGAGATAAACAGTAAGAAATAAGGTTGAATAAGATGCAAAGGAGCATCTTTTGTCACCTGTTCAAGGTTTTCCTTTATTTTGTGATTCTGATAGCAGTTTTAGCTCTGTAACTTTACTGGTCCCTTCCTATTTGATTGTTCTTAGGTGGTGTATCTTAATTTCTAGCCTTTTCTTCTGTGCTTTCTCACTTTCATTTTTTTCCCTTTCAGATGATGCCATGTGTATCACCTGTGCTTTTGTTATTCCAGTGTTGAGCATATATGTGGAAGTTTCTTCTCCTTATCTTCATCTGACCTTTTAAATAACTTTTTCAGTTCACTTACGCGGTCACTGTTTTCTTCCCTCCTCCCTGTCTCCCTCCCCCCTTCCCCCAACCCTTCTCACATAAATATGTCCCTCATTTTGATTACATTGATAAAGTATTTCACTCTTTGATTATGATTGTTACTTCAACATTTCAGCCTAATATGCTGCATTACTTACTATTAGTCAATAACTCTTTATTTTTCATACCTGCTGTTTATCAACTTATCCAGTATTTCTTCCCAGTTTGTTTCATTGCTTCAAATGTCAATTATGTTCTGGAGTTTAAATGATTTTCATTGTCTGGAGCCCTTACATTCATGTGCTATGCATATGACAGTAGTTAGCAACCCATCTCAGTGTGTGATGAATAAATCACAATTTGCAAGTGCTGTGAAATCCGATATCATTGCACTTTAGAAGACTTGAAATACATGAAGGGGCTCGAGCTGTTTCAACAGCAGTGCCACTTGTTCTTCCTGTTCCAGTTATGAAGGAAATGAGAGGAATAATATTTCTCAAATTTTGATGTACACTGCTGGTAATAATACATTTATGTGATTAGTACACCGTCAGTTGATTGGCTGCTCCAGGAGGAGGAATAAAAAAACATGGGAGTAAGACAGGCATAGGAACAAATATTTGTTGCTGCTGTTTGTGTGTTCTTTACACTTTTAACTAATTCAGCTGCTAATCAACAATTCAGTGCATACTCCCAACAAGAAACATTATACAAGGTATCATTTGATTTCAGAATTTGAAAGTTTGCATTCTTTGACACACAAGTAATAAGTTGGTTACTTACATATTTAAGCCTCTAACATTACTAATCCTACTTTAACATCAAAACTTCCTGATAAAGAATGTTCCTTGTACTGAACACATCATGCAGCGGCAGACTAAAACTGCCTTCAACAGACAAATCTTGAGGCAAAATGAGGTAAATAGACCTCTCGTACAAGTTGTGATGGCTGTTACTATTGTTAAGCAGCCCATTTCGTACAAGGATTTAAATCTAAGCTCTATTACATCTTTGAATCCTTAATATTCTTCACTGCTTTCCTATTTCAAGTAACCTCTGCCATTTTTGATTACAAAATACATGTCTTGTTATTTCTATTAGCCTGGCAACTACATCATGCCTGAGTGATATTGAATTGTAGTCATGCTGCCTGAAACATATTGTGTGTTCTGATGATGTTACTGATATCATTGACACGGGACTGGATGCTTAACAGTTTCTATGTAAAAAGTTTTCAGGGAATTAGCCTTCTAGACTAACAGTCTTTATGTATTTGACTCATATTTTCCGCCGTACTTCCTTTATTAAAAATACATGTATTTCATAGATCAAAATTTGGTTATATGCCTTCATTAAAGTTGTTCAGTGAATAATTTTGTGTTTTACGAAAATAGTCATTGAATATATCACATGACTGTGAGAACAGTACTGTGATGTTGCAGAAGAGTGTACTGCAGTGAAAGCTATATATGCCAGGCACCTGTGCAATGCTGAGAGGAATTGTGATACTGTTTCATTTATGAAACACAGGCATTAAAAGGTTCAATGTGCACTTGCGTAGTTAATGAATTTATTCGAACTTCATTTACATGATCAGCAAATGTCCAGTTACTGGTAACTACCAGATAAATTGAAACAACTTATACTGTGCAAAAAGCAATTGCACATTATTCATATCATCACAGTTCCAGATTCTGGAAACTGAATGAAAAGAGAGATCCTAAAGTGATATTAAATCAGTAAAGATCTTCGCAGGTCTAAGATCCTGCTGAAACCTGAGAAGAGCGAATATTTAGTTGAATTCTAGAGAACTTTTAATGTTATATTACTATAATTGTTATTAACAATCATTGACATTATTGTCGTTAGCAGCACTGCTCTTCTTGATGATGTTTATAGTGAGATTTTTGTCTGTGATAAAGTAATAAGTTAAACAGTAAAAGTTTAAAATTTATGATTTAGAGTGCCAGAAAACTGGAGCACCACAGACTTTGTTTTGATGCAACACAAAAATCTACCATGAACAACATACATGTAAATAGTTTGAATTTTACACTGAAAAGTATGCACACTTGTGCTCCTTGATGTAACAGAACTGCACTGATCTTATTACAAAGCTGTGGTATTCCAGATTGCTAAGGCTTTTATTTTAAAATCAATTTTTGAATTGGGTATGCAATATCTTTGGTGCAGATAAAATTGTTGGAACAACAAAACCAATTTATTTGGACATGGGTTAGGGAAATGAATTGTTATTTAGCAGCTATAAAAAGTAAATGGAGACAATTTCACATTAACTACTACTCTTGAAAATTTGTGATCGGTGTTTTATTTCCTACTGTGTGGTGATAGTATCTGTACTGGCAAAATGAAACAAATTATTCTTTGTTATATTATTTTTACCAGAATGATAAGTTACATTGAAAGGGAGAATGAACTCAAACATAATGTATTTACACAAATTTCCAAACGTGAATTCTAGGAAGATGTAATATATTACTAGTTGTGCTTGTTGTGTGCACCTTGGTATTGTAGCATCAAGTTTAATTTGTGGGCATTGTTGGAAATATTTTGAATACTTTTTCCTTCATTTCGGAAATAATAGTAAGTTTGTGTGCTATCTGTAGAAGCATCAAGCTATTATGAGTATAATGCGGTTTAATACTTCTGATGTGATACATGTTTATATGCATACATAATTTAGTCCATATGTGAAACTCCTGTGTCATTTCCTGGATTAACAGATCTGTAGTGCAATTAAAAGAAAACAAAATCTTATTCACAGTAGAACCTTGGTCATATATTCAGCCCCAAATATAAATACAGATGTAAAAACTCGGGAATGAGTGAAATGTTTTGTAAGTTTTTATGTTATAAACTGAATTGATTGTCTTGTGTTGAAAGCTGAGAGAAGAGAAGACAGATGACAATAGCACAGAAATGTTTTTCATGTTGTCTTGTGTGGATGTTTCTGTGCCCTTCATGTAGTAATGTCATCTCTTGTACTGTTAATTGTCTTTTTAAGAGTTCCTCTACATCTTAATAAAGCAGTACCTGATTAGAGTGACAATGCTGTCCAACATTTTTGTATACTAGTATGCAGAAATGAAGGAAGTGTTGGAGTGTTTGGTTTCTCAAGTACAAAGAATGCAGCTAGAACACAATAAGTGATTGGTATTTTTATGGCCTATATACACAGAATTGATTAAAACTTTTTTTCAGTTAACCATACAAATGCTTTAACATATTATTGTGTATTAATTACGTACACAATGATATTTGCCTGTTCCCTTGTTTGAATAATAACGAAGTTTTAATACTTCTTCTACTTTGTGCAAAACATTGTGCATTCAGATAATTATATTTGTATGAATTAACATATTGTATAACCAGTTAAACAATACATAAAATTATTGTCTCTAACAAATATATATACTATATTATTTTTATTTGTCCCTTCACTACCAGAACAATATTTTATAACAGAATATAATGTCGAGTGACGAGGGCTTCCCTTCGGGTAGAGCGCTCGCGTGGTGCAAGTCTTTCGATTTGACGCCACTTCGGCGGTTTGCACATCGATGGGGATGAAATGATGATGATTAGGACAACACAACACCCAGTCTCTGAGCGGAGAAAATCTCCAACCCAGCCGGGAATTGAACCCGGTCCCTTAGGATTGATAGTCTGTTGCGCTGACCACTCAGCTACCGGGGGCGGGCTTATAATAGAATTCAGTGCATTGACATGAAAAGAATGGATCCATAGGGGTGAACTCAGTGAAGATGCAATGACATGAAATGATATTAGTGCAAGCTGTAATGTGTTATTTTTCCTCCAGTACAGATGCTTGTTATTTCAGATTTATTTGTGGCAGTAAAATAGGTTCATCACATTGCCAGTAAGAAAAGAGAACATGTAATCATAAAAACTGGTAAGATATTAGAGGCATTCTTGCAACTACTCTTATGATACAGAATGATTCTAGCTTCAGGCCTAGCAGTCATCACTGGGAAGCAGTGAGCTTGTTGACATGAAACCATGCATTGTTACTTGTCAATGCAAAAGTTAGTTTTGTTTCATGATAATAATAATAATAAATAATAATAATAATAAGTCAGATTTTGTTAATCACATAGTCTGCAGTTCAACTTGCAAATATTGAAATGAGATAAATGATAGCATGTTTATGGGTTGCAATTGTTGAGTCGCCAAACTGACTGTTTCAAACAAATTTACAGGGCAAGAATTAAACAAATTATACTTCATTAACTCCGGAACATAAGGTTTCGTACTATGCAACTAAAATGAAAAAAAGGTTTAAATTCTATTGTTATTTAACATAAGCACAGGTTGTAGGAATGATACGACCTTCTAGTAACAAGGCTTCGAGGAGGAGGAGGAGGAGAAGAAGAAATAAAGAATATCTGTTCAATTGGTTTAACAAAAAAGATCAAAAATATCCTTCCTAGATAGTGAATATGCCTTGATAAGATTACATCTCAGAAAATCAACTTTATCTCTAATATTGAAATATCAGTTTCAGTCATGCTGGCTGCTGAAAATAAAGTATTTCACTACACATCCTAGTTCAATGGTATAAACAAAGTCTTTCATAGTATATAATGCACCATCCAACATTACTTCAGTCAGGAGCTTGAACTTTTGATGTACAAGGACATAATTACATAGTCATTGTCAAGTTTTGTTGAAACAATTCTCTCATTATAGAATAATAATAATTTTTTCTTGAAAACTGTTCAGGAGTACTATTTCAAAATCATATTCCTGTAAGAATAAGGCCCAACATGCTAGGTGTGACGGTTCTGTAATTTAACATTCTAACATCTTATTTTTTTGGTAACCACCTCTTGTTTTGTACATGGGATGGAGTAAGAGTTTTGGCTGTAAATTTTGTGTGTAATTACGTCCATATGAAGTTTATAAGTACGTATGATACATGGCTTCTTATTGAAATGTATACTATTTCAACAAGAATTATTTTAGTTCAGCCTGCTGTAGTGGGTCAAGAGTTGGAGTCTTATCACTTTGTCACTTATGCGATCCTCCTCATTCTCCACAGTGAGAGAGTTCAGTACCAATTTGTGAAGCTTTCATCTCAATAAACTTGAATGTTATACCTTGGCAGTATTTACCATATTTGCCTTTCAGTTTCATCAAATCTGCAACAATGTGTTCAGCACTGATAATAGCACTTGCCCAAGGAGAAGGCAATTTTTGCATCCTTAACCCTCAGAAATTCTATGCCATAAATGGTTTCAGTTAGTAATCCACTTACAACTAGGCCAGGCAAACTATGACCCCATTCCTTATAACTACCTCAACCTATACCAGCCCTTCTGCGTGTTGCAAGATGACTCTGACTGCTCCAATAATTTTCAGTTTTGTACTTACTAAGTAGGTACCATCGTAACCTCACTTACCTTATTAAATAGTCTTGCTGACATCACATTTATAGTAGTGCCTGTGTCAATTAAAACTGTAACTGAGTTTTTTCCCCACAATAACATTAATAGTGGCCTGAACGATATTTTTACGTGGATCGTGGCGTTTGTAACGGTCACTATTTAGCTCATGTGTAATGCCTCTGATTTTGTTATATCTTAATAGGTTCATTGAATTGTGTTTACTGCCCCCTCTCCATCCCATGACCATCAATGGAGGGTGTAATGTGATCAGTTCTAGTTTGTTCAAGGAGTCATAGTCAGACAGTCAGGAATCTTACTCACCTCACTAGCATTTACTGTTGGATTTTGTGCTTGCCAGCTCATATCAACAGCACAGTTTGGTACTGGACCACCTGGCTGGTAAGTACCTTTTATGTTTAACTGACTTTGGTTTCTAGTGTTGAATTCAATTTGTTATTATTTTTTTGATACCAATCACCTACTCCATTACTACAGAATCGAGGTTGGTACCTATTCACCCCAATATTTAGTTGTATTTAAATACTTTTCAAAAAATTTTCAAAGGCTTTCTTGCTTACCGTGGAATGGCTAAGTGTTGAACACTTCTTTGTGGACACTTTGACATGAATGCTTTCTCAAACTACTTACAGGTTTGGCAGTTTTAGTTTTCAGTCTTTCTCTTAATAAAGCCTATAGGAAAGGTATTATCTGTTGTTCTGACCAAGATCTAGGTAATGCTCCCTAAAAAGATTTTATAAACAGAACAGGATGGATATTTTTCATATCTGGTATGAAAATCTGAAACTGTGATTATTTCAAACAAAAATGTGTTCTGTCAAAATAGATAATAAAGAAGGAGCTGCCCTACACCATATGGTATATGGTTAGGTGGCAGATCACCATGATTCCAGTCATCTCTGTGCACTCTGTCGTTTGAAGCTGCACTATTGTAGTCAACACTTGACCTAACAATAGAGGGTGGTGTGTCATTTACAATTTGTTTAACAGCAGACAATTCCTGCTGCATACTGTTAATCTGAGAACTGACATTTTTATGCCAGTCAGGCAAATCTTTACTTATAGCAGTTTTGTTTTGATTTAACTCTGATATAATAGATACCTCTGAAGTACCTCTTTCACATAACATTGCAGTGACAAAGTGCTGTCTAACAAGTTGCAACTCTGAATACAATTCATTCATATGGTTGTCTGTAGCTGAAATCCATTTTGAAACGTACTAGGAAAACCTTCTCCCTACACATCAAACTGTTCCTGTAACTTAACTTCATGGTTAATAGTAAAATTATCTACCTTTTCATGTATCTTACGAATAGACTCTTTTGTACAAGTTTGTTCATCTGTTGTTATTGGTATTTTCTCAAGGATGCCCTGATACATAGTTTTCAATTACCAAGTTTTGATTCTTGGGGCATCCTGTTGCAATGACAAATCTGTTACATTTGTTGACAATTTTGTCGGATTATGTGACATTTTATATTGCTGTGATGATAAGTGATTCCCCCCCCCCCCTCCCCCCATGTTTTCTACATTGTCTCTAAACTTAAATGTATTACTGTAAATAGGTCTCAGTGAGAACTAGCTGTTTGAATAATTTCTTCCCTCGCAGCCTGTGACTGCATTTCACATGCTGAAGCATTAATATTATTGATCTCTGTATCAGTGAGTTTGCTGGCTTAGGCATGTGATTGTACTTCATTATGTGCCTCAGATTCCATTTTTACAGATTTTTGTATCTTTACTGTAACACAGAGAAGGTTGAAATTATTTGAGTAAAATAACATATTTTAGTTTAATAACAGCACACAAATAACTATGTAGAAAATGAACCTTTGAGCAAGAACATGTTAATCTGTTGAAAGAATGTAACAACACTATGCCATGTTGCATGCACATGGTGCAACTTAACTTCATATTGCAATTAATAAAAAAATGAGCTGTGAACGGATTATTCAAGCGGCAACAATTACAATTTGTTCAGGCCAGGGAAATAAGATATGTTGTCCTTACTTTATACAATGAGGAATAATGAAGGTCATTAATATTAATTTCCAAAAAAATTATTTGAGTTTCTTTTTCCGTTTTCCTTTTTATGTTGTTGTTGTGGTCTTCAGTCCTGAGACTGGTTTGATGCAGCTCTCCATGCTACTCTATCCTGTGCAAGCTTCTTCATCTCCCAGTACCTACTGCAACCTACATCCTTCTGAATCTACTTAGTGTATTCTTTCCCCCATTCCTGTCAATTGTTCCCTTATGCTGTCCCTGAAACTCTGTACAACCTCTGGTTTAGTCAGTTTATCCAGGTCCCATCTCCTTAAATTCCCACCTTTTTGCAGTTTCTTCAGTTTTAATCTACAGGTCATAACCAATAGATTGTGGTCAGAGTCCGCATCTGCCCCTGGAAATGTCTTACAATTTAAAACCTGGTTCCTAAATCTCTGTCTTACCATTATATAATCTATCTGTTACCTTTTAGTATCTCCAGGATTCTTCCATGTATGCAACCTTCTTTCATGATTCTTAAACCAAGTGTTAGCTATCTCCTTTTTATATTGTTTGAATTGCTTATAGCTAATGTTGTTTCCTTTAAATTAAATATATTTTGTTTGACTTCAGTTTGTTTTTGTCAATATTTCACAGTTTCCATTAAGTACATGAAACAGAGAAAAACAATTTGTAACATCATAACGACAATAAAATTTCATGTACAAATATTTATAAAATAGTCTTAAAAGATGTTTGACAGAATAATGCAGCCTCTTTCTTCTGGTATGGGTTTTTATTTATGATAGCAAAATGTCAAAAAAAGGATACATCACATTGCCCCTAATAAAAGAAAACATGTAATCACAAAATTGGTAAGATATTTTAGGCATTCTTGAAACTCTCTCACAATATAAAGTGACTCTAACTTCAGACCCAGCAGTCATCGTCAGAAAGCAGTGAGCTTGGTTACATGGAACCATGTTATTGTTATTGAGAAACGCAAAAGTTGGTTTTGCATGATATCAATAATCACCATTAGACTGCATTAGTGACATAGACTGTAGGTTTGCCCTACAAATACTGAAATGGAAAAAAATAGCATGCTGTGCAATTGTTGTCATCTAACTAATTACTCACAACTAATTTATGGGCCATGAATTAAACGAAACAAGCTGCAGAACACAAGGCTTTGTACTATGCTACTAAAATAAAGAAAAAAGGTTTAAATTCAATTATTATTTAACATGGAGCAAAAGTTACAGGAATGAAGGCACCTCCTAGGAGCAGGGCTTGAAGCAGGAGAAGGAGAAAGGGGTGTCTGTCCAGTCTGTTTAACAAACAAGCATTGAAAATGTCTTTCAAAGATAGTGAAGATAACAAAGATGAAGTTGATTTCCTGAGATGTACCGGTAATCTTA
Source organism: Schistocerca piceifrons (assembly GCF_021461385.2). Taxonomy (NCBI): domain Eukaryota; kingdom Metazoa; phylum Arthropoda; class Insecta; order Orthoptera; family Acrididae; genus Schistocerca; species Schistocerca piceifrons. The sequence continues at coordinate 266,963,228 of NC_060145.1, read as the reverse complement.
CCTGTATTGTCAAAATGTCTATTTCAGTCAAGGTAGCTGTTTGAAATAATATGTTTTGTTACAAAGCTATCCAGAAATACTGAGCCTCCAGTATAATGAACCTGTAATGACAACTGAAAATGTGTGCCTGAACAGGGCACAAAGCAGAGTTTCCTGCTTTTCATGAGCTGTTGTCTTAACCATTAGACTGTCAGAGCAAATCTCCAGGCCTGACTCAGACTTTTGTTGTCAGTGATGATTTCCACCTATTATTTCTGAATGCTGCTACCAGAAGCTGTCCCATAGGATATGTGAGGAACAGCACCAAGGGTAAATACTGGTGACAAAGTTGGAGTGGAATCTGGTGACACGATCAGATAAACTTAATGCAATTTTGTCATATGATGACATGGTTGGAGACCGTGGCTGTTATTTGAAGACAAATGTTGATGGTGTTAGGACAGCTCTTTGTATGTATCAAAACATGTGGTGCATGGTAGAAATCTTTTCAGTGACAAATCTAAAGTGTTCAGTGTGAAAAATTGACATGTGCAACAATAAGAATGCAGTGGGAATGTATTCTCATCTGTTGGACAAATGTTATGAAAACAAACACTCCAAACCGAAATTTCACGTAAGTCACATCCAATGAAAATCTTTAACGCAACCATCTGTGTGTGGCTTGCTTATAATTATGTATTATCTATATTTTAGGACAATTAGTCTGTAGAAAATGCAGCACATGTTATAAGGAAAGCGTGTAAACAGTATGAAGATGAATCATAATGATTCAAAACCAGTAACGGTACCCTTTGAATAAAGGAACTGAAAATAAATTTGTGGCTGGTTGCTGCCCCAACACCATCAATAGATAAACTTAAGTTGAAGGTGACTGCTTGCAGAAGAAGGGAAAGTAGGTCTGTGTCCTGATCTGCCACAGATTTTTGTCATGACACATTCATAATATTTTAAATACTTTCAAACCTTCGTAGTGAAACTGATATTCTTCAGTGTCTCAAGTCTGCAACTGAGTTTATGTTCTCATTTTACGTGCTATTTTGACAGTTTTCCTAACTCTTTGACTGATTGGAGTCTAGACAACAAACATATGGAAATGAATATGATATTACAGTGCCTGTGTTATTCTGAAATATGATGCAAAGTTCCTTTGGATGTGTATGCATTGTAATTCGGAATAACACATGCACTGCAATATCGTATTTAGCTGTCGACACTGGGGAAGCGACTATCAAGCAAAATGTCTCCCCTGTATGGGAATATACATAATGGACGTACAGGTACAGGTTGTTGATGACATATGGAAGTTTGTGTCTGAGCATGAGTCATGCTCGGGCAGCCAAATGGTAAGGCTACCACTCAGAATAGGCAGGAAATAGGGGTTCGAGTCCCGGGATGGCACAAATTTTTGTTATTGTTATTCCATTATACAATTGATGGATATCCATATTCACATTTGTGAATACATATTATGTATTCTGCAAATGAAAGTCATTGTGGATCTGCCACAAACTGGAAAATGATAAAGCATCACCTCAGTCAGTCTTCAAGAGGTAGGCATTTATCCTTATACACTCTTTTTCAGCGCCCCTATTGTCTCTGGTTGGTTAGTATTTGATCTCTCTGCTTCTCTCTTGGTGTATCTATTGATATTTTCCCTATTGGTTAAGAATTCATCACTGTTTTAATCAAATGATTTTCATTCGTTCTTATGACATGATCTTTCCATTTATTTATATACTCCTTGATGTGTTCATTTATGTTTAAGTCCTACTTCTTAACTGATTATTTTACTCATTATTGTATCAGACAGTCTAAAGCAGGTGTTCTTAAAAATCTCATTTCTGCAGCTTGTTTTCTTTGTTCATTTCCACACTGCCATAAAATAGAGGTGATTTTGCAATGGCTTTATCATAAAGACTTCTTTCTTTGCCTTTTTATTTATTGTTCTGTATATTAATATAATGAGTCTTTCAATTTTTTTGGCATGTCTTCGTAATTTGTGAAGTTCATGGTATCTCTCAAGAATTCATTTACTTTCTCTGTTTTCAGACTGTTTATTATGGTTCTACTTGAACTGAGTCTTGGCCTTTAAAAGCAATGACTTTTCTTTTTTGGGTCAAGACTGTTAAAAGTTGTGGCTTGTGTTTAATTTATAAATGGCTTTTTGAAGTGTCTCCTTCCTTTCCCCATCAAAGAGTGTTGTCATTAGATAATTTCTTTGTTTAAAGTTATGGATTTAAATGCTATTTTTTTAGCCTTTGTCTCAACATATCATCAACATAAATATTAAAAACTATCAGAGACAAACTGCAGCCTTGTCATAAGCTTAAATTTGTTGTTACCACATTCTATTTTCTGGCAAATGACAATTTTGGTTTATTTTCAGTAATTGGGAAGATGTGCATTTTCTGTCTAGAACATCTGAAAATATTCTCCTGTCTACTTTCGTTGTGTTTATATTCTCACTTCCTGGTTTTTCCTATTTTTCATCTTTCACAGCACATCCTCTAATTCTGTCATTTATGCTTTTGATCATTTATTTAGATACAACATATTAACAAGTAACTTTGAAGAAGTTGTCTTGAGTAATAAAAATGAGGCAGATGCTATAGCAAAAAGTAAGGGAAGATATTTACAAGCACAGATTTTGCCTGCAAGCAAGTGATGTCATTTGCGCATACGACATAGACCTGGTGAGAACTGCCATGTAGAGTGCATTCATCCAAGACAAACTGTCCCCACCCCAGACCTTATAGTCTGTGGAGCAATAAGCTACAACTCTCATTCACCTTTGATGTTTCTGAAAGGGTTGGCAACCAGCACTTGGTACTTCCAGACTGTTGTTAGACCTGTTCTTTTGCCGTTCTTGCAACAGGAAAGTGATGTGTTGTTCCAACATGATAATGCTCGGCCAAACACTGTCCATGAAACTCAATGTGCTGTGCAAGATGTGCAGCAACTTCCCTGGTGAGCACGATCTCCAGACTTTTCTCCAGTCAAGCATATGACGGACAAGAAGTGATTCATGTGACCCGGCAACCAACAACTCTTACAGAAGTATGTGAACAGGTCAAGCAGGTATGACATAATGTATCCCAGAACAGTATCTGCCATCTGTATGAATGACTAGACACCATAGTCAGCATCTGCATTGCCGTACATGGAGGCTACATGACGTACTAATATGGGTGTCTCAGCATGGATCGATGCCTGGTACCTCAAAACTGCTTCTGTTTGTGCTATTGATCTGTAAATGTAATCATTTCATGTATTCCACATGCACTGCTGCAACAGTAAATCTTGTGTGAATTGGGAACCTCCAACAGAGTGTACCAATTTTTTTCTGGCAGTATATTATCATCTCCTGAGAGTTCACTATTGCATGAATTAGGCATTACCGTACCATGATTTTGCCAAATAACTATTCCACAGAATTTGAAATATAAATGAAAAATGCAATTATGAGCCAAAACATTATACCCACACTTGTGTTTCTCTGCCTTTGAAACATAATTCAGGAGTGATTCTGTATGGTATAGACCGAACAAGTCCCTGGTAGATTTCTGAAGGTATATGGCACCAGGCGTCTACACAGATCAAGCAGTTCACATGAGTTACAGTCTGTTAGTGTGTCAATACAGAGCTGGTGCCTGATAGTGCCCCAGATGTGATCCTGAGGTTCAGGTCAGGCAACATCGTTGATAGTGACATCAATGTGAATTGCTCCTGAAACCACTGTAGCACGTTTATGGCCTTGTGACAAGGAAAGAGGATACATTTTAGGAAGACTCTGACCTCCATGTTCTGTGATTGAGGCATGGGAATCCTACTCATAATAATCTATTTATGATTTCACCATCCTCCAACCACTTTCAACAGATGCTCAAGACAACAAAATGCAAATAATCGATCGGCTTCATTATTACAGAATGCTCAATCCAGTGCACCAGGTTATTAACATCTGCTTCTTGCCAAAGTCACTTATGTCAATGATTCCTCATTTACAGACAGTGTCATTGGTAGAATGAATCCCCATTTGTCTCTGATCTACATAAGTACTTTACTTCTCGCATCACCAGTGGTTACAAGAAACAGAACAGTAGTTTTTTTAGGGTAAGGAGGGCAGAAACAAAAGATGTTCAGAGACAGGTTGTAAATGACATTCACACTGTTACAATAGGCAGCCAGAGAGCAAATTTGACTGTACACAATTCATGCAGACAGCCTCTGATTGAAACTGGTGATATTCAAAAACTGACAGAAAAATTAGATTCATCCAGCTGTAATTCAGCCAATGCACAAAATACTTATCAATGTCGCTTTAGAATATCTGAGGAATAAGGGGTAAGCTTAATGAGTTGCTTATTTGTGTTGAAGAATAAGATTTGAGTAAACCAGTCAATATAATCTGCCTCTCTAAATACCATGTGACTGTTGGTATAGATACATTAAATATCGCAGGATTTGAGTTAGCTTCTTACTTCTGTAGAGAAAATATGGAAAATGGGGATGTTGCCACATTTGTCAGAAACCATTTTGATTTCATGTTATAACGTCAAGTTGAACAAATATATTTCTAGGATGACACAATACATGTAAGGCACAGAGCAAGTAAACAAAGTAAGATGTGTGTATACTGTAACAGTCAAATCAACACTGAGTCCAAGTCTAGCGGCCACTGGCTGGCTGGCCGCTTAGATGGCGCGGCTGCTGCATGGCTGGCAGAAAGCGCCGCATGTAGAGGACACGCATAACTGCGCGGCACCACTTTGAAAGATCGGCGAGTCATAACACTTTTTTCCCCCTTTGAATTTTTTGCACTGGTCTTGATGGAAGTGGCCTGTAGATTGCTAACGTCCATAGGTGTTGAGGTGTTGTTTGACTGGCCGTAAAGTCTCGAGGAGGAGGCTTCCCGTACGGATGGGAGTGTCCCCGATGATAACGGGTGGAGATGACAGGAGACATGGGGGTCTAATCTGCTGGGGCCCCGTGCCCCAGTCTGCCCATTGTGGCAAGTCCGGTTGTTATAACAGGAGACATGGGCGATGTGTCGGCGTCCATAGGAGAAGGAGGCGAGTAGAGTTGCTCTGACAGATGATGGTCATCTGGTTCCTGCATGGGCACGTCTCCTGGTGGCGTCAGTTCTTGTGCTGGCACCGAGATGATGGTGAGAGGTCTGCATTATGACTAATGAGAGATTCCAGGATCCCGAGTGTCAGGTAGAGCCGAAGGCGGCATTCGGAACAGGCATTGCCGGCACACGAGGCCGAAGCTGGTCTGAATGACGCACTGCAACACCCGTGTCTATTTGGGTTTCATACAGGCGTCGGCCACGGTGTCGTAAGATGTGGCCAGGACTCCATTTTGGCCACCTGCCATATCCCTGTACTCATACAAGGTCGCCAGCAGTGAACTGGCCAAGCAAAGGCACCCGCGGCCGTGAGGTGGAAGGCCACAGAAGATGAAGTAGCGTGCGGTGCTGTCAGCCATGTAGGAGCTCAGCCAGGTTGTGGTCGCCCATGGGGGTAAAACGGTAAGAAGCCAGAAATTGGAGAAGCACATAATCAGCAGCAGAAGAAGTCAGGAGTTTCCTCGTCTGAGCCTTAAATGTGCGGACCAGTTGTTCAGCCTCACCGTTTGACTGTGGATGGAACGGAGGGGCCAGGACATGCATGACGCCGTGACGGGCACTAAAATCTGCAAAATCGGAAGAGGCAAATTGCGGACCCTTATCAGTAACAAGAGTAGAGGGAAGGCCTTCCAAAGAGAAAATGCGACCTAGAGCATTGGTGGTTGCCGCGTTGGTAGGCGACGTGCAACGGACAATGAAAGGAAAGTTAGAGTAGGTGTCAATAACGAGAAGCCAATAAGTACCTAAAAAAGGTCCTGCAAAGTCAGCATGAATACGCTCCCAGAGCTTCTCAGGCGAAGGCCACAGTGACAAAGATGACTTCGGGGCAGTGGACTATGATGCACAAGAGCTGCAGGCAGTGACCAAGTGTGCGATTTCAGAGTCGATGCCGGGCCAGTACACATGACGGCCCACCAGAAATTTTGTGCAAGAGACACCCCAGTGCCCTTGGTGAAGGAAGCGCAAGACCAAAGCACGCAAAGACGCAAGTATCATAACACGCAGTGAAGCATAGTCAGTGGAAAGGAGGATAATACCATCCCTAGCCGTGAGGCGGGAACGCAAAACGTAGTAGTTCTGCAACAGATCAAAAGTCTTAGCGAACGGACAAACTGGCCAACCCTTCTGAATACAGTATAAAACCTGGGAGAGGGTAGGATCAGAACCCATAGCAGCCGCTGGCCGGTCCCCGGTGATGGGGAACCCATCCACAACCTGCTGCTCGGCAATATCCAGGTGGAAACACAAAAGTTCGTCCCTATCAAATGCCAGATCAGGACCTATGGGAAGGCGAGACAGTGCATCAGCATTCGCATGTTGAGCTGTCGGCCAGAAATGAATCTCATAACTGAAACAAGACAAGTAAAGAGCCCAAAGCTGGAGGCGGTGTGCAGCCTTGTCGGGAAGCGACGTTGATGGATGAAACAAGGAAACAAGTGGTTTGTGGTCCGTAACAAGATGAAATTTGGATCCATAGAGAAAAACACCAAACTTATGAAGAGCATAAGTAATGAAACTTCCTGGCAGATTAAAACTGTGTGCCCGACCGAGACTCAAGTTCGAGTCTCGGTCGGGCACACAGTTTTAATCTGCCAGGAAGTTTCATATCAGCGCACACTCCGCTGCAGAGTGAAAATCTCATTCCAGCATAAATAATGGCCAAAGCTTCTTTTTCAATTTGAGAATATTTTCGTTGGGCATCCATGAGCGTTTTGGAGGCATAAGCAATGGGTCTTCAATTTCTGGAAAGCCGCATTGCATGACATGGAACAGTGAAAGGGCACGTTTTTATGCAACAGGCAATGCAACGGCTGAGCTACCGAAGCTGCAGACGGTAAAAACCTGTGATAGCATGCTATTTTCCCCAAGAAAGCCTGCAGTTCTTTAACAGATGTAGGGCAAGGAAGGTCATTGATCGCAGCAACAGTTTGCTGAAGTGGACAAATACCAACCCGAGAGAGTTGAAACCCCAAGTACACGATAGATGCCTGAAAAAATTTTGATTTCTGAAGATTACACTTAATAACCGGCAGTCTGTAAAACATGAAAAAGTGTGCAGAGATTCTGAAGATGTTCTTCAGTGGTGGAGCCAGTGACAACAATGTCGTCCATATAATTTATACACCCAGGGACAGGGAGCAATAATTGTTCCAAGAATCGCTAAAAGAGAGCAGGGGCGCTGGCAACCCCGAATGGCAATCGTTGGTATTGATAGAGGCCGAAAGACGTGTTAAGGACCAGGAATTGCTGGGAAGCAGTGTCATGAGGAAGTTGATGATAAGCTTCTGACAGGTCAAGTTTAGAAAAATACTGGCCTCCAGCAAGTTTAGTGAACAATTCTTCAGGTCAGGGCATAGGGTAAGTGTCGATGAGGCACTGAGCATTTACAGTGGCTTTGAAATCGCCACAGAGATGAATATCACCATTGGGCTTAGCAAAGACAAAGACAGGAGAGGACCACTCACTGAAAGTGACAGGAAGCAAGACCCCTGAAGCAGTGAGATGATCCAGCTCTCGTTTGACCCAATCACGAAGGGCCACAGGAATGGGCCGAGCCTGAAAAAACTTAGGTCGAGCAGTGGGTTTGAGCGTGGTGTGAGCTTAAAAGTCATTTGCACGGCCTAACCCAGGAGAAAAAAGGGAAAAAAATGTCGTTGACAAGGAATCCAATTGAGCATAAAGAATAGCATCAGAGACGATATTGACAGAGTCATCTATGGAGAACCCAAAAACGTGAAAGGCATCGAAACCAAAAACATTCTCCACGTTACTATGGTCGACCACAAATATGGTAACAGTGCGAACGACAGATTTGTAAGATACCTCAGCATTAAATTGTCCCAAGAGAGAAATCTTCTGTTTATTGTGCGTCCGTAATTGCCTAGTGACAGGTGATAGGGTTGGAGAACCCAACTGAAGATACGTCTGAGAATTGATGATAGTGGCAGCAGAACCAGTATCCACCCGCATGCAAACTTCACAACCAAGGATTTGGACAGTGAGGAATAACTTCCCTGAAAGGGAAGAAGTACCATTGGCAGACAACACAGAAGCAGAATCAGCGTCACATTCATGAACGTCCGGTATGCGGTCGGATTTGCAAACGGATGACACATGACCCTTCTTTTTGCATTTGTAACACACGGTCCAATGTTGGGGACAATTCTCCCATGAATGTTTTGTAAAACACCACGGACATGAAGGAAGTTGCCGTGGGTTTTGCTGCAGTTTCTTAGAGGTTTGTTTATGGTCAGGCCGCGGCTGTGCTTGGCAGCGTACTGCAGCCACGTCAGCCGGTGGGGACACGCCACACGCTTCGTCAACAGCACACAGAGGTTTTACTTCCCTGATGTCACCCCAAGCCTCTATTTGCACTCCAGCGGCACAAGAAATTTCAAAAGACTGAGCGATGGATAGGACTTTATCTAGAGTCAGATTTGCCAACTAAAGGGCACGTTGCCTCACTTCTTTGTCAGGCGCCAACCGGATAATAGCATCCTGTACCATGGAATTTGTGTAGGATTCTTTGTGAACGTCAGTAACAAATTGGCATTTTTGACTGAGGCCGTGAAGTTCAGCAGCCAAAGCACGATAGGATTGATTCAGTTGTTTTTGACAACGATAAAAGGCAACACGAGAGGCTACCACATGCGTATGCTTTTGAAAATATACTGACAGAAGTAAGCACATTTCAGCAAAGGACAAAGATGCAGGATCTTTCAAAGGAGCCAATTGCGACAACAACCGATACATTTGAGGTGCAATCCATGAAAGGAACAGAGACTTACATGTTTGGTCGTCCGTGACATGAAATGCCAAGAAGTGCTGTCGAAGACGTTTTTCGTAATCAGACCATTCTTCAGCCGTCTCGTTATAAGGAGAAAAGGAGGTAGAGACAACGACGAGAGACGCTGCGCATTGGATGCCACGACGAAATCATGAATCGCAGATGTGTGAAGCGTTTGCTGTTCAATGAGACCTTGCAATAGTTGCTCTAAAGTAGCCATGGAAACCTGTGGGTCAACAATGAAAAAGAAAAATTCACTACCTCGTCACCAATTGTTATAACATCAAGTTGAACAAATATATTTCTAGGACAACACAATACATGTTAAGTCACAGACCAAGTAAACAAAGTAAGACGTGCGTACCCTGTAACAGTCAAATCAGCACTGAGTCCAAGTCTAGCGGCCGCTGGCTGGCTGGCCGCTTAGGTGGCGCTGCTGCTGCATGGCTGGCAGACAGTGCCGCATGTAGAGGATGCACGTAACTGCGCGGCAGCACTTTGAAAGATCGGCGAGTTACAACATTTCAAGTATACTGATATTAATAAATTTTGCTCAGAGCAGCACTTAGAAGCTTGTGCAACAGTCCTTTATAATAGTAAGTATATACAGTGTACCATCAGGAAACTTTTACTTCATAAAAAAGTCTGGAAGCTCTGTTGTCCCTTCTCACAATACGGGGGAATAGTAGTTTTAATGCAGATTAACTGAAAAGCTCTGTCAATGAACAATTGCTGTACTCAGTAACAATGTCATTTAGTTTGATTTCTATTGTGAACTTTGCAACTAGTGTATATAAATGCTCTGAGACTGCTATTGACAAAATATTTGAAGACAAATGCAGAAAAAAAATTACGTCACAAAACCAATAGTAAGTGGGCTATCTGATCATGACATGCAGCATCTTGTGTCGAATGTTGAAACGTGTCAGGATAAAAAATCTGTTAAATCTAAGTACAGGATCGTAATAAATCAGTCAAAATTGAGAATTTTACGAGATTGCTCAAAGACATGAACTGGATTGATGTTTACAGTACTTCTGACTCAAATGGAAAATACAGAACATTCACTAATAAAGTTGCTTCTTCCTTTGAAAATTGTTTTTCGATAAAGGTAACTCAAATCAAACAGTAGTCCAAAAATAAAAAATGGATTACACAAGAAATAAAGATGTCATGTGGGACTAAAAGGAGACTGTATTTACTATATGAGAACAAGTCTGATTTTAGCATTGTAATTCATTATAAAGAATACTGCAAAATAATGAAGCAAGTAATCTGTAAATCTAAGCAGCTTTATTATGAGAAAAAGATAATTACATCAGACAACAAAATAAAAACCATATGGGATATATGGAAGACAGACACATGGGGCCAGAAAGAAAGAAAGAACAGCATATAGCTCTAAAAATACTGAAGTATTGGTAACAAGTGTGTGGGTGTTGCAAACCTATTAGATTTCCAAACCTATTAGACAAGTACTTTGTTTCTGTTATCAACAGCTTGGGGTTATCAGGTTCGACAAACAGTGCAATGGAGTATCTGAGACCAGTCTTTACAAATAACAGCAGTAAAATGGAGATGATATTTCTCCCAAAGAAGTAGCATCTGTCATAAATCCTTAAAATCTAAGTTTTCTATTTGTTATGATAACATGTCAATGAGGTTAATCAAAGAGTGCTCACACAAGTTGAGTTCTGTCTTAAGTTATTTGTGTAATCAATCTCTTATCAGTGAAACATTTCCAGACAGGTTAAAATATGCTGAAGCTAAGCATCTTTACAAGAAGGGGGATAAATAGATCCCACACACTATCAACCAATTTCACTTTTACAAAATTGTTAAGGCTTTCGTGAGCACTTGTTGACAAACTGATGGTTGGCTTCTGTCTTGGGTTCTGCATCAAACGTTTGCCTGATGATTTTTTTGACATTTTACCAGTATGAGTAAGACAGAAGCCAACTGGCAGTTTGTCAATTTCACTTTTGCTGGCTTTTTCAAAAATGTTTGAAAAGCTTGTGTTCAAGCGTCTTCTTAAGCATCTGACTGCCAATAATATATTGTCCACATCACAGTTTGGTTTCTTAAAGGTTCAGATACTGAGAAAGCTATTTACATGTACAGTGGGAATATACGTAACCCATTAGATAACAAATTAGAGGCTACTGGGGTTTTCTTTGACCTGTCAAAAGCCTTTGAATGTTTGAATCATAGCATTCTCCTAAGTAGATTTGAATCTTATGGTGTCACTGACAGTGCTGCAAAATGGTTTGAGTCTCAACCAACTAACAGGAAACAAAGGGTATCGTTGCGAAATACCTGTACAGTAAGCAGTCAGTCTTCACCTAATTGGGGATTAACTTCATATGGTGTATGTCAAGGTTCCAACTTGGGTCTTTTGCTTTTTGTTCTGCACACTAATGACCTCTCATCTGTTACATTGCCAGATGCTAAGTTTATTTTGTCTGCAGATGATAGAAACATTCCAATAAGTAGCTTGTCAAGTACAGATTTAGAAGAGGCTACTAATCAAATTTTCACTGACATTAATAAATGGTTTAGCTAATTCACTGTCATTAAACTTTGAAAAGGTCCACTATATGTACTCCAGAACCTGTAATAGATTTCCTTCCAGCATGTGTTTAACATGTGAAGACATGCTGATTGAAGAGGTCGACAGTGTTAAATTCCTGGAATTACAACTCAATAATAAATTCAATTTGCAAGGGCATACCACAGAGTTGCTGAAGTGTCTAAACAAGTCTGTACTTGCAGTGAGAATGATGTCAGATGTAGGAGATATAAATACAAAAAACTTGCATGCTTTGCTCACTTTCATTCTAGTACGTCATATGGGATCATATTCTGGTGTAACTCATCGAGCAGAAGTTTTTAGTGTGCAAAATCATGTTACAAGGCTCATTTCAGATGTAAATATCATACAGAAACCTGATCAATGAACTTTGTATTGTAACCAGTGCTTTAATCCTTAATGAAATTTGTTGCAAGTAATATACTTCTGTTTCCAATCAGTAGCTCAATACATAGTATCAATACTAGGAATAAGAACAAGCTATATAAAGACCTAAAATCATTTACATTTTTCCACAAAGGGGTTCAATATTCAGGAAAACACATTTTCAATAAATACCAGAAACCATTAAAAACTTGAAATTACAATGAAATGAATACCCCTAGCTGCATACAGGCATTGACATACATCAACTGGGACAGTTAAAATGTGTGCCCTTACTGGGTCACGAACTTGGGATCTCTTGCTTACATGGCAGACATGCAATCCATCTGAGCCACCGAGGACACAGAGGATAGTACGACTGCAGGGACTTATCTCTGGCACGCCTCCCACGAGACCCACATTCCCAACTTTTTGTCCCGCAGTATATCCCCGTTGACATATGTCAATGCCTGTATGCAGCTAGGGATATTCATTTCATTACAATTTCATTCTAATGAGCTGCATGGTCACTGATGGTATCCGTTCTTTCTGACATGTCCGAAAGAACAGATACCATCTTCATACACTAAAAACTTGGTTTCAGATAAAGCACAATTAAACAGAGTTTGAAAGACTCTTTGATAGGGAACTACTTCTACTCTAGAGATGAATATCTTAATAGTGACAGTTAGACTGGCTTATGTAAAAATGTCTGTTAAATTTCAGTTTTGATAGCACATCATCACAACAGTTAAAATAAGGTATTTTGTGTATAACAAATCTATTGAAAGTACATAACTATGTTTCATTCTGACAGTGTATTAATTCTGTAAATATTAGCAGTTCCAGTTTATTATAATGTATTCACCTATTATGACAATCTCATGGTAAATGATCAGGGTAGTGAGTATTATATTAAAATGTTTTATGTTTTTTTATGTTATAGTTCCTGACTTTCACACCTATGAGAATCATCTCATTTTTTTGTCTATGGAACAAAAACTGAATCTGATCCAATCTATTCCAATCACATGCCTGCAACACCACCATGCAATATTTGATCTCATCTTGGACAATGGTTATAAGGTTTTGGGCTGTCAGTGTAATTTATTAAATATTATTGCTTTATTGTTTGTAAAGATGTGTAGAATGTAAGTACATCTACATCTACATCTACATCTATACTCCGCAAGCCACCCAACGGTGTGTGGCGGAGGGCACTTTACGTGCCACTGTCATTACCTCCCTTTCCTGTACCAGTCACGTACGGTTCACGGGAAGAACGACTGTCGGAAAGCCTCCGTGTGTGCTCGAATCTCTCTAATTTTACATTCGTGATCTCCTCGGGAGGTATAAGTAGGGGGAAGCAGTATATTTGATACCTCACCTGGACAGCAAGCTACACTGCAATGCAGAGCGCCTCTCTTGCAGAGTCTGCCACTTGAGTTTGTTAAATATCTCCATAATGCTATCACACTTACCAGATAACCCCGTGACAAAACGCACCGCTCTTCTTTGGATCTTCTCTATCACCTCCGTCAACCCGACCTGGTACGGATGCCACACTGATGAGCAATACTCAAGTATAGGTCGAACGAGTGTTTTGTAAGCCACCTCCTTTGTTGATGGACTACATTTTCTAAGGACTCTCCCAATGAATCTCAACCTGGTACCCGCCTTACCAACAATTAATTTTGTATGATCATTCCACTTCAAATCGTTCCGCACGCATACTCCCAGATATTTTACAGAAGTATCTGCTACCAGTGTTTGTTCCGCTATCATATAATCATACAGTAAAGGATCCTTCTTTCTATATATTACATTTGTCTATGTTAAGGGTCAGTTGCCACTCCCTGCACCAAGTGCCTATCTGCTGCAGATCTTCCTGCATTTCGCTGCAATTTTCTAATGCTACAACTTCTCTGTATACTACAGCATCATCTGCTAAAAACTCTTCAATCCAGCCATACAGCTGGTCTGGTATTCTGTAGGCTCTTACTTTGTTTATCAGGCGACACTGCAAAACTGTATCGAACGCCTTCCAGAAGTCAAGGAAAATGGCATCTACCTGGGAGCCTGTATCTAATATTTTCTGGGTCTCATGAACAAATAAACTGAGTTGGGTCTCACACGATTGCTGTTTCCGGAATCCATGTTGATTCCTACAGAGTAGATTCTGGGTTTCCAGAAACAACATGATACGCGAGCAAAAAACATGTTCTAAAATTCTACAACAGATCGACATCAGAGATATAGGTCTATAGTTTTGCGCATCTGCTCGACGACCCTTCTTGAAGACTGAGACTACCTGTGCTCTTTTCCAATCATTTGGAACCTTCCGTTCCTCTAAAGACTTGCGGTACACGGCTGTCAGAAGGGGGGCAAGTTCTTCCGCATACTCTGTGTAGAATCAAATTGGTATCCCGTCAGGTCCAGTGGACTTTCCTCTGTTGAGTGATTTCGGTTGCTTTTCTATTCCTTGGACACTTATTTCAATGTCAGCCATTTTTTCCTTTGTGCGAGGATTTAGAGAAGGAACTGCAGTGCGGTCTTCCTCTGTGAAACAGTTTTGGAAAAAGGTGTTTAGTATTTCAGCTTTACGCGTGTCATCCTCTGTTTCAATGCCATCATCATCCCGGAGTGTCTGGATATGCTGTTTCGAGCCACTTACTGATTTAACGTAAGACCACAACTTCCTAGGATTTTCTGTCAAGTAGGTACATAGAATTTTACTTTCGAATTCACTGAACGCTTCACGCACAGCCCTCCTTATGCTAACTTGACATCATTTAGCTTTGTTTGTCTGAGAGGTTTTGGCTGCATTTAAACTTGCAGTGAAGCTCTCTTTGCTTTTGCAGTAGTTTCCTAACTTTGTTGTTGAACCACGGTGGGTTTTTCCTGTCCCTCACAGTTTTACTCGGCACATACCTGTCTAAAATGCATTTTACAATTGCCTTGAACTTTTTCCATAAACACTCAACATTGTCAGTGTCGGAACAGAAATTTTAGTTTTGATCTGTTAGGTAGTCTGAAATCTGCCTTCTATTACTCTTGCTAAACAGATAAACCTTCCTCCCTTTTTTTATATTCCTATTTACTTCCATATTCAGGGATGCTGCAACGGCCTTATGATCACTGATTCCCTGTTCTGCGCTTACAGAGTCGAAAAGTTCGGGTCTGTTTGTTATCAGTAGGTCCAAGATGTTATCTCCACGAGTCGATTTTCTGTTTAATTGCTTGAGGTAATTTTCGGATAGTGCACTCAGTATAATGTCACTCGATGCTCTGTCCCTACCGCCCATCCTAAACATCTGAGTGTCCCAGTCTATATCTGGTAAATTGAAATCTCCACCTAAGACTATAACCTGCTGAGGAAATTTATGTGAAATGTATTCCAGATTTTCTCTCAGTTGTTCTGCCACTAATGCTGCTTAGTCAGGAGGTCGGTAAAAGGAGTCAATTATTAACCTAGCTCAGTTGTTGAGTGTAACCTCCACCCATTCACAGGAACAATCCACTTCTACTTCACTACAGGATAAACTACTACTAACAGTGACAAACACTCCACCACCAGTTGCATGCAATCTATCATTTCTAAACACCGTCTATGCCTTTGCAAAAATTTCGGCAGAATTTATCTGTGGCTTCAGCCAGCTTTCCGTACCTATAACGATTTCAGCTTCAGTGCTTTCTATCAGCACTTGATGTTCCGGTACTTTACCAATACAGCTTCGACACTTTACAATTTCAATACCGATTGCTGCTTGGTCCCCGCATGTCCTGACTTTGCCTCGCACCCTTTGAGGCTGTTACCCTTTCTGTACTTGCCCGAGGCCATATAACCTAAAAAACAGACAATAAAAAGTTCCACCCACAAAAGTACTTAAGTACATGATTCCTGGGAAAACATCTTGCACACTCAGTCATTGTGCAGAAGTTTAATTGTGAAAGAAGTATGTGCAATATGGAATATCCATAGCAACATTTCATGTTAACTTTGTTAGGAAACAAAATAAAGCATAATACTGTTTAATATGCAGTAAATGAATGATGTCGAAAATAGCTCTCATGCTGGTAATAAATCTGCAACAGAATTCTACTGGATGAAATATTTACTTTTTGTTTTCACATTTATCAAGAAACCAATGACATTAGTGAAGTCCATCTTAGCCGTCTGTTTTCTGTTTGTATCATAAGTAGAATATTCAATTATTCCTGACATGGAGGTATACATGAAACAGTTGAGTCTTTCTAGTGGCAGGAAAGGGTATAGCAGTAGCTGCATCCTTCTTTTAATTACTGGCCATGGTTATACTGCCATGAGTTTGGAACCATGCTTTCTAAATATATTGTTGTTGTTATTGTTGCGATATTCAGTCACAGATTCCTCTTGTCCCCAGTTCAATTCAGTACCTCCTCATCAGTTACATGATCTACCCATCTACAGCATTCTTTTGTAGCATCAAATTTCAAAAGCATCTAGTCTCTTCTTGTCTACACTATTTATCATCCATGTTTCACTTCCAAACATGACTGCACTCCAAACAAATACTTTTAGAAAGGACTTCCTGATACTTAAATCTATACTCAATGTTAACAATTTTTTTTTTTTCTTCAGAAATGCTTTTCTTGCCATTGTCAGCCTGCATTTTATATCTTCCCTACTGTGACCATCATCAGTTATTTTGCTTCCCAAATAGCAAAACTCATTTACTACTTTAAGTGACTCATTTCCTAATCTAATTCCCTCAGTATCACCTGATTTAACTCGACTACATTCCATTATTCTCGTCTTGCTTTTGTTGATGTTCATTATACATGCTCCTTTCAAGATATTGCCCATTCCGTTCAACTGCTCTTTCGAGTCCTTTGCCATCTCTGACAGAATTACATTGTCATTGGCAATCCTAAGAGTTTTTATTTCTTCTCCCTGGACTTTAATTCCTACTCCAGATTTTTCTTTGGTTTCCATTACCGCTTGCTCAATATACAGGCTGAATAACAGCGGGGTAGGCTACAACCATGTCTCACTCCCTTCTCAACCACTGCTTCTGTTTCATGCCCCTCGACTCTTATAACTACCATCTGGTTTCTGTACAAATTGTAAGTAGCCTTTCACTCCCTGTATTTTATCTCTGCTGCCTTTCGAATTTGAAAGATCGTATTCCAGTCAACATTATCAAAAGTTTTCTCTAAGTCTACAAATGTTATAAACATAGGTTTGCCTTTCCTTGAACTATCATCTAAGATATGTTGTAGCGTCAGTATTGCCTCGCGTGTTCCCACATTTCTCTGGAATCCAAACTGATCTTCCCCAAGGTTGGCTTCTACCAGTTTTTCCATTCTTTTTTAAAGGATTCATGTTAGTATTTTGCAACTGTGACTTATTAAACTGATAGTTCATAACAATATTATGAAAAGGAAAGCTGCTAGTCACCATATAGTGGAGATTATGAGTTGCAAATAGGCTCAACAAAAATACTGTCACAATATAAGCTTTCAGCCATCAAGGCCTTTGTCAAAAATAGATGACAGATTCACAAACACACATGCGCACAAACGGAACACACACATGACTGCAGTGTATGGATTCAGCTGCCAGAGGCTGCAATCATGTGTGTGTGAGTTGCATCTGTATGTGTGTGTGTTTGTGTGTCTGTCATTTACCTACAACAAAGGCCTTGATTGCCGAAAGCTTATATTGTGACGGTCTTTTTCTTGTGCCTACCTGCAACTCAGCATCTGTGCTGTATGGTGAGTAGCAAATTTCCTTTTCATAATATTGTTACTTTCCATCCTGGATTTTCCATTGTTTCACTTAAACTGATAGTTTGGTAATTTTCACACCTGTCAGCACCTGCTTTCTTTGGAATTGGGATTATTATATTCTTCTTGAAGTCTGGGGGTATTTTGTCTGCATCATACATCTTACTCACTAGATGGCAGTGATTTGTCATGGCTGGCTCTCCCAAGGTTATCAGTAGCTCTAACAGAAAGGTGTCTATTCCTGGGGCCTTGTTTCAACTTAATTCTTTCAGTGCTTTGTCAAATTCTTCCTGTAGTACCATATCTCCCTTCTCATCTCCCTCTACATCCTCTTCCATTTCCATAATATTGTCCTCAAGTACATCTTCCTTGTATAGGCCCAGAGGGGGGAATGTACTCCTTCCATCCTTCTACTTTCCCTTCTTTACTTAGGAATAGTTTTCCATCTGAACTCTCAATAGTTGTACAAGTGATTCACTTTCCTCCAAATATCTCTTTAATTTTCCTGTTGGCAGTGTCTATCTTTCTCCTTGTGATATATGCTTCACCATCCTTATATTTGTCCTCTAGCCATTCCTGCTTAGCCATTTTGCAATTCCTGTCAATCTCATTTTTTAGACGTTTGTATACCTTTTTGCCTGCTTAATTTTTTACATTTTTATATTTTCTTCTTGCATTGATTAAATTCAATATCTCTTGTGTTACACTAGGATTTGTACCAGCACTCATCTTTTTACTTACTTGATCCTCTGCTCCCTTTACTATTTCATCTCTCAGAGCTACCCACTCTTCTTCTGCTGTACTTGTTTCCCCTATTCTTGTGAATTGTTCCCTAATGCTCTCTTTGAAACTCTCTACAACCTCTGGTTCTTTCAGTTAATCCAAGTCTCATCTCTTTAAATTTCTGCTTTTTTGCAGTTCCTTCAGCTTTAATCTGTAATTCATAACCAATAAATTGTGGTCAGAGTCCATATTTGCCTCTGGAAATGTTCCGGGTCTCGTGCAAGAGACCTAAATGAATTAATCGTTGATATTTGCTATTTAATTTTTACCATTGTCAGGGCAATGTAAGTTTTATCTGTATTTATTGAAACTAAAATAAAAAAAAAATTGGCCAGTTGCAAGTAGGACTTGTGCACTGAGGGTTCCATATAGACTTAGTGT
The DNA here is from genome assembly GCF_021461385.2 of Schistocerca piceifrons. Lineage (NCBI taxonomy): Eukaryota > Metazoa > Arthropoda > Insecta > Orthoptera > Acrididae > Schistocerca > Schistocerca piceifrons. The sequence continues at coordinate 266,944,424 of NC_060145.1, read as the reverse complement.
AATGTATAGACAGTTCGTCCATTCCAGGAATTGGGAATCTCAACAGTTTTTGCCTGTTTTTGACATTGATACTGGAAAGATATTGGCCCCAAGGATTCCAAGAATTTTGAGAATGTTTTAATTTCAACAGCATAAAGTCGTGCAGGAGGCAGGTGACCATTATTATAGTAATCAATAGTTCTGCATTTAGACTGACTGGGTCACAATGACAGAAGTCAGCATCAGTCAAGAAATGACCATGTAACTCAGATAACAGGTTTCAGAATTTATCCATCATCAGATAACCAGGAGGCACGTAGATACTGCATTTCAAGCCTGGTCTGCAAATGTTTGTTTCACATGCAACCTGAAATGCCAAATCTGTACAGGAACCTACATGCAGTAATCACTCCTTGATAGCTGATGATGGATGGAGTCCAAAATCCATTATATGAGCAATAAAGTTGTTCCTTGCCTGATGTTTGATTTTCGCCACAGAACACTGGCTGTTTTAGTTGAAAGTTTTACATCAAATAACAAATTACAAAAGTAATATTTTTGTGTGTATATAAATACAAACTAATAATTTTTGAATTTTTTCCTTTTACTTGCACCACAAAACCTCGGTTCTTGCCAAATTTTATGATTCTAGGCTAACAGAAAGTACCCTTTAGGTTTCAATGAGTGAATTTGCAAGTATAAAAACAAGTTACCTAAAAGGTTGCATCTTTTGATTTCATTGATTTAGAAGTTTACATTTATTATACAACTCCAAGGGCCTATAGACCTTAGTATGTGACATAAATTTCAACTTGATACAGCTACTGATTCCAGAGAAAAGGGAGTCTTAACAGACAGATGAACTGACAGAGTCACATACAAAATTACAAAAAAAAAAATAATTTCTTGTGATATAATGACAAATCTGCAGTTTTCAGAATTTTTTCTTTTATTGCGATGTGAAACCTTGCTTCTTGCCAAATTTCATAATTCTAGTCCAACAGAAATTACCCTAAAGGTTTTGATGAGTGAGTTTGCAAGTATCAAAATATGTGACATAAATGGACATATCTTTTAACTGCATTGACATAGAAGGTTCAATGTTTTACACTGCCAAGGCACCATAGATATTAGTATGTGCCACAAATTTCAATTTTATATGTCTATCTTTTCTTAAGAAAAAGTGGCCTTAATAGATGGATGAACAGACAAACAGACGGACAACAAAGTGATCGTAGAAAGGTTCCGGTTTTACTCTAAAACAGCAAAACATGGCAAGTCAGCTAACAATGATTGCTTATATAGCTATATGCTATATATATGCTTATATAGCTATAGACTCCATAAGTCACTGAAAATGCTGGTGGCCATTCTGATTGATGGCTACTCAACTGAAACAAACAGCTCAAGGACACTGATGGGATCTGTGTCGAAGGTGCACAGATCTTCCTTAATAGGGTTTTGGATATTCTCAACAGAATTGAGTTTAGCTCTATCATATACACGGAACATACCTCAAATGATTCTGGCACAATTTGTGAGCAGAGGACAGTGTAGTCTCTTGCTGAGGTACCAGTACAGGTCACACGAGGAATTTTGTAGGCGAACAAATGAATGCACATGATTGGATGATAGGTTCCTGTACAGTTTGCCATGAAGGACAATGATGTATAGCAAGGGTCCCATTTAATTTCATGCATACATCTTTTGAAAGAGAACACGATAGTTCTCAGCTGCCTGCCGAATGCACCTTGTTGACAAGCAACATGTATGTAGATGATTTTGATTTTTTCTTTGTGTGTGTGTGTGTGTGTGTCACAACACACAGGAACCATTTAAATATTAACTGACTAGTAAAAATAAAGAGACAACCTCCCCCCCCCCCCTCCCCAATTCACCATACAATACAATATACAGCTTATAGTGACCTCAAAACACAGCCATTAAACAAAGTACAGAACAGAATAACTTGTACAGAAATATATTGAATTGAATTCTCCCACACCCTAGTATGTAATGTGCATTATTATTTTAAATCCAGTTAGATCCTTCCAAAGTAATCAGTGTCAAACAGTTATCACCAGAGGCTTTAAGAAACAAAGTTTAGTCATATAGTCACAACAGGGCCACCAAAAATATCCAATAGCCAAAACATTAGCAAAAATGATGACCACCAGTTATCACAGATGGGCTTAGGAAAAATACAACTACTGCCACTCAGATGGCAATGTAAGTTAACATGGAGCTTCATAATGTCAGTAATGAATAGAAAACATTTGTACAAGTAAAGAACACAATCATCTTTAAACTTGTCAATAATGAAAGTTATAGGACATATGTAACCGACTGTCCCTGACAACAAGTTCCTAGCAAGTCAAAAATAGGATACATTTGAGCTCCAGTTGATACAAGCCTAACTAAGCTCACACTGTCCCAAGATAATTCACCAGAGGCAAATTTTGTCGGTAACCACAATTTGTCAGCAGGCCAAGGCACATGGAAAACTCAACAAATGGGTCTCCAATATGATGTCAAATGATGTTTTCTTGCTGATACCTTGACAAAGGAGACTGTGCTCAGAAACCCATGCCTCCAGAACCAGCCTCAGAGCACCCCTCAGTAGATGTGGTGAGCATGTGGACTTTTTTAGTGATGTGCCCAAGATACACCAGAGCCTTTGAGCGAGTGTTCAAAATGGCTCGATGATGTGTTGGAATTTAGCGATTGCAGATACAAACAATTGGGGATGGGAGCATTGCAGTAGAAATATTCTGACACAGATTGGCGTTGACAGAAATCCCAAGTATTTAGTGTCTATAAAGTGCATGTTATGTGTCAATCTGGATCAAATGCTGTCTTTTGGATCATAATAATCTGGAAAGGAAGCAGTTTACAAAACATGGCAAATATCTGAAAAAAGGGGCAAATCAATAGTCAGTCTGAAGATTAGTGTTCTGTTGATTTAGGACTAAATATAAGAAGCACTGTGAAAAGTATTGATGATATCCATACCAAGTATATTGTTCTACAGATGATAAAATAAATTATGGATTGAAATAATTAAAAGTAAAACAATAATACCAGGAAATATCAAACATTTCCCTATAATGATGTAGTTAGTTTTTTATTTCTCTTTGCAAGGTTCTCTAACACTTACAAGGTTGTATAACAATGAAAAAAAATTATTGACAAAATTATTTAATTGGATAGATAAAAAATCTACTCACCAAGTGGTGGCAGAACACAAACATAAAAGACGGTTGTAACTGACAAGCTTTCAGAGCCAGTGGCTCCTTCTTCAGGCAGAAGAGTTGAAAGGGGAGTAAGAAGGGTGAAGAAAAAGGACTGGAGAGGTCTAGGAAAAGGGGTAGATTTCAGGAAAGTCACCCAGAACCATGGGTCAGGGGAGACTTACTGTATGGGATGAGATGGAAAGACTGATTTTGGGGACTGAATCAGTTGAGATTTGAAAACCTGAAAGCTTAAAGATGTAAGGCAGGACAACAAGCAGACAGAGATTACTGCTGAAACATCATGCATGACTTAATAAGAATGAAAAGCTAAGTGCATTGTGTGTAACAGAAGTGTGAGGTGGGGTGCTGAAAAATAGACAGGAAAGACAATCACAAATGTAGAAAAGTAAAGCAAAGAGTAGTTACAGTGAAGGAATACTGAGACGGAAGAAATTAATGTACAGTAAGACCAGTTGGGTGGCAAGAACCAAGGACATGTTGCAGTACTAGTTCCCACTTGTGGAATTCTGAGAAACTGGTGTCTGGGGAAAGGATCCAGATTGTGCATGTGGTGAAACAGGTGCCAAGCTTATGAATATCATGTTGTAGAGCATACTTTGCAACAGGATATTGTGAGTTGCTAGTATACACTTTTTGCCTATGCCCACTCATCCTAATTTATAATTTGGTGGTAGTCATGCCAATGTAGAATGCCGAACAGTGTTTACATAGTGGCTGGTATATGACGTGTCATTTCACAGACACGTCATCGTATAGTGGAGATACTGAGTCACAGATAGGCACAACAAAAAGACTGTCACAATGTAAGCTTTCAGCCAACAAGGCCTTTGTTGAAAATAGATGGCACACACACACACACACACACACACACAAACACACACACACACACACACACACACACACACAGACATTCATACACACATGACTGCAGCCTCTGGTAGCTGAAGCCACATTGAGTTTGAATTTCCCATTGTTTGATTTTTGTAAAGAGTTTAAAAGTAATTCAAAGGAACTTCATGGTAATGTAGTAAGTTGTGTTGATTTGCTTGATTGATTGATTCACATGAAAAAATTTTCAATTTCAATCTGTAAATTATATTAAGGGAAAAAACAACTGAAATATTTAAAACTAGAGCTATGTTTCTCTCTGTACAAAAGGTACATAGTTTTGGTTTGATGGTTAACTTAGGAGAGAATTAGGTTGTAATGTATAAAAGTATGATTGTGTATGATTACAGGTTCATAATGGAAGCAATACCACAGGATGCATTAATTAAAAAAGTCAAAAAACCATCAGATAGATTCATGTATCATAGAGAAACAACAGTGATGTACACAGATTTGTCTCCAATTAAGAATTGACAGACTCTTCTTTTACTTTATTCGTTAAATGAAATTATGGTCTTACTATTTGTGGTTTATGCAAAGATTTATGCCTCAGTCTGAATACCTACTGGTTATTTAAACAATCGAAAATCCAGGATGGAATGTAACAATCTAGCACTCGAGCTTATTTCAAGGTGGATATTAAGTTTAGGTTGAGTTGAAAATTCAAGATCGAAAAATCAACATGTTACACAGTTTACATCAAGCTGTAAAAAATTATCTTGAATTAAAATAATTTTCCCAAGCTTGAAATAAACTGTAATTTCCCTGGAAGGCTGTACAGCAGATGTGCTCACAACATAGCTTCCATAGATGTCCACGGGAAGCACCATAAGCGTTTATAAGCCTTGCACGGACTATGCTAGGTTTATGGCCATTTTACCTTTGTGACGCGTGTTAATGATTGTTGACTGTTGTGAAATTTGTTTTATACTGGAAAATAGTTCGGTAAGTGTGTGGCGTCTCCTGCCTTACTGCTCTACTGGGTCTGAAGAGGATATATAGTGTATTACAGGTATGTTGGTGTATTTTTCTCTAGTGGTACGTTAATATTACAAATGTTAAATATTATTACGTAACGTAAAGAAATATCATATTCTTTTACGTAGAAAAATTGAGCCTGGATGAAAGTGAAATGGATTACCAGCTAAGAATACATATTACAAGTTGTTTAGCAAAAAGAGGTCATTTTAAACTAGCTCTCTAGTATGTGGCACCAATAAATTAAAACTTAATGTTATTTTACCTTTTTAAAATCTCGCCTTTATATATATATATATATATATATATATATATATATATATATATATATCACCCTATTACATTTGTTTACTTGTAAGTACTCACATGTGTCACACCATGAATGAATAATCGTTAAGTGTGAAAAGTTTCTTTGTGAATACAAATAGTAATGACATGGTGAACGTGAAAAAGTACATCAAGAACCAGTCACTACATAGGTGTCAGTCTTTTTTATTTACATAGCTTTGACTGCTCTTTAATTGCGGTAATATGAAATTTCTTACCGTTAGTATGACACTCTTGCACAAAGTAAAAATACTCAAGAAATTCAAGTCAAAGAAGTCTTAAAGTTGGGGCAACAATAAAATCAGAGTTGCAGTCTGTTATTATGCCATCAGTCTTGAGAGTTTTTGTTGAAGCTGTTAATTCTTTCTGTGATGATGGACACAGTATTTCTTGTGACTCATGCTTGGCAAAAGTTAAACATATTCATAATAAGTGTAACATTACTTTTCATGGAAAGTAGTGGAAAATTTTGGATCTGGGCTGCACTGTGAAGGATGAATCTATTGAGAATAATTTTAGTACTGTTGAGAAAGCTTACTGTATTCCAACATTTATGAACAACAGGGGACACTTCTCATTTGACTAGAACTTAAAAAAATCTGAGTTTATTGTGAATGTTTGTACCTTTTTAATGTTGTATTTAGCTTAAATAGTGTGTGTTTAGTTGCACTACATATTGCAATTTAATATTCTATGCAAATCATACAACAGACAATTTGTCCCACCCGTAACTATACAGTTATATATAGTGACATGCATTGGTGCAACTTAATGCTTTTTTTTAATAGCAACATGTTTCTTTAATAGAAGAATGTAAACTTCATTTGTATGTGGCTTGGCTGAATTGTGGACACTATCAAAGCAGAAATATTGTTTGGATGTCAAAATTGTTCAGTTCTGTGTCAGTTTTGTCCTACCCATAACACTGGTATTATGTATTGCATTACAGACAGTTCCGTATGTATATTTGAACACTGTATTTTTTTGGAATCAAGAGTATCAATTTGTTGCTTAAAACAGTAACTTCACTTCAAATAACTTAAGATTCCTAAATGTAAACATGAAAATACTAGCATAAATTAGTACAAATGTTCCACCTGTAATGCTGGCATTGCTCTAAAATTTTCAATGAAAGCTTGGAAGTTAATAAACAAATTTATATATGCTTAAGAGACTTTTTTAATTTTATTTTTTCAAGTATGGATTCTTTAGAAGCCTGTATTAAATAGTAATCCAAATTAATATTCCATCATTGAACCTAAAAAAAATCAATATTAAATTTTCACCAACAAATTCAGATTATGAATGCTCAATAGTAATAACTCTATTTTTCCTTCCCTGAGACATCCATTACTACCATATGTAATTTTCCTTATTTTGTCAATCCCAACTAAATTATTCTGTTTTATTTTAGGAATGTCAAACAGGAAACTGTTCAATTCTCTTTCTCGGGAGGGGAAATGGAAACGGCTGTTGAAGCTTTCTGAGAAAAGTGTAGGGCACTCTGCTGTGGCTGGTGAGAGAAATGTTTCCAATGATCCAAATCCTGGGATTCAACTTCAACCATCATCTTGTAATAGTGCCAGTGGATCATCATTTAATAGTGAACCATCTGAAAGTAATGATAGGGCCTCAACATCGAACCAGGTTTTTGAGTTGTTGGATCAATATCCTTTATCAGACGGTTCAGACAGTGATGACTGCTTTGACTCCAAGTTTCAAAGGGAAGAGCTCAAATCTGAATTAGCTAACTGGTCTGTTCAGTTCAGCATTACAAATGTGGCATTGACAGCTTTGTTGTGTATTCTTCGATCACATGACTGCTTTAAATCTCTTCCCTCAGGTGCAAGAACTATTCTAAAGACTCCAAGATGGGTTCAAGTAAAAAATGTAAGCCCTGGCCAGAGCTGCCACATAGGTATTTCAAACCAGTTAAAGAAAATGTTCACTAGTGCACAACATATTTTCAGTTCTTTACAGCATATTGATTTAATGATTGGAATTGATGGATTACCTTTATTTCACAGTAATAGTGGCGAGCTATGGTCAATTTTAGGATCTGTATTAAATATTCCATCCTTGTCATCAACTGTTTTTCCTATTGGCATTTATTTTGGATTAAAGAAACCCAGTAGTTGTTTTGAATTTCTGAATGGTTTTGTAGAAGAAATTGTTGGCCTAATCAGGAATGGTTTAATTTGTAATGGCAAAAATATAGTTGCCAGGGTCAAGGGAATTTGTTGTGATGCCCCTGCCAAAGCTTTTATTTTAGGCATTAAAGGTCACAACGGATATTTCTCGTGCACCAGATGTAAACAGGAAGGGTCTTTCTTTGATAATAGGATGACTCTTCCTATATTTGACAGAATGCCTCGAACCCATGAGGGATTTATCAACCAAGAAGACACAGAATTCAATACTGGTGACACCCCATTGACCACTATCCCTAGTCTGCATATGGTATCATCTTTCCCACTTGACTATATGCACTTAGTGTGTTTAGGGGTAATGAGAACAATGATTTATGTTTGGATGTTTGGACCTGCCCCTTTACAACTACCTAGTAGGATTATTGATAGTATAAGTTCTAATTTATTATCTCTAAAAGCAAGCATTCCAGTAGAATTTTGTAGAAAACCCTGAGGTCTTGATGAAGTGAAAAGATGGAAAGCTACAGAATTTAGGCAGTTTTTGCTTTATACTGGACCACTTGTATTGTACGATATTTTGTTGCCTGAACAGAAAGAAATTTATAACAACATTTTATCCCTCCATATTGCCATGACCATACTCCTCAGCAAAAAATTCTGTTATCAACTCCAGGAATATGCCAAAAGTCGTCTTCTTCATTTTGTACAAACTTTTCAATCATTATATGGGCAGAAGTATATAACACACAATTTTCATGGACGATTCATATTGCTGATGATATATCAGTATTTGGCCATTTTGATGGATGCAGTGCCTTTAAATTGGAAATTTTTCTTATTTTATTTTTTTTCATGTTTCATGAAGAATCTTGATGATATAACAGCTTCATAAAGAAAGTTTATTTTTTCAGGTGAAGTTACTTGCAACCCTTGGTGGTAAAGATGCAAAATTGTTAACGTTCAATTGTATGAAACGATGCCTGACGTCAGAGATAGGAATGAAGTTTTCATGTACAGGAAGGCCTCCAAACAACAAGACGAAAGAAAAGAAAAGAGCTTTCTGTTCAACCTTGCTTTGTGCAGCAATTCAAAGTAAGCAAAGACTTAAAAATTTGCCAAAAATATACTGGTTTGGTTTATATATCGTGCACATTTTTTCTAAATGCAAACTTCAAATTTGTTACTTCAAAATGTTTTAAACACTAATATATAAACACAAATATATGGACAGTGTTATGTATCATGAGACCAAGTGCCATTACTTAACATTTCTGATGTGAGCGCATTTAGTACTGTTAAGTAGGTACTTGCGGTGAGATTTTTCTACTAAGATAAAGAACACTAACCCTTCTTTGGTACAAAAAGTTGAGAAACATTAATAAATACATATATTTTAAGGGAATGCAGAGTTTAGGTTCCATTGTGCCATGTATGACATATAGTGCTTCGACTAGTGATGCATAACACCATCCATATAACCTTCCCAAAAAAGATAAATAATACCTTAATATAGGTCTCAAAAGAATTAAATTTGCGGGAAGAATATAGCTTAGCATTGGGATGGTTTTTGTGAAATTTGGTCAGATTCGACTTTGTGGATCCACCCCATTGGCCTTAAAAGTTGCAATGTTTATCTTATGGAGAAAAATTTGTTTTCATTTGATCATATTATTTTGATATTTCATTTAAGTTAAGAAAACAACTGATTAATTCATATTTTTAGTATTATCAGGAAAGTAGTTATGTTTCATTGATGTTCAATGGGTTGGTTGTTATTAATCAGATGTTTACAGGAGAGAAATAATGGCTTATTTGAGACGAGCATTTTCACAATGCTATGTGCACAATCCTGGTTGGTGAAAATCAATAGTTTACAGGCTGGCCTGATACAGTGGCTTTATGATTTCAACATTGTATAAGTAATTTTTGTTCCAGTGTAAATCTACTTTTAATGATAAACTGATTTATGTTTTCAGGTTCAGTCAGAAAAATATTTCCTTCGACAACCAAAGAACAGTTTAAAACCAATATAGGACACTGGCTTCAACAGTCAAAAAACAGAAGTCAAACCTCATGGTAAGATTACACTAAAGTACGATCGGTGTTGGCTCTTAATTTTGTTGTTTCCTAGGTGAAATAATACTGCAACGCCTACTGGTACTTCTTACTTTTATTGTTATTTGTAATGTGGCTGAAATCTAATAAAAGGCAATATTAAAATATGACAAGGAGAGCATTTTTTATTCTTTTACATTTCAGTTCCACTGAACTGGTAATTTCTTAAATTCATTTCGATTTCATCTTTTATTTAATTTTGATTCAGTTTTACTCACCAAAAAATAATTGTGGATAGAATAAAAGTCTACATTTTTCTAAACAGTAGTTTCCTTATAAGCTTACAGTATGAGGTGTATATGATTTCAAGTAATTGTTTCTTTATAATTCAGATTAAATGACCCTGAAACTGTTAGAAATAGTGATGTGTGGCTTCTTCATGAAGTCGTCACAAAATAACCCAAGTGTCATCTTTACTTTAAAAATTTCAAACAAAAAGTTATTTCAAATTACTTTAAAAACTCTTTCGAATGAAGTCACCAGAAGCGGCAGCTTACTCAGTGACATTTATACTAGTTAATGATTCTTACTACAACAGTGATTTTGAAGTTATTTTGCTAATCTGGGGCATAAATTATATTTAGGTTGATCAGTTTCAACTTTTTACATTTTTTATGTTTAGGTATGGCAAACATTTTCTTTTACCTGTTACAGGATCATTATACTGGCAGAAGTCACCGATATTTGATCCTGCTCTGGTCTGTGTGCTGGGGCCGGAGGGCCTTCAGAATAATTAAATTTTAAAATAAAACAATTTTAAACACTTTGAAAATAAAAAATTTTAAACATACATGTCTCGATAATTTTTTTACACCATTTCCATTCTGATATTTATTTAATTAATTAGGTTCAATAAATTCAGTTTAATAATTATATAGCTTAAAACAAACTGTAAATACCAGGCTGTATTCCACGTGTGTAGATATAGCTGGAGCCAAACTTGATAAGTCAAGCTTGAAATATAGCTTGAACTCTGCCAACTTTGATGTTTGTTTCAAGCTTGAATCCAACTAACAGGCCTGAATATTCCAGCTTTGATCAAGCTTATATACTTGAACTTTACATCTGGAAACAAGTTTGAAACCAGCTTACTGTGCTATCTGGGATTGGATGCTTCAGACCATATTGTGCTAGGATTAATATCAAGGCTATGAATACTTAATGGTTTTCCATGTGTTATGATTTAAATTGGAAAATATGATTTGTTATGATGACTGATTTGCTGATTATGTAATGTGGAGTTTTGTGCTAGGGATTGTGTGATTTCTGATGACTTGATGATGCAATAAATTGTTACATTTGGTATTTTGGTTGGATTCAAACTGACCTATTTTATGTTTGCATGACATTTGTTTTTTACTATTTGAGGGGGGGGGGGGGGGGGGGGGGGGGCCTTACAATTGTATATACAGCAACAGCAATTGGACATACTCACTTTTTATCTTGTGTGGTTGTTGAGTACAGTATACATTAATGGCAGAATTATACACTTTGCAAGGCCAGAGACTATTACACTGCACAAGTACTATCTTTGTAATGCTCACTCAGAATCACTCAGACTGAAGTGATATCAAAATGATGTGTCACTTCATTAGGCAGACACCATACTTTTGATATATTTAGCTGTTGTCTACTATAACTTGCAGCATACCATTTCAGGACAATCATGACTTGAAAATTTATCATAATACATCACCCTTATAATAAATGTTAGTTAATGATGCATCAACAATATAAGCCTTAAAGAGATATTATGTCAACTGACACGAAAGATGAAAAGGTCATGTCCCCAGCATAGCATAGTGGATAAGAATGTGAATTACAGGGTCAAAGGAAGCAGGTTGTGTCCCCATATATGCTAATTTCTTTTCATCTTTGTGTTTCAACACATTCTGAGAATTTCTTAGGAATGTAATACAAATATATTTTGCAATGTTTGATGTTATTTACACATAAATGCATGGTCTATGAGAAGTGAGTGTCTTCCATTTTGTGATTTTCCTTCTGATTAGTAAATGAATGATGAAATAAATGCTTGCCTATTATTTTCTGAATATGTGGCGATTTTCAAGTGTGTGCTCTGGCAGCAACCTAAGAAGACAAATTAAATTGCCGTGATTGAAATGAGCAGCAATAAAATTCATATTCTTCCTTGTAACATCATTGGTTATGCTAAGCATATGCAAATATCATGAAGAGACAGATATTTCACATGTTACAAACAATTACAAGCACCTCCAGATCCTATAATTTTGCTGGTAATGATGTTTGTCAAGCACAAGGCTTCAAGCTGTTTGTAACATTATTTCTGTTTTAAAGCAATGGAGAATCCAGGATGGAATAATGACATTATTATGAAAAGGATAGATTACTTCTCACCATATAGTGGAGATGTTGATTTGCAGATGCACACAACAACAGACATCATATGTCTGGTTTCACAGGTAGCCCTGCCTTTGAAGGGACAGGTGATGCTTGTGACCGGACTGGAGTAGGTGGTGGTGGTGGCGGGAAGATGTATGGGACAGGTGTTTCATCTAGATCTATTACAGTGATATGAGACATGAGGCAAGGGGTTGTGAGTGGGAGTTGAGCAGGGATTTATAAGTTGGAATGCCACTGTGAAATGGGTGGGAAGGATAGTGGATAGGAATACCAGTGTGGGAGGGGTGGGAAGGATAGTGGGTAGGACATTCCTCATTTCAGGGCACAACAAGAGGTAGTCAGAAGCCTACTCAAGAATGTGATTCAGTTGCTTCAGTCCTGGGTGGTACTGAGACACTAGGGGAATGCTCCTCCGTGACTGGATGGTCGGTCCTTGGGAGGTGGTGGGTGACTGGAGAGACAAGATATGGGAAATCTGTTTCTGTACAAGATTGGGAGAGTGATAATGGTCTGTGAATGTCTCAGTGAGATCCTTGGCATATTTTAAGAGGGTCTACACATCACTACAGATGCAGTGGCCATTGGTGACTATGCTGTATGGAAGGACTTCTTGGTATGAATGGGTACCAGCAGTCAGATTGGATGGTTCAAATGGCTCTGAGCACTATGGGACTCAACTGCTGTGGTCATAAGTCCCCTAGAACTTAGAACTACTTAAACCTAACTAACCTAAGGACATCACACACATTCATGCCCAAGGCAGGATTCGAACCTGCGACCGTAGTGGTCGTGCGGTTCCAGACTGTAGCGCCTTTAACCGCTCGGCTACTCCGGCCGGCTCAGATTGGAGGTACTGCTATTTATTGGTTGGCTTGATATGGATGGAGGTATTGATATAGCTAGATTTGAGGTGGAGATCAACATTGAGGAAGGTAGCTTGTTGGGTTGAGGAGTAATAGGTAAAGCAAATGGGGAAGAATGCATTGAGGTTCTGGAGGAAAATGGATAGTGTGTCCTTACCCTTCATTGAGATCAAGAAGATGACATTAATGAATCTGAATGAGGTAAGGGGTCTGGGGTTCTGAGTGGTTAGGAAGGATTCCTCTACATGGCCCATGAGTAGGTTGCATAGGATAGCGTCAATGAGGGTGCCCATTGCAGTGCCCAGTATTTGTTTGTAGGTGATGAATTCAAAGGTGAAGTAATTGTGAGTGAGAGTATAATTGGTCATGGTGACCAGGAAGAAGATTGTAGGTTCAGAATCTGTTGGGTGTTGGGAAAGGTAGGGTTCAACAGCAAGAAGACCATGGGTATTATGGATATTAGCATAAAGGGAGGTGTTATCAATAGTGACACACAGGGTGTGATAAAGGAACAGAAACTGTGGAGAGTTGGTGGAGGAAGGCCACAATGGAGTATACTGAGTGGTTGCGTTTATGTACCTTAGGAAGCATGTAGAAGATAGGAGTGCAGGGAGTGGTAGGAGTGAGGAGAGAGATACTCTAGGGAGACATGCTGGGATGGACCTGAGGATTTGAGGAGAGACTGGAGATCTGGCTGGATTTTTGGAATGGAGTCACTATGGCAGGATTTGTAGGTGGACAAATCTGACAGCTGCAGAGTCTTTCCACCAGTGATTCTCATAATTCAAAACCACAGTGATGGATCCTTTGTCAGCAGGTATGATTATAAGGTCAGGATCAGTTTTTAGGTGGTGGATTGTGGTTCTTTCTGTAGAGGACATGGTGCCCTGCTCATCACTGTTGATGCCACCTTTCTGACATCCCTAATGTCCATGACCTTGCCATTATTGAACTCTACCTTTCCCAACACCCTACAGATTTCAAACCTGCAACCTCCTTCCTGGTCACCATGACAAACTATATCTTCATCCACAATTATTTCTCCTTTGAAGGCTTCACCTACAAACATATATAGGGTACAGCAATGGACACCTGCATGATGACCCCATTCTGTGTCAACCTACTAATGAGCCATCTAGAGGAATCATTCCTAACTACTCAGAATTCCAGGCCACTCAGCTGTTTCAGAGCCATTGATGATGTCTTGTGATCTGGATCGAGGGTGAGGACACACTATCTTCATTCCACCAGAACACCAACATTTCCTCCCCCCCCCCCCCCCCCCCCCATTTGCTTCACCTGGTTCTCCCAAATGCAACAAGCCACCTTCCCACCTTCCTTGATATTGACCTCAACCCCAAACTTGGCTACATCAATACCTCTGTCCAAATCAATCAAACTTACCAGTCACCAGCAATACCTCTACTTTGACAGCTTGCCCCCATTAGATGCCAGGAAGTCCTTCCATACAGCCTCACCATGGCCTTTGCATCTATAGTGTCAAGCAGTCCCTCTCAAAGTATACCAAGGATCTCACTAAAGCCTTCACAGACACTAATTACTCTCCTGGCCTTGTACAGAAGCAGATCTCCTGTGTCTTGTCTCTCCAGTCACCCACCACCTTCCAAAGTCCCACCTTCTGGCCAGGGAGGAGCATACCCCTTGTGACGCAGTACCATCCAGGACTGGAGCAACTGAATCACATTCACTCCAGGATTCTGACTACCTCTCATCATGCCCTGAAATGAGGAATGTCCTACCCACTGTCCTTCCCGCCCCTCCCATTGTGGTATTCCACCACCCACCAAACCTACACAATATCCTCGTCCATCACTACTCAGCCCCTGCTCCCAATCTCTTCCCTCGCAGTTCATATCCCTGTAGTAGACCTAGATGTAAGATCTGTCCCATACATCCTCCCATCAATGCCTACTCCAGTCCAGTCATAAGCATCTCCTATCCCATCAAAGTCAGGGCTATCTGCAAAACCAGTCATGTGATCTACAAGCTAAGCTTCAACCACTGTGCTGCATTGTACATGGGCACAACAACCAACAACCAACAAGCTTTCTGTCTGCATGAATGGCCACCACCAAACTGTGGCCAAGAAACAGAAGGACCACCCAACTGCTAAGCACACTGCCCAACACAACATTCTTCATTTCAATGACTGCTTCACAATCTGTGCTATCTGGATCCTTCCTACCAATACCAGCTTTTCTGAATTATGCAGGTGGAAACTCTCCCCAAAACATATCTTACATTCCCATAACCTTCCTGGCCTCAGCCTTGTTAGTCACTGTCCTTCAACCACCTCTCCCCTTCCCTGTTCCCACTCCAGCACCACACAGTCTTCTGTTCCACTTATGCATCCACAGTCTTTTACTTCTCCCATTTTCTACTCCTCCTGCCTCCCCCCACCATCCATCTAACCTTTAACCTCCCGACTATATCCAGATGCCCTACCCTCTCCCGACCTCATCCCTGTGTGTTCCCACAAGCAGCACTTTACTACCCCCAGCCTCTTCTGTATGCCCATCACTCAGATTGCTTCTCCTGTCATACACTATCTGCCTCTACAGTTGAGTGGTCATTGTGGCAGAATGCTGTGTGAGGGACCCATGTTCAATTCCCAGCCAGGTCAAAGATTTCCTCTGCTCAGGGAATGGATGCTAATGACATTAACTAAAAACTCTAGCACCAGGTGAGCACAGGCCCTAGCCAAAAGACATTTCATTTCATCATGCACTGTTGCTTGCAGTCTCAACAGCCAGAAGCAGTGGTCATGATCATGTGTGTGTGTGTGTGTGTGTGTGTGTGTGTGTGTGTGTGTGTTGTCTAGTTCAGAATAGTGTCTTTTGGTGGAAAGCTTACTTGGTTAGCAATCTTTTTGTTGTGCCTGTTTGCAACTTCCCACTATATGGTGCATATTTCTATATTTATTTTCTCTGCTGCCTCTATCATTAGGGTTCCCATGTTTTTTTAGTCCAAATCAGAACACAGCACTGTATTTCTGGGTCCAAGCCAAGATAATTTGTTTAAATGACTTGAAAGTCTTAACAGTTTGCTGAAACATTAACATTTATTTAATCACGTGTGTTTTTCACTTGGCATGATTATTTGCACTGAACTGTGTGTAGTGTGGGCTGAACAATGAATTCCTAAAATAGATCTGTCGAAATCACTTCAAACTTCTCTGAGCACATTTTCATTCCCCTTTCTCTTCACATCACTAAAATTCCTTTTAATGGCATTAGCACTATAACAAACAAATTTTTCTTCAAGCTTATGTTTTTTCAGTCACTGTAAAAGATACTGAGTCAAATTTTGAGCAGTTTCACATGACACTTCATCAAAATTTAGGAGTTTGAATCAAATTCTCTCCTTCAGACTGAAATATCTTACAACAACTAGAACAAGTTTTATGCCACTTCTGTTTGAGCTATCCATCATTACTGTTACATAATTAACATATTTCAATGAACGCAATACATTATCAAATATAAGTGTTCACATAACATTAACAATTATTGCCTCAGTTTTTGTTCTAGCAGAAGAAAACTCTTGATGACAGAACTTTTTAACCAGTTTAGCTGTGCATTCTCATGTTTTGAAACTGAATTCATGTCGAGCAATGAGGTATGAAAATGTAACCTCTTTAGGAGCACACTCCAGATCATTGTTATTCCCGCCTTTGGCTTTAAAAAATCTCTTATGTTTCATGAAGCAATAGCATTAATAGCATTCCTATGTTCAGGAATTTTTCTGTGATCTTTAATATCATTCTTTCCTTTAAGTACAATGGAAAATCCCCATATAAATAGTGTACAATAAACATGTTCATTGTTACAGTCATTACATGATCTCAAAAATTTGTATTCATGTTGCACTTTAATGCTAAAAACACACTTTCTTTACCCCAATAAATGAGCAGAGATAAAGTGATAATGTAAACAACATAAACACATTGTACCTATTGTATTGCCAATGTTAAGCCCATCTGTCTTCATCTATTCTGCCAATTTGTCAAAGCTAACTCTTATTGCCATTTCTGTCCACTCTCCATTAGTTTGCACTAATCAGTTAATTATGTTGCATTTAGACATTTATTAATACAATATGACCTTGAAAAACTTATCAAAGAACTTGCAAACATGATTCGTAATGAAAGTGAAGCTTTTGAAGTCAACATCTATATTTTATTATCTGCTATATTTTCAGTTCATGTAGTAAGTATTTTTCACTGTGAAAATATGTTAAATAATTAGTTGGTGACTTTTTCTATTTGTTTTGGGTTGCATTTGAATAATTATTATATTGTCTCTTATGAAATTGTAATTATGATAAAGCTATATTACAATCTCTGTCTTCCCCTACAGTTTATACCCTCTGCAGTTTTCCCTAAGGTTAATAGCCTCTGCGGCACTCTGTACTAACATGAAAGTTATTCCTTTATGTTTTAACATATGTCTTTTCATCCTGTCCCTCCTTCTTGGCAGTGTTGACATGTTCCTTTCCTTGCCAATTGTGTTAAGAACCTCCTTTTTCTTATCTTATACATCCACCTAATTTTCAACATTAACTTTGAAATGTTATTCCAGCATGCGAGATTCATTCAGCATGTAGCCCAGTAGAAATCCTTGGATAACATATAACATACTGAATTTAATTGATAATTAGAGAAAATATAAAAACTCAGTAAATGAAGCAAGAAAAAGGGAACATTGGTGTCTAAAAAATGAAATTAACATGGAGTGTGAAACTATGAAGCAGAAATGGCTAACGGAAAGAGAAATGTAAAACTGTAGAAGCTTGCAACATTATAGGAAATATACAAACCATGTACAGAAACATTAAGAAAATCTATGAACACTGTAAAAGGAGCAGTGTAATAGCAAAGTCTCAGGTGGGAAGCGAGTATGAAGCAAAGAAGGACAAGCTGAAAGCTGGAAGGGTATATAGAAATGCTGTACAAATGGAAGAAACTTGAAGTTAATACCAGAACAATCACATCACACTATAAATTGAAGAATGCAACAGAATGGTAAAATGTGTCTTGCATAAGTTTTCACATCAGCTGTCTCACACAGAACTACTCATGAACAACTGTGTCATGTAATCGAAGCCTACCATGACAAACATATGAAAACTTGCAAGCACAGTCTTTGTGAGACCAAGTGTTATCTGTAGTCAAGTTTCAGTGAACCTTCCCATCCTATTGATTGGATACTCCTGTATTGTGGTTCACAAACTTAAGAACCTATTTGTCTTATCTCACATCATCTTGGATGAAGTTGAATATTGTTATATGGTGGTTTCCCTTGACATGGAACATGCTATGGAAGAACATGACATCATTGCTTTGCCACCAAGCACTGAACACAAAAAATTATGACAGTTTGAACTAGTGGCCTTGATGCTCTTGCTCAAACCAATTAGTCAAGATGTACCTAACCGTGTGTGCTGGAACCATCTCTGCCAGGGCAGAGAGGCCTTTGGTAGCACTGAAAGTACAAGTGACTGAATTATCTAAGAAGGTGAGACACTACAAATATGGTTCCACATGTATGTTGTGACAGTGATGATCTTCAATAAGGGTGATGACCACCTTGCAACAAGGAAAACACTGCTGGAAAACAGTAGCAACAGCAGCTGGTACCAACCAGGGAGAAAACAGTGTGTCGTAGGAGGAATATAAATATTCAGGGACATGTCAGGAATGATCAATTGAAGCAAAAAAATCTTGCATACATGGACTATTTTAAAAGCTATGAACACTTCTTCATCTGTGATACTGTGAAGCAAATCTCTTCAACCGCAAACTCTTTGCTTTTCACATTTGGGAGGAGGTAAAATGGAACAAAAGAAGAAAGAAAGTCTAGTAAACATAGGCTCTAAAATATGTACTTTAAGGGAGCTGTGAGCACTTGTTCAGTAGAAGTGATGTGTTTGATGGTAGCCAAGATAAATGATTACAGTCTTAAGGTATGCATTTTAGAGCCCATGTTTACTAGACTTTTGCCTCGAATGATCATTCCTGTCATATCCCTGAAGAGCAACCATTCTTCCTGGGACATCCTGTATGTTATGGTATCATAGAATATTTAGAGGTACAGGTTGGCAGGTTGACCACCTTGCAACAAGGAAAACACTGCTGGAAAACAGTAGCAACAGCAGCTGGTGTCAAACTGGTGAGCTGTTGAACAACTCCTCAGTAATACAGGTGCTGACATTTCTGTTTATCCTCCACCTTGTCCTTCACTAAAAACTGCTGTATGCTGTGACTGGATCTTCCATCAAGACCAGTGTCACCTTACACCTAGACTTCAACTTCTGACATGGAGATTAATTTTTGCTCACTTGCTATAGTCCACTGCTGGGGCAGGTCTTTTTACGGGCTCCTCCCAGAGCTTCACAAACAATGCCTGCTTGACTCTTATAATGCCACTTTTGAGAAAACTGTGACGTAACAATTCTGACATTATGTAAATCAAAATATTTAGAAGATCATTAAACTGTATTGAATGAAAATTTCCTTTAACTACACTTTTAAAAAGGGGTAAAAATTGTTCAAAGGTCTGTCCCTGTAATTCCTACATGATAATAATTTTTGTTCCATGAAGTTGTAATTAATCTTTTTAAGCTGCGAAAAGGAATGATGTTACTTTATCTTTTTTTCTGCTCTTGGCTGTGGCACGGTGCAGATGTAAGAGTCTCCACAGAAAGCTTTTAACCAATAATAATGGGTCCACTTCTGTTAAACTGCATTTTTATTTGTGAACTAATCTATAGTTCAGTATTCCTGTTTTATTTGTTTGAATTAAAAGAGTTTTGACCATTTATTTTCAGTTGGAAGCTATTTGTCTGGTGATACAATCAGGCTGCCAACTAACAATGACCATTTTGGCATGGATTTAATTTTCCCTTTCTGTAGTGGCAAAAATCAATAACATTGACTTTATTATATGAAAAGAAATCAGTATTGTTATTATGTTGCTAGAAGAAATTAACAAATAATTAACCTTTCCCTTTTTTTACCACTTTTGAAGTGGATTTCCTTTCTTTAAAATTTTACAATAAATTCCGAGAGTAAATCTCAACTACTTACATATATGTAAACTAAGGGAACCATTTCAACTGCCTCCCAGAGTGACACAACATGAAAAGTATTTTGTGAACTTTTCTGTGTTTTTATAAATTTTGTTGTCATATAATATCAAACTGTATTCTTCTTTTTGATGTTTACAGACATTGTGTGGTGAAACAAGAAAATTGGACATGAAGAAACAAAGCCAGTAAGAAATAATAAAAGCAAACAGAAAAATCAATGTTATTTTGGAACAATCTTGAAACCAATGTTCAGGTTTATGATTTAATTAAATTATTCATGAACTTATCACTAATAAGATTGCTGACTTTGTGTGCAGTGTAAACAACACAGAATTGAGCTGCTGTCTTGTGTTGGCAAATCAATAATTCCTGTTGAAGATTTATTCTTTGAGCTGATATTGTTGGCACATTATTGATTGAGATGGATATACAAAAGCTATTAAAATAACTTAAGTCATCTGTGGTATGGTAAATATTGGTAAAATTATAATATGGAATAGGTAGAAAATAGTGATCAAGAATCACAAGCCAATAGCAACCAATTTACTTATCTGGCAGGAGACAATATGGAATCTTCAGCTAGCAAAATGGAACCAGAAATTGAAGGTGGTGAGTTAATTCTGCAAAGTAGCCACATGTGGAACCTTTTGTGGAATATATATCAGAACAGAAGCAATGACAAAGACAAATTACAATAGCTTGTCATTAAAACAGGATGATTTTAAGCCCCCAATGGACAACATTAAGGACGATTTTAAAAGCAAAATGGATGCAATTCACTCTAGACAGGACAACTTTCAATCCACTTAGAATTCCTTTATGTCCAGGATGGATGACATTTAGTCCAAGATGAATGCTATTCCTAAAGTTATAAAGACTTTATCTAATGAAGCAAGTCCACTGCAGTCAGAAAAATCTAGCCTAAAAGGAACTGATCAATAGCTAACAGAAAAAGTAAATAAGTTGCTGAGCAGGAGGAAAAATTAAAGGGATAATTCGAAGGACAAAGCCAAAACTTTTCTTATGAATTTACAATGCAAACATCTGAAAAGGGTACACAGATTAATGAAACGCTGGACTCTGAATTAAAAGTTGTTATACAACAGGCTAATGCTGGAGCATTATTGGAATGAGATGATTCAGTCTGTATTGATCTGAGTTAAATAACAATGTACCTGCACAAATCAATGTGATGAGGGGAGAGTTGTCCACTGTTTAAGAAGTAGTGTGTGAGACACCACACCTTAGTACTGGGACAGGTAATACAATGTTCTGAGTCATTCTGACTTGGTAAACAGAGACAAAATTAATTGTAGGAGCCTGTCACTTAACCGTGTATCTTACAGGATGAGGCAGCTCCTACTCTGTCATCAGTTTTGATAGAAGAAACTTATAAAATCCAGACAGTTTCAAGTTTTTTCTACTGATAAAAAGAGTACACACCAAATCATTTAATGTAGTTGTACCTAAGAGCTGAACTGATTTATAAAAAATACAGTTCACCTTCTAGGGTGAAACTGCGATACAAACTGAGGAGTTTTGTCAAACAAATGAACAGTGTGAGGAGGCTTTCCTGTCCAAGAATTGGTCTCTTGTGTACAGGAAAGGCTTAGGAAATGAGTTTTTAATCTGGTCCCTTCGACAACCAACAAAGTAGCCTATGTACATACTTCAAAAAATATTTGAACAAAATTCAGCTCTGGGACAAACTGATCTCACACCAAGATGTACTGATACAATCTTGAATACTTTGGTAGGAGGGGAAATCAGTGGGATAAAAATAATAATCATCACAGTAGGTGAAATCCTGATTTTAGAAATCATGCATGAACTCCAATAAAGACCACATTACTATCAAAAGTGTCAGAGTCAAAGTATTCTCAATTCTCAGCAACAAGCTGAACTGCTTAATTTATTACTGAAATATGCAGATTTATATGCAAAAAAATCAGCCTTCATCAAAGATTATGAATACCATATGGAAGTAATTCCTCACAAAACTTACTTTCACACACCTTACTCCATTCTATGATTGGTTGGTTGTTGAAATTAAAGGGAGCAGGTCAGACCACTGAGAATGGCTGCCATGAGAACCTCGAGCTGAACAGGTGAGGGGTACCTCTCAACCCCTCAGGTAGTCAGTGATGCCAAAGTGCCCCACCTCACAGAGAAGAGTAGAACCATCTTCACAGGTGTTAGTGTATACCACTTAAAAACCTGGAAATGTATTGAAGACGGCCAGGAACAGGTGGCAAAGCACCATGGCATCACCATGGCATCAACTAAATCTCTCCAAAGGATAAATTGAGACAGATCTCAGTTGTTGCCACTTTGGCATCTTCCACTAGCACCAGAGGCAGTGTGTCAAGAAGGTTAAGAGATCATTACAAAGTAGCCAAATCTGTGCAGTCTAGAGATTGTGAGGCACCATCAGGTAGCCACCACATTGACATTAAGGATGGTCCTCACATTGGAGAATGTGGCTGTGGGTCAGCCAGGTGTGGCCATGCAACAAAGGACAGTAGATTTCATGCAAGAAGTGTGAAGGGAAGACTGCCACATGGTTGTGGTCTCCTTTATTGCTCTCATTTTGTTTGAGAAGTCCAATGTAGACAATCCTGAGATCCAGGCCTCCAACAAATGATGGTGTAGAGTTGTCTGAAGGTCCAGTTCTGGGACTTCCATTTCCAAAATCAGCAACCTGATAGCCATCTTTGTCAAGCAATTGGCATGTTCATTCCCTGAGTTCCCAACATGTCCAGGTGTACAAACAAAGACATCTGGCCATGCATCTTGATGGAAGTATGAAACAAGATAATGGATAGTTGTGACTAATGATGGTCATGACTAAGGATAATAATGACTAATGGGTGATGAGGATTGCACTTGTCTATAGCCTGAAGGCCCCTCAGAGAGTCACTGCAGATTAGAAGCATCTTGCTGATGCAAGAACAAGCATGGCTAAGGGCTCATTCAATGGCCACCAACACAGCAGTGATGATACTGCATCCATTTGGCAAGAAACAAACTTGACTGCACCTTGCATCTGTGTATACAAAACTGGTTCATCCATCAACTGTTAAGCCATCAGTGTATACCACTTCAAAACGCAGAACTGCACTGAGAACAGCCAGGAGCTGTTCAGCTGAATTCTTCAGTCCAAAGGATAAATCGAGACAGATCTGAGGTCAGGGTACAACTGATAGCTCCCTGACAAGAGGCGACAGTGGCGGAAGTTGGAGTTCAGAGCAGAGACATTGTAATCGACCAGCAATGGTGACCTCAGTTCTGGTCTCAATTGTGGAAGATGGATATCCCTATTAGGAAAAAGGACACAGTAGTTTGTATGCTTAGGAGAGCTGGAAGTATGTATATAGTGTAATTGAGTATCATAGCTGTTGTTGGTGCTTGGTCTATAGTGAGGGACCGCTGCCTCCATGAGTAGGCTGTTTGCAGGGCTAGTTTTGAAGGCTCCTGTTGCAAGCTGGACCCCATAGTGATGTATCATGTTTAATGCTCACAGTGCTGAGGGAAATGATGTACCATATGCCAGACTCCCATAATCAAGATGAAACAGGATCAGTGCTTTGTAAAGCTGCAGAAGGGTCATGTGGTCTCCACCCCAGCTGGTGTTACTGAGCCAGTGAAGTGTATTAAGGTGTAGCCAGCACCTTTGCTTAAGTTTATGAAGTTGGGGAAGCCACATCAGCTGGGCATTGAAGACCAGTCCCAAAAAGTGATAAGTCACCACTACATTGCGTAATTGGTCATTGAGGTAAAGTTATGGATGTGGATGAACACTACAATGATGACAGAAGTACGTGACACAAATCTGGCGGTGGAAAACTGAAAGCTGTTGGTGAGAACCCATAATTGCACCTTTTGAATGGTGTCCTGCAATCAGTGTTCAGCAACACCTATCATAGAGGAGCAATAGCACAAGCAGAAATTGCCAGAATACAAGGAGGGTGAGACTGAAGACTCCAAAGCTGCTACTAGACTGTTGATGGTCACTAGAAAGTGAGGGCCACTTAATACAGAGCCCTGTGGGACCCCATTATCTTGGGCATGGGGAGTACTGTGGGATACATCATTTCAAACCTGGAGAGTATGATGTGACACCGGCCGGTGTGGCCGAGCGGTTCTAGGCGCTTCAGTAAGGAACCGCGCTGCTGCTATAGTCGCAGGTTCAAATACTGCCTCGTGCATGGATGTGTGTGATGTCCTTAGGTTTAAGTAGTTCTAAGTCTATGGGACTGATGACCTTAGATGTTAAGTCCCATAGTGCTTAAAGCCATTTGAACCATATGATGTGACAAGACGTTCTGGACAAAAATTGAAAGCAGGCCCCAGAGACCCCAACCATGTAAGGTAGCAAGGGTTGGTGTCAACATGTGATGTTATAAGCCTTTTGTAGGTTGAAGAAGACAGCAATAAGTTGTTGGCATAGGTCAAAAGCTGCCTGGACGGCAGACTCCAGGCAAACCAAATTATCAGCAGTGGAATGGCCTTGGCAAAAACTGCCCTGGGACAGAGCCAGAACACCCCAAGACTCAAGGAGCCAACACAGTCACTGGCTCATCGTGCATTTGAGCAACTTACAATGAACATTGGTGAGACTAATTGGGTGATAGCTGTTGATCACTAGGGGATGCTTACCTGGTTTCAGTACTGGGACGATGATGCTTTCCCGCCACTGAGATGGGAACTCACCCTCACTCGAGATATGGTCAAAGATGGTAAGGAGATGATTTTGACAATGCACTGATAGGGTATTTGGGCATTTGTTTGGGGATGTGGTCTGGCTCTGGGGCTGGATCAGGACAAAGAGCTAGGACTGTGAAGAATTCCTAATCTCTGAATGGAGTGTTATGGGGCTTGTAATATGACATGGTGAAAATGTTTTGTGGTGATATTTGTGATGTGTATCATTGCTTAACACAAGAGAAACAATGTTCAATATATCACATCATTTTATCGATATCCTCCACCAAAAAAATAATACATATCTTGTGCAATCTGGGGTGCTACTTCTTGTTGCTGCCATAGGTTCATCTTGATGTTACTGCATCATGGGAATCATGCAATGGTTTAAATAAGTTTCAGAACTTCTTGTTCACAGACAATTTTATATTGCACGCTATACATTTGGCAGCAAACATACAAAGCCTGACTACATGCTGTTGGTGCAAACCTCGGTCCAAGACTGGCTTAAGACTGATATAAGTCTGATCTCAGACTGACTTCAGACTGACTTTTGGCGTTGTAGAAATCATCTCTATTTCTATGACTTCAAACAATTACTGTTATTGTTACATATTGAATTTTAAATATTTGACATTTAAAGATTTTACTACATCTTCCCAAATTACATAGATAATTACATGGGATAATAGTGACTAATTTCATACAAAAATAGAAAAGATCTTTTAAGACCATAAATTAAATGTTTTATCATTGCAATAATATATTTCATTAATTGGCATATATTATTTTACTAACTTAGAGTAAAATATTCCTGTCATTTTCAGGTGAACAGAGTGATTAATTTTATTGAATGAAAGGCCCAGATTCAATTAACTAAATTTTGTACGAGTAAAATTTTATATTTCTATACAGTCATAATTACAGTTCTATTAACTACCACCAATTAGAATATAAGCATGTTTGATTCTGACTGAAATATCATCATATCATATTTCTTTTAGGAATACAAATAATTTCTGATTTATAAAACATAAAAAATAGCTGTCTCCTGATGTTTAACCGTTAATTACTCCATTATTACAATAGCAATTTTATTCCTACCATGTGCCTGTAGTTTGTACTGTGTGTAATTAAGGTGGTACATTTATTTTTAATCCAACATGCTTCCTTCATTCTATATACCTGTGAGGCCCAATGTAAACAATGTCAAAACACTAGTGTAAATTACTAAGTTGCTGCACTAAGGATCTTTGGTGTATTTGAATCGAGATAACCACAAACATGCTTCTTCCATTCTATATATTGGTGAGACACAATGTGGACAAAGTCAAAGCAACAGTTTAAATTAGCATAAATTACTAACATTACATATATGCCCTCTTCAGGAGAGTGGAGATCAGACTGGAGTAGGATACAGGATCCCAAAAAGAGTTGTGGTGTTGCAATGCCCCCAAAGAGGTTTGACTATTGCAGAGAGACAAAGCTCTGCTAAAGCTCTGGCTAAAATTAAGGGAATATAATCATGACTATTATAACTAACAAAACAATTTGACAATTAGTGTGTATGAAAAATATCTACTACCATAACAAAATTTTACCAGGCATATATGATTTTAATACTAGGTATGTGTTATTGTGTTCATCACAACTAAAGTGACTCTTACCTTTATGAGTTTGTGGTAGTTGGGTTGTATAGAGGTTGTAGAACAGAAACATACCACTTAATTGATTGAATACTTTTATTGTTGCTAGAAATAGCTATATGAAGTGACACAGTAAAAATCCACAGTTGCTTGATTCGACAACATGGCGAATACTAAACTACACAATTTTTCCAATGAAGTTAGTTCAAAGATGAGTTGGTTGATTGCTTGCGGTCTATAACCACCACAGAGCCCCCCGCCAGTAGTGCGGAGCACGGTGTAATCGGTGAGGTATCCGGATCCGCGAGGGGGGGACAGATAGGTGAGGAGGCTGAAGCTGACGACCTGCTCTGGACATGGGGAGGGGAGAGGGAGACAGTGATGTTGAGGAAGAGGGACGCATGGGGATGGTGACAGTGAGGGTACCGGCTGTGTTGATGAACGATGTAATGCTATCAACATCGGCTTCAGGAGGAAGGGAGAGATGTCTGAGCAGTGTAACAGAGGGATGTGAATCGTTGAGAGAGTGGGGAGGGGCATGGAGGATGCAAAGGGAACCCTCACGGACCTGGACCGTTAGATCGTCGGCTGTATACGTGGAGACGTTGACTGTGATGTAGACGCTCGATGGAGGAGCTGCCGAAAGGTGATGGTGCAGGTGAGACACAATCACTCGACCTAAAGGGGGGCATAGCTGTGTCACGCTGAGGGGGAGAAATGTCACACGGGACACTATGACCTGAGTCGGAACACTCACTTGGAGTGTGGGCGTCACACAGCACATCACTTAGAACACTGTTGTCACTCGGGTGAGTACACTCGACTGGAGTGGTGAAGTCATATGGAATAACAAATACTGCTTCCGAGATGGTCCATGCCAGCTTTAAATGGTTCATGGACACAGTGTGTGGTTGTCCATTGATGGAGATTTGGAACGTGTTTAGGGAGCGAGACAGTACCTTGTAAGGTCCTGTGTAGGGAGGCTGTAAAGCGACTCGCACAGTGTTGTCCCGGAGCATTACATGCTCGCATTGAGCCAAGTCTTTGTGTATGAAAATGCATGGGACCATGTGTGCACACGGAGGGGGTACACGGATGCGTGAAATACACGTGCGAACATGCTTGACCAAGTTGGGGAGCTTGTCCAATGAAGGGGGATGTGAATCCTCTACGAACTCGCAAGGAAGAACAAGTGACTCGCCGTAGAGCACTTCCGCTAATGATGCTTGCAGGTCCTTTTTGAAGGCTGATCGCACACCTAAAAGCACCCAGGGAAGGCCCTCCGACCACTGTTCCGTATGGCACGTCAGGGCTGCTTTTAGTGTTCTGTGGCAGCGTTCGACTAAACCGTTAGCTTGCGGATGATAAGCGGTTGTATGGAATTTATTGACACCCCATAGTTGACAAAGACTGGCGAAAAGGATGGACTCAAACTGCTGGCCCTGGTCCATAGTAATAGCGGATGGACAGGCGAAGCAGGCGAGCCATGTTTGGACAAAGGCGCGAGCCACCGCAGCAGCTGAAATGTTAATAAGTGGTACAGCTTCCACCCATCTGCTGGTATGGTCAATCATAGACAAAACGTATCTGTAGCCCTCAGAATGGGGGAGGGGACCAACAATGTTGAGGTGGACATTGCGGAAGCGACCCTTAGGTACATCGAATTGTCCGAGTGGCGGCTGGGTGTGACGTTCGACTTTACTGCGCTGACAGGGTATGCACGCACGGACCCAGTCACGACAGTCACACTTAACATTGGGCCAAAGAAAACGTTTGGTTACAAGGCATGTCATAGCCCAAATGCCAGCGTGGGCTAGGTCGTGGAGGGTATCAAAAACTGCTCGACGGAGGGAGGCAGGTACGATCAGGAGCGGTGTACCAGTGGAAGTGTCACATATGACTGGGGAGTCAGACCCCGGTAGGTGGTGGTTCTCCAAGGTAAGAGATGTGTTGGTGTCCTGTAATAAGTCCTGTATGTTGGGATCTTGTTGCCGAAGGTGCGCCAGATTAGCCATGTCAAATGGCAAAGTAATGGCGTTTATGCGCGACATATAGTCTGCGAAGACGTTGTCTGCACCTTTTATATAGCGGACGTCCATCGTGTATTGACATATGAGATCCATATGTTGGAACCTACGCGGTGGGAGGTCAGTAGCAGGATTACGAATGGCACCTGTGAGCAGACGGTGGTTGGTGAAAATAGTGACCTCACAACCTTCGATATCTTCGCGAAAGTGTCTGACAGCTTCGTAAACGGCCAGTAACTCTCTGTCAAACGTGGACCATTTGCGTTGAGAAGCAGACAGTTTTTTAGAGAAGAATCGGAGTGGTTGAGAGGTATCACCGATGTGTTGCTGAAGCACGGTGCCGATACAGGTGTCGCTTGCATCCGTAGTAAAGCGCACGTCGGCAAGTGGGTGCGCGAGTGTAACCGCGTTGGTCAGGGCGGACTTGGGGATTGTTGAACACACGTGTCATATCCTCAGACCAAACTACTTTGCATGCACCTGAAGTGTTCTTGCCTGCCAACGCATCTGTGAGGGGTGCCTGGAGTGAAGCTGCAAGCGGGATGTGTCAGTGGAAAAAGTTCACCATTCTAAGAAATGATGGAGGTCACGGTACGTTTCCGGAAGTGGCAGTCCGTTAACAATGGCGACACGCTCGAATATAGGGCATATACCATCGAGGGTGACCTCATGACCAAGAAACATCACACAAGAGTGGCAGAACTGGTTTTTATCCTCATTAATTGAACGCCTTTGTCTGAAAGAATTTGTAGCACACGTGACAAATGTTCTTCATGTTCTGTTTCAGACGCTGAGAAAACAAGGACATCATTGAGATATGCGTAGCAAAAAGGCAGTGGGAGAGGGAGTGAATCAATAAAGCGTTGCCAGGTCTGCGCAGCGTTTTTGAGGTCTTATGGCATGGTACAGTATTCATAGAGGCCGAAGGGGGTGATAATAGCCATTTTTGGGAAGTCATCAGTGTGCATAGGGATCTGATGGTACACTTTTTTCCAGTCAATAATGCTGAAAATGCGTGCACCGGTTAGTTGTTGTGCAAAGTCCTGAATATGCGGAATCGGGTAATTGTCAATGATGGTGCGTGAATTTAATTTGCGGTAATCTCCACATAAGCAGTACGAACTGTCTTTCTTGGAAGCCAAGTGAATTGGAGAAGACCAGTTGCTGGAGGACGGATGGACAATACCAGCGTCTAATAGGTCCTGTATGATAGCTTTTGCCTGGCAAAGTTTGTGGGCTGACAGGCGCCTGGCTTTGTGATGAACTGGCAGTCCTTCAGTAGTATTCAGTCTGTGGCACGTGCCGTTTGAAATCACCGCGACGTGGGGGAGATGGGAGGGTGTCGAATCACCCGCAGCCCTGACAGGAGCTGTGAAGGCGTGGTCGGTGGGGGCCTTCGTGCGAAGTGCCGTCGCAGGAAGAGATCTGCGGTCCGTAGCTGTAACCTGTGATGAGGCGGGGTCGTGTGTCAGCTCGACATGAGCAGGTCGCTTGACATGAGAGTGAGGGAATAACTCGAGCTGGAGTTCATCAGTAGAGTCCGCGACAGGTGCGGAAACGTGCATGAGGTTGGCAATCACACTGCATGCACGTGCAGGCTCACATGATGCGTCTGCAACCGATTGTTGCAGTCTGTTGATGTCATTACGAATAGCATCTATTTCACGACATTGGTGGTTGACTTCAGCGATGGAGGCAACGAGTTGAGCCGACAGGTAGGAGCGATCGGCAGAAGCATTGATGAGTGAATCATAACTAAGAGGCAGAGTTGTAACACGTGGAGCAAAGGAGCCAGGGATGTGTGTGCCAGAAGCGTGGTGCACCAGTGCTGCAGACTGTAGGTCTGAAGAAAGTCCATAATGTCGGAGGAAATCAATCCCAAGCAGCGGCTCGTCGATATCTGCAATGTAAAACTTCCACGGGAACAGCATGTCAGGTGCGAGCTGAAGCTGAATCTCGACTGTTCCGTGAACACTGATATTGGAATTATTCGCTGCACTGAGTGTGGGAACGGTAGGTAGCAAGGTTGACAGAGCAAGTGTTCATGGCAGAACGCCGGAGTCCGCGCCTGTATCCATGAGAAAGCGGAGTTTGGAGTGTTCATCGAGAATGTACAGACGGCCGGGTGCACAGCTGGCATTGTGTGTAGAATGTTTTGTGCATTGGAGATGCCCTGATGAGGCGGCGCGAGACGAGGCGCCTAAAGCACCTCGTGGCATTTGTGGGTGGCATCGCCGTGTGTTGCATGGAACCAGCACAGCTGATGAGTGGGAGGGGCAGCCGGGCGAGGAGTTCCCGCCTCCATCGCAGGGCTGTGCAGGGTGCCAGCGGTGGGAGTGCTAGCTGTGGTGGGGACAGGCAGCGCTAGTAGTTTTCCCATGTGGCTCCCAGGTGGGGACGCCGTCAGCTCATGCGATGCGTTGGAGTTCGTGCGGCCTATCCTAGGTGGCGCTGGTGAGGCACTGACACTTGCAGGTGTGCCATCCATTGGCGCCATGCGAACATGGCTTGCAGGGACGAGATGTCTGTGCGAATACAGCTGATGCATGCTGTCAGCGATCCGTACGCGCTGGTCCAAAGGTGCCGTTGAGAGAGCGAGCAGTTGCATTTGGATGTCATATGGTAACTGGACTGACCAAATGGCCCACAGGGCAGTATCCGACAGGACTTGCTGGTTGACCATTGAGCATAGTTGGCGCCACAGCTGAGACGGTGATCTGTCTTGAATTTGCTCGACATGGATGATTCGCTGCAGCGTCTCATCCGTAGTGCATGCTAAACATTCCACAATAATTTTCTTCGCTGAAATATAGCGTGGCAGAGGTGGTGGTGAATTAATTATATCACTCACCAGCTCAAGCTCGTCGTGTAGATGAGTAATCAAACTGGAGTAATGTGCGTCATCTGAGATAACACCATTAAGTTCAAACATGTGCTCGACTAGAGCAGACCAAGTCACAGGATTGTCACAATTGAATGGTGGCAGTTTTGGGAGCTTTGATGGCCGGCTGTGCAACTGGAGACAAGGCAGGGGCCCAGAAAGTGGTATCCGGCTTGGAGCGAGATGTGACGTCTGGCGTGGCAGCTGAAGGTGCGAAGTGACACGACATGGTCGGCATGGAAGACGTGTGGTGTGTTGCCGGCGCGGATGAAACAGCCGGTGCTGCTGAAAACATGGAACAGTCCGAAATATGATCAGCGTATGCCGTGGTAGGCGTGGCAGGAATGGCCGGTGTCACCGGAACAAATGAGCGGGCGATCTGGTCGTATCGCGTGGCCTGTGTGCCATATGACATAGGTAACACAGAATACACAGCACGTGATGCATCGTCGATGTCTTGTTTCACGTGAACACTATCAGGTGACATTGTCATAACACAAGTGTCTGTTGCAAGCTGTGGCTGTGGAGCGTAATAATTCATAAGAGATGCAAACGTAGGATGCTGCGTATACGGTAGTTGTCCTGGAGCCGTTCGTGACGATTCACTCGCACTTACACCGGACAGTGGAATCGTAGGCACACTTGCGTTGTTGTTCAGCCATATTGTTTATACACTGAGTTGTATCAGAAGCATACAAAAACACAAAACTTCAGGGTCATCAGTGAGGTAGTTGGGTCGTATAGAGGTTGTAGAACTGAAACATACCACTTAATTGATTGAATACTTTTATTATTGTTAGAAATAGCTACACAAAGTGACACATTAAAAATCCACAGTCGCTTGATTCAACAACATGGAAAACACTAACCTACACAGTTTCTCCAATGAAGTTAGTTCAAAGATGAGTCAGTTGATTGCTTGTGGTCGATAACCGCCACAAGTTTATCAAATGCAGTAACCACTATATTAGTATAAAGTGTTGTGTTTTATCATACTCCATTTCACATCATTTTGTTCCAACTCCTTCCTCAGTTCATTTCAAATTTGCATCAGCACAAAATCATCAATAGTTTACTCATATATACATAAATCCCATAAATGTTAATTGATCTAATCGAAGTGTAACTGCCAATTCAGGAGTATGGTGAACTGCACAATGTAATAAGTTATTCTGTGAACACGATACAGTGTGACAATGCAAAATTCAGTCTCATAGCACATAGTGTAGATTTGTGTCCCTGAGGAACTTATCAGATCCAAGGCTTATCCTAAATCAAATCACAGAAAAACATTAATTTATATACAAGAAGTCCAAAATCATGACATCACAAGTGAAAAACAGATCAAATGGATAATGCAGGGTGAGTCACTAACTATTGCCACCTAAAATAACTTTGAAAGTATGATAGCAGCTGAAGCATTTGTGGGAGAAATTTGCATGGGACAATGGTGGTCATATTATGATGGCTTTTTGTTGCCAGGTGGGATCGCATCAGAGATATGAAGATCAGCTTGGTTGTTTTTAATGGGATGCTATAGTTTGGTACTTATTTTCTGAAAGTGGCTATCAAGATGAATCCAATGATGTGTAACAGTAAGGTCTTTGAAGGTCAACAAGAGTCAAAAAGATGGCATGAACATCCATTTACAGAAGGTGTTTGAAGTGATGACCATTGGTATCAATGCAATGCTGCAGTCTTCTTATCATGGATCGTGTGGTATTTCTTATCACTTCAGCACTTATCGAAGCACATGCTCTGACAATTCTCTCTCGTGTATTGTGCAAACAGTAAATATTCTCTGAATATGGCGTATCCATCTAACATGTCACTGACATGTAAACACCATTCGATGGTTTTGCAATACAACACTAATATAACGGTAAGACAAGTATTGTGGAATCAAGTGAATGTGAATGATATATTCCTCCAAAAAACAAGTCAATATGCTTCTCATTTACAGAGAATTCCAACGAATTCAGTGATAGCTAGAGATTTACATGCTGAAAGATATCCTCAACATACTCACCCTACACATTGTACATTTAAATATGTGTATGATAAACTGAGAACAACTGGGTCTTTAACAGATCAGAAACATATCCGGCAAAGGAAAGTTACTAGTGAGGAACTGGAAATTGGTGCTCTTGCCACTGTGGTTGGAGATCCTCATGTTAGTTCACATCAAATCACAAGGGAATCTGCCAGAGTCGTGTTGTTTGTGTTCTGAATCACCATAAATATTGTCCTTACCACATCAGTCTCCACCAAGAATTAACTGGTATGGACTGTATGCATCACATTGAATTCTGCCGATGGGCTCAACTTCAGATTCAGAGGGATGATACATTTATTAATTTGATTTTATTTACTGATGAGGCTACACTCATGAACCATGGAAATGTCAATTTTCATACCATGCATTATTGGGCAACTGAATATTCATGTTGGCTGCGTTAAGTTGCACACCAAAACCCTTGGTCGGTGAATGTATGGTGTGGGATTCTGGAGGACAGAATTATAGGCCCCTATTTAATTGAAGGAAATCTTAATGGTAGGAAATACACCAAATTTCTGCAAGAAACATTAGGTCTATTATTGGAAGACATACCTTTAGGAACAAGGAACAGAATGTAGTATCAACACGATGTGTCTCCGACACATTTTTCTCTGATGGCTAGAAATGAGTTTCGGTGACAATTCCCAAATCATTCAATTGGATGCAGAGGAGATGTGTCATAGCCGGCTCGTTTGCCAGTCTTGACACCTCTGGATTTTTTCTTGTTGGAATTCATAAAAGACATTGTTTATAAAAACATTCCAACTACACCTCAATATATACAAGAGAGCATTGTCAGAGCATGCACTTCGATAAGTGCCGATGTGATAAGGGATATCACTCAATCCAAGATAAGAAGATTGCAGCACTGCATTGATACCAATGGCCATCACTTCAAACACCTTCTTTAAATGGACGTTCATGCCACCTTTGTGACCTTCATTGACCTTCAAAGACCTTACTGTTACACATCATTGGATTCATCTTGATAGCTGCTATCAGAAAGTAAGTACCAAACTACAGCATCCCATTTAAAAAAACAAAGTTGATCTTCGTATCTCTGATGCAACCCCACCTAGCAACAAAGAAACAATGTCATATTATGACCACTGTTGTCCATGCAAATTTTTCCCACAAACTTTTCAGCTACTGTCTTACTTTTGAAGTCATTCTTGGTGGCATTAGTAAGTGATTCACCCTGTATAGTAAGCAAAACTACATGAAACTAGAATTTGGCATGAAACACCTCAAACCAAATTGAAAATGTTTGAGTCTTACGTTTGCGAACCGACCTGAAAAATCCAAACTGTCAGGTACTAACCAGTAAGAAAGCTCATAATAAATTAGTACAAATCTCAAAATCCATAAGAAATAAGTAAGCAAATACACAAATCAACACAATGTGGAACTTCAAGTTCCAAACAAACATCGCCTACTACTATAAGAGAAGCAGAAGTTAGTATTTGGAGCACAAAAGTTCAGTGATACAGTGTAGCATCAACAATGATAACAACCCATGTCAAATATGGCAACATCTTACGGATAAGTAAAATTATTCATGTTCATC
The DNA here is from genome assembly GCF_021461385.2 of Schistocerca piceifrons. NCBI lineage: Eukaryota > Metazoa > Arthropoda > Insecta > Orthoptera > Acrididae > Schistocerca > Schistocerca piceifrons. The sequence goes on along the minus strand of NC_060145.1, from coordinate 266,909,491 downwards.
ATGTTCATAGTGTAATAAAACATGGTGAAAATTTTCTTGTGGTGAAGTTCAATCACCATCTAATTATTTCATGCCATTTTAATATGAATGGTTGTTTGAAGATAAGTACATATGTTGGCACTTAAATGATTCAATAGGAAAAGCAATGTAAGTATTCAATAATATCCTGAACAGGTAGTTGAAAAAAGACAATGACAAAAATGATATATGCCACTGATGTTGTGACATTGATGTGAGAACATATCCTGACAAAAGCAGTTCAACATGAGTGTCAAAATACTACATGACAATGTTGAGCATCAAAGTACTAAAGAACATATATGATGAATGCTAACAACCAATACAGAAAACATAACACAAAGGATATACAGAATCAAATATAGATTCAACCACATGCATAATGCAAATCAGAGTAATACACTTGACATATGGAAACATAGTTTAAACTCCATTCATAATTGGTGTGTCAAAGAAACAGTCGATGTCCAGCCAGAGCATCCAACCAAAATATCTCCTATCTGACTGATGCCTTCCTCAGACTAATCAGCCAATGCACATATTTCATCAAGACTGTGGTCATCTGTAAGCATGCAGCCAGAATCCACTAATAAGACTATTGTCACCGTAGGACAAGAGCAAGCAAAATACTACTAAATCATATTAATCAAAAGCTTTCAAAGACAACACCAGATTCATCAAGGAGAAATGGGATTCATTATACTCAAAATACAGTAAATAATAAATGAATCATTGAAATCAATAGAATATGCAAATTCTCCAACTCCTTCTCAACAAACTTCCTCTTACAAATAGGTGCAACATATGGCTTAATGAAAAATGGTGCATGTGGTCTCAGTTTTAACTTACATGAATAGTCTTTTACTATGCCTGGCTTGTCACTGAAAACGCTATTGTATTCCCACAGGAATCCCTCCAAGTCACTCTTTTCATTCCTACTTAAATCGTCTGCTGGGTTAACTTTATCCAATACTAATTGAGAAAAATCTTCACTATCCACCTGTTTATCAAAATAATCATTATCTTCATCTAAATAGTTTCTGTCATCAAATACTTCTACTCCTCTTAAATTATTGCTACAATTCTCATAAAACATTATGTATAATTTAGTTTTGCCATGAACACCAGATTTTGGATCGATAAAATTTAACTTCATATTTAACCAATCAAACCTATCATTAACTTTCAGTATCCAGTCCATCCCTAACAACATGTGCTCATTCAGGTCAATTATTACCAGACATCTTTGCTCAAATACAATATTACTGACAGTAAATGAAATTAATGCTTGCCTACTGATAAATTTATTAACTTCCCCAGTGGCTCCTTTTATTTTAACTCTGGTAATTGAACATTCAGTGTAGTGTTCAGTGTTCTTTAATCTATCTCTTAATTTACCAGGCACACCACTTACTGGGCTACAAGAGTCCAATAGACGAACTCCCTTCCCGTTGCCTATAGATATTTCAATATAAGCACTGCTGAGTATTTCGTGCTTATTATTTCCATCTTCTTCTGCCAATAAATCATCTTCAGTATCCCTACAATTTAAATTAGGATTTACTTGAAGCTCATTTCCTAGCTTAGATTGTAAAGTACTTAAAGGTAGCTTATAACTAGTGAGTGTGTGTGTGTTTAATACTATCCCAGCAATCACCTTTTCCTACAGACTCCTCATTCTCTTCCAATACTTTCAGTATCTTATTACTAATTAGCTTATCTTGATCCTCCTTACTGTAACAACAATGTAGAATCTCACTGACCTCAGTGGGTGTCAACTGATTTTCATGTGTCTGTTTTCCGATTCCAAATCGTCATATCCTACCGTTCTACTACTCATATCATTGTCTAGTACTTCCACATAAACCATACCATCTAATTCATCATAAAATACAATGTCAGCATCAGCATCAATAGTCTCAAAATACTCATTAGCAACATCATATGCACCTACATGAGCCTCTACTTCGACTACACGTCTCCACATCACAATCACTATCAAAAGTACTAGAACTTGTGTCAGCGGGCACACAAATATAATTTAACTTAGATATATGATCCTTACTTTCCTCCACATCTTTTTCAGACAATACTGAAAATCCATCATCACAAAATAAGCTTACTAAACTACATATTTCAGAAGCTCCTCAATAGTGTCCTGTGGTCCATAAACATAACTCCACTGAACACGGCCAGATAAACGCTGCTTAAGCATGTCAATTTGGATTAATTCATCAAGTGGTTTATCTAAGTGTGCTAAAGTCATAAGCTGATTTTCACAAAATTCTTGCATTCTCATATCTCCTTCGCAAAATCTGCCTCCATTCAGAATTCTGATTTTATTTGCACTTGCTTGGTTTATGACCAAAATTTGTTTAAAAATAATTTTTCAACCTCTGCAAATGTCATTGTTGGGTTAACATGTTGGTTAGCCCAGGATAAAGCTTCTCAACCTAAAAATCATTCAGCAAATTTCACTTTCATGTGTTCTGGCATGCATGGTGCAAATCTGTCCTTGCACTGGTACAAATAATCGACAGGGTGTAGTTTAAAATTACCCACAAAAAGTTTCATAACGTTATTGCAGTTGTTTTGAAACATGTCATCAACACTATATCTACTACTAAACATATTAGTCTCTAGATTTTCAACTTTAATGTTGACTGTTTGAAGAATATTTGATACTTCATTCAGTTTGCTGTTTACTGAAGAGATTTTCTCTAAAACAAGTATGGAATTTAATTTTAGTTTATCATCAATGAAATTATTTTTGATTCCAGTATAATTTTGTACGTTATGTAACTCTGATTTTTGTCTGTCGAATTCTTCAATGACAATGTTTTCTGTTCTTTTTACTCATTCGTTGATTACATCAACACATTTGTTGACTAACTGTAGTTCAGTAACAGCAAAGTTCTCCAAACAATCCACTTCAGATTCTACATTGTCTACTCTTTCATTTACACTGTTTATTTGCCTATTTGTCTTATTAACATCTTCCCTAATTGCTTTTAGTTTCTGGTCCATTTTTATTAGAATATTGTCTATTTTTCTAAAATTATTTTCGGTGTCCTCTCTATACTTTTTATTTTGCTGTAACAGTTTACTATCTAGTAAATTAGAAAATTTTTCTAATATGTCTTCCGACTGTTGAAACCCATGGAAAGGTGAAATTATATTACTTGATGAATTATTGTGCCTTGAGTGTTTAGATTCGGTTTCGATGCATGCCACTGCCGACCCAATCTTGTTGCGATTCCACCTTGGCCACATACAGAAAATGTATTGCTTCTCCAAATTGTAACTAATTTAGCACAACTCGACTAGATGATAAAAAAAGCACTTCTGAAAACTATCTTTGCTATAACATTTTCAAAATATGTCACATGCAATTATTTTTACCTGATTTTAGCATACAATTTCACTTCCTAAAAGTTAGCTGTTTTATTACTCTGTTACGTAAATAATGTTTTGGTATTCATCTGACAATCCATGCTGCTGGCTGCTTGCTGCTGGTGTTAGTCCATTGACTCAACCATCTACTGTTTCCATACAGGTCCTTGTTTCTATTCACATCCCAATACTGTTATGTGGCCCAGCATATTGTAAACAAATTTCACCCGAAATTTAATAACCATTAGCATACAATGCAGTTTTATACACATCCCAGCTCCTTTCACCACATTGCAATCTAATGTGATGAAAAATATTTTTGTGATGAAATTTGGGATGTGTATCGTTGCTTAACACAAGAATAATAATGTTCAATACATCACGTCTTTTATGAATATCCTCCACCAAAAGAATAATATGTAACTTGTGTAATCTGGGGTGCTGCTTCTTGATGCTGCTACAGGTTCATCTTGATGTTACTGCGTCACCACATGGGAATCATGTAATGGTTTAAATAAGTTTTAGAGCTTCTTGGTTGCAGAGAATTTTATTTTGCATTCTGTATGTTCAGCAGCGAACATACAAAGCCTGACTACATGCCATCGATACAAAATTCGATCCAAGACTGACTTAAGACTGATGTAAGACTGATCTCAGACTGGTTTCAGACTGACGTATGGTGGCGTAGAAATTGCCTCTATTTATATGATTTCAGACAGTTACTGTTATTGTTACATATTCAATTTTTCATATTTAACAATTAAAGTTTTTACATACATCTTCCCAAATAACATAGAAAGTTACATGGAATAACAGTGAATAATTTCATACAAAGACAGGAAAGAATCTGTTTCTATTAAGATCATAAATAAAATGTTTTATCATTGCAACAACATAATTCGTTAATTTGCATGTATTATTTTACTAACTTAAAGTAAAATATTCCTATCATTTTCAGGTAAACAGAGTGATTAGTTTTATTGAATGAACGGCCGAGATTCAATTAAGTACATTTAGTACAAGTAAAATTTTACAGTTTTGGTAGTTGTAATTATAGTTCTATTAATTAACACCAATTAGAACATGACCATCTTTGATTCTGACTGAAAAATCATCATGTCATATTTCTCTTAGGAATACAAATAATTTCTGATTTAAAAAACATAAAAAATAGCTGTCTCTTGATGACTTGAAATCTTGGAACTTTCATCATTAATAACCCCATAATTACAATAGCAATTTTATTCCTACCATGTGCCTGTAGTTTGTATTGTGTATAAATTATAATGGTACATTTGTCTTTAATCCAACATCTTTCCTTCATTCTATGTACTGGTGAGGCCCAATGTAAAGAATGTCAAAACAATAGTAAATTTGTAAGTTGCTGCACAAAGAATCTTTGGTGTATTTGAATCCAGGTAACCAGAAACATGTTTCCTTCATTCTGTATATTGGTGAGACACAATGAAAACAAAGTCAAGGCAACAGTTTAAATTGGTGTAAATTACTAATATTACATATATGTCCTCTGTGAGAGAGTGGAGATGAGATTGGAGTAGGATGCAAGATCACAAAATGGGTTTCGGTATTACAGGCTCCAGATGGCATGTAGTGAAAGATAGGTACAACTCTCAGTCGGCTGTTTAAGGATACGAAAGGCCCAGTGGTAGCAATGCGCTGTTCCCACCAGTCTTACTTCTGTCATTACAATAAGTAGCAGACGCAGCCATGGAGCCATTTTTAAAGCCAATGTGATGTTCAGTTGATGGATGCCACTTATGGTGTTGGAGAATGTAATCTACCCCTCCCTCATTTGTTGATTGTCACTGACTTAATAATAAACTGTTTTAATAAGCTTTGAGAGGAGTAAGATTTATAATAAACTTTTTTACTTATCTTCTTTTCTTTTAGTTGGTTCCAGATCTTCACATCTAGCGGTTGATTCTTGATGCTGAAATTTTTTATATCATAGATTCTCATGGTTCAAATTGATGAGATAACTTCTGAAGAATTGCCTGAATAGTTAATTTTATTCTCTCACATTTTTCTATATCACACCATCTTTACAATTCCCACTTTAAAAACTGAAAACTACATTATTATTACCAGAAATAAAAACACGTACGATCACATCAGAGGCATGCCCACTACCAATCCATTCTGCAGTACTAACAGTATTCCAAGGAGTTTACAAATTTTCTTGAGAAATGAATCTCCACCAATTTATATCATTATTTTATAAATGAATCTAGAAGTAAACATAATAAATATCATCAGATTGCACAATTATAAGTAATTTTAAGTGTGCCAGGTACTTTGTAATTTCAAATATTTGTAAAAAAAGAAAGAGTAATTTTAACTGTACATACAGAGTTAGTACATATCATTTGTAACAACGAAAATATAGTAATTTCTTTTTATACATTTTTAACCTGAAATATAATACATCATGTACAAAATCATATGCAATTCTTTTAGAGAAACTGTTGAGATAATATTAACCTGTTTAAAAAATAGTAAATATTTTTTTGGTATTGCCTACTTCTGATACAATATTTTGTTTGCCAAACGGTGTACAAAATAATGCCAAAAGATAGAATACAGATGTATAGAAGCCTTTACAAATGTCTGCTTGTGTCTGTGTATGTGCGGATGGATATGTGTGTGTGTGCGAGTGTATAGCTGTTCTTTTTTCCTTTTTTCCCCCTAAGGTAAGTCTTTCCGCTCCTGGGATTGGAATGACTCCTTACCCTCTCCCTTAAAACCCACGTCCTTTCGTCTTTCCCTCTCCTTCCCTCTTTCCTGATGAGGCAACAGTTTGTTGCGAAAGCTTGAATTTTGTGTGTATGTTTGTGTTTGTTTGTGTGTCTATCGACCTGCCAGCACTTTCGTTCGGTAAGTCACATCATCTGTGTTTTTAGATATATATTTTCCCATGTGGAATGTTTCCCTCTATTATATTGAAGTATCTGATATGTAACATATTACAGAAAACATAAGAAAAATAGCTACTATACAATTCATAATTTATACATATATAGGACATGGTATTCAGATTTTCAGATCTGTGGAACTACAAACTACAACATTACAACACTGAACTATAGAAATAAGTACAGAGACAATGTCAATTACTAGAATTATAAATTGCAAGTTTACATACATAAAATTACACCTTCAAAATCTTCAAAAGGAAAGTGTATGACAAGTAAGCTGACATGAAAAACTCTCAACGATGGGTACAGACCAGAAGAATATACTCAATCATGAGTAGGATTATAGTGCAAAATCAATCAGCCACAGAAACCAGACTATTTAAGGATATGTTGACTCATGAAAAGACAAAATAATGGAAAAACATTAGGCCTTACGTTTACAGTGTGGGGACTGACCCATGAATCCAAACCACACTGGGTACAAACCAGTAAAAAATGTTTCAACACAACAAAATGAATAAAGTTCATAATCATATCAATAAGTTCAATCATATGTAAAGAGTAATTACAAGAAGCATCTAGCCTTAATCAATAGTTGCATGCTATCCTTGAATACACACACAGTTGTGATGACCAGGGATACCCAAAACAGAGTTAAGCCTGAGCTTGCCCACAACTCAAGTTCCAGTCAGATACAATACTGCAATACTCAGGATAAAAACAGTTAAACAGAGCCATAAATTGCCTTGAATGATGACATGATCCAGTAGCTTGAGGGCAAAAATCAGTATATGAAAGCAGACATGTATACATCTTGTTATATTTTCTATACTAGTAAATGTCTTCTCTATACTACAAGGTGTACAACTTTGTTTCCGCCGTTTGCCAATATGTGGTGACAATGGTAAGTAGCGGTCGAAAGAAACAGACCGCAGACATCAGGCAGTTAGCTTGGACATCAGTAAACATAACCTCATTCAAACATTAGTCAATTTGTGTGTGCATCATAAAGTTCTTCTTGATTGAAAATGTCAGCTTATGAGCCTAATTCTCATCATTTGCAGGAGGTGTTACTGATTTGTTTCAATATGAAGAAAACAGTGGCTGAGTCTCAAGTACATATGGTAAGGATGCTATTAGTAAAAGAATGTGTTGTGAGTGGTTTCAATGCTTCAAAATGGTGATTTTAATGTCGTAGACCTGCATAGTGGTGGAAGAGAGAATGTTTTCGAAGATGCAGAATTGGAGACATTGTTGGGTGAAGGCTCACATCAAACTCAAGAAAAATTGACATGATTAGTGGGACTGACACAGCAAGCCATTTCAAAATGTCTCAAGACTATTGGAATGATTCAGAAAGAAGGAAATTGTGTCCCATGTGAGCTGAAACCAAGAGACATTGAACGGCGTTTGTGTGTTTGTGAACAGTTGCTTCAGAGGCAAAAACGAAAGGAATTTCTGCATCACACTGTGATGAAAAATGGGTTCATTAAGATAACCCTAAATGCAAAAAATCATGGGCATATCTTGGCCATGCTTCCACGCCGACAGCCAAACCGAGTATTCGCAACCCCAAGATCATGCTCTGCATTTGGTGGGACCAACTCGGCGTCATTACATGTTAAAACCAAATGAAACGATCACAGGTGCTCATTATCAAATGCAGTTAATGCATTTGAGCAGGGCATTAAAAGACAAGCGGCCACAATACAGCGAGTGGCACGATAAAGTGATTTTTCAGCATGACAACACTCAACCCCACATTGCATAAGAGGTCAAAATGTACTTGGAAATGTTAAAATGGGAAGTCCTATCCCACCCGCCGTATTCTCCAGACATTGCTCCCTCTGACTATCACCTGTTTAGATCAATGGCGCATGGCCTGGCTGACCAACACTTCTGACCTCATGAAGAAGTCACAAATTGGATTGATTCATGGATCGCTTCTAAAGATGAACAATTTTTTCAACATGGGATTCATACACTGCCCAAAAGATGGGAGAAAGTAGTGGCCAGTGATGGAAAATACTTTGAATGATGTGTATGTAACCAATCTGTTTTATTAAAGCCTCAAATGTTGGGGAAAAACAGTGGAAGCAAAGTTGTACACCTTGTAGTAAATGTCTCTTTCAAATTCTGAAGATGGCAGGGGTCAAATACCGGTAGCAAAAAGCTATTTACAATTTCTACAGAAACCAGAAGGCAGTTATAAGAGTTGAGGGGCATAAAAGGGAAACAGTGGTTGGGAAGGGAGTGAGACAGGGTTGTAGCCTATCCCCGATGCTATTCAATCTGTATACTGAGCAAGCAGTAAAGGAAACGAATGAAAAATTTGGAGTAGGAACTAAAATCCATGGAGAAGAAATAAAAAGTTTGAGGTTTGCCAGTGACATTGTAATTCTGCCAGAGACAGCAAAGGATTTGGAAGAGCAGTTGAATGGAATGGACAGTGTCTTGAAAGGAGGATATAAGATGAACTTCAACAAAAGCAGAATGAGGATAATGGAATGTAGGTGAAATAAATCAGGTGATGCTGAGGGAATTAGATTAGGAAATAAGACACTTAAAGTAGTAGATGTGTTTTGCTATTTGGGGAGCAAAATGATGGTCAAAGTAGAGAGGATATAAAATGTATACTGGCAATGGCAAGGAAAGTGTTTCTGAAGAAGAGAAATTTTTTAACATCGAGTACATATTTAAGAGTCAGGAAGTCTTTTCTGAAAGCATTTGTATGGAGTGTAGCCATGTATGGAAGTGATACATGGCCAATAAATAGTTTAGACAAGAAGAGAATAGAAGCTTTTGAAATGCGATACTACAGAAAAATGTTGAAGATTGATGGGTAGATCATGTAACTGATGAGGAGGTACTGAATAGAATTGGGGAGAGGAGGAATTTGTGGCTTGACTTGACTAGAAGAAGAGATTGGTTAATAGGACACATTCTGAGGCATCAAGGGATCACCAATTTAGTATTGGACGGAAGCTTGGAGGGTAAAAGTCATAGAGGGAGACCAAGAGATTGGGGTGGCTGAGCGGTTCTAGGTGCTACAGTCTGGAACCACGTGACTACTACGGTCGCAGGTTCGAATCCTGCCTCAGGCATGGATGAGTGTGATGTCCTTAGGTTAGTTAGGTTTAAGTAGTTCTAAGTTCTAGGGGACTGATGACCTTAGAAGTTAAGTCCCATAGTGCTCAGAGCCATTTGAACCAAGAGATGAATACACTAAGCAGATTCAGAAAGCTGTAGGTTGCAGTAGCTACTTGGAGATGAAGAATCTTACACAGGATAGAGTAGCATGGGGAGCTGCATCAAACCAGTCTCTGGACTGAAGACCACAACAGCAACAAAAAATGCCTTCCACGCTATTTGCTAATTGTCCATACGAAGTAATCTACATACATCATGGCCTAGAAGATTCATTTACAATTGATAAAAAATGTTGATTTAAAGTTATATAATGTATTGGGAAGTCAATACCCCTATCTATGCAAACATACATTCATGTGGAATAATACTGTCTTTTGCAGTCTTGACTAACAATTTACAAACCTCAGACACCACACTGATGTAGTTGACAGATGATTGAGTACATTACCCAGCACCTATGATCTCTTGTAAGTTGACTGGTCCAGCAGGATACAGCCATACAACAGTGTGGGGAGTGGATCTGCCTACAGCTTTCAGTCCCCTCCCTAGAGTTCTCATCACACATTCCAACGATAGGTAACTTCCTGTCTAACATTCACATCAAATCCAGAAATATTGTTTTGTGTATTAAATATGCTGTTCAATGCCATCTTCACATTGCATGGCATACGCTCTCCCTATTTATATTGCAAAAGCAATTATGTAGGATTTACGCCAGATAGGATTAAAAAGTGTTCACATATGGATCTTTAATAAATAGAGTTGAGTGCAATGAAAAAATAAACTAACAAGTTGATACACACAGGTATACTAAGGTACTATTCCTAATTTTTACAGTACAAATTATGAACATTGTCCCATTTAAAAATTGAAAATGGATCTATTCATTTAGTCTCATGGCATATATGTATCAAATTCTAAAGCACAAATCTATTACAAAATGTAAGTAATTATATAATGTATCATTGATTTTAACACAGTCAATAGATAAAACAAAACTTTAGAAATCACATCATCTTACATAATAAATTCATGACAAACAAAACACAATTATCTAGTTTTATGAATCTGCAAATGTAGTGCATATTTTCTTCGAGACTAGGAGTCATCATGCATCCACGTTCAAAGGTTTTGTCTTCTATACCAAACCTTAACAGTTCCTAAGATTTTACCAATTTGCTTTGCTTACCTGTAGCTCCTCTTATCTTTACACATACTATAGGCATTTCCACAAAATTATTACTATACTTAATCTTGTCTCTAAATTGTTTTGATATACCACAAACCAGGCTACATGTATCATCCCACTGATAAATCTTAATCTTAATGTAAGGTTATACAAAATCTGAATCATCATCTATATTATTAGACAATTCATGTAAAAGTTCACTTTCAATTTCATCAAGTGCTACCTCCACACTATCTTTACAGGGTTTTATCAGCATCACTGGTATCATAGCATTACTTTGGTTACTCATGTTATCATATAAAGATTGAACACAACAAATGGATTCCATAGCACAACTAACATCACTTATTACAAAAGGAATACAAAATATATTACTGTCTAAATTATGTTTCCTACTTAGACCATCTTTCACTCCATTCCACCAATTTGGATACAAATTTTGACTAACCACAGCTAACCTATTCCAGAATGCACAATAATCTGTGCTATCATCAATCTGATCCCAAACAAACTTCATAAAGTTCTCTCCTTTAATCTTTAGGCTTACGGATAACTCGCCTTTACTGTTTGGATCATTACTATATATGACATTAATGAATAACTGCTTTGACTGGACAGGTATACCATGACTCTCACTTACATCATCACATACATCACTTACCTTATCTGTATTGTCAACACCATTCACAAATAGCTCTGAAACTTCATTGACCTTAAATTTCACAAATACCTGATACGCATCTTCATTAACATCATCATCATCATCATCATCATTGTCATCATCATCATATTCTTCCAAAATTACTTCACCAGCAACATCATTAACAACACAGGTCTATCTCCATCAATGTCATTTACCTCACCTACATTCATTTGCAATAAGCCACCAGACTCAGACTTACCAACCTCAGTTATTTCACAGCTCTCATTCAGATCTACATCAAAAATACCACCTAGTTCAGAACCAATACAATCATCACCTGATTACATACATCAATAACACTGTTTTCCGACCATGAGAAGAAATAATTAGTACATACTGCATCAAAATTCTCACTACTCTCACATTCTGGTTTGTGATTAAATGTAGTATCCCAAAACTTTCAATCGAAAAATTAATGAGAAATCTGATATTTCTTCTTCTCAACTTCAGATAGCTGTGCCATATCATTAACACTGTTATTATTGTCTAATTGGAAGTGTAAATTGGGGGTCATGTGCTTGTGTTTCCTCACCCCAAAACTGTGGACCTTCATTGAGGCAGGCTGCCATTTACTGGGTCATTAGTTATATGATTGTTTCTCCTATTAAATTTCCTGTGGTTATCCCCATTATTCCTAACCTGATGACGTTCAAAATTTCTGTCTCTATTAACATTATGATCCTGATAGAAATTACCATTACCTCTGTTTCTGTAGTTATTCCCATTGTGATTTCTATCATTCCAGTTGTTATTGTACATACTTCTTTAACTGTTCCATCCAGCCTGTCAACATATCGTAAAAATTGTTCAGGACAATCATCAGGTCTGTATACTAAATCCCACTGCAACCTTTTTGGTGAGCTCCTTTTAAGTGCGTCAATCAATGTCTTTTCATCAAATGGTTTGTCAAGTTGTGTTAATTTCTTAAGTTGGTTTTTATAAAATTCTTTCAGAGTACCATCCCTATTCCTATAATTAGAACCATTCAGAAATTCACTTTTAATTCTCACCTGTTCAGCCTCTGACCAAAATTTACTTAAAAAACTTTTCTCAAAACTTTGATATGTTTCCCACTGACTTAACTTTAAATTTACCCATGATAGAGCTTCAACTTCAAGACATCTTTTAACAAATTTAATTTTTTGCTTGTCACTCATGCCTGACCCAAAACTATCTCTACAGTGGTGCAGAAAATCCACTGGATGTAAATTGTCTGATGCAAAACTTTTGATGGAATGTTGGACCATGTAATACAACTGTTTGAATACAGATTTTTGTGAATGCAATTTTCCTGAACTTCTGAAGTTTTCTGATATAAAACATTTACATTAGTTTGCATATTGTTTTCAACATTTAAAATTTTTTGATCTAGACTAGTGATGTTTTGTTCCATTTTTTCCATTATGGTCTTCTGTTCAACTCTGACATCATTAAAATTCTTTGACTGTCTTGCCGATTTGACAATGAACTCAAATTTCTAAAATGATAATTTTATTTTCTAAGGCATCAACTTTTTCATTCACACTTTTTAACCCTTCTAACAACCCATTTTTTAGCTCTGAAACCTGATTACTAAGTTGGTCTATTTGGTGTTGTACTCCATCCATTTTACTATTGTTTTCAGATTTCAGGCCATTTAATTGTCCTTGTAGTTAAGTAAATTTTTTGGTTAACTGATCATTAACTGCACAAAATTTACTATTGTTATATGTCTTCATTTCCTCTAGTTTTGCCAAAATTAACTGCAAAATATTCATTTCTACTGTTTCTTTGCTGACTATGATTTCACTTGGTTCAAACACATCCTGACTAAGCCCTACAGCTTTCACTTCTACATCATTACTACCCTCATCTCTATCCATTTTGTTAACAAGCAAGCGAGTCCACAAACAAATTAATTTCACAAATAGCTTGTACTCATCTTTTCTTTTTGATGTCCCTAATCGTAGTTGTAAAGTCCTCTTTCACTTGATCTGGTCTGTCACTGTTGGAAGTACCTCATCACTGTTGATATGAATTTGTTGAGCGGTCCTCAATCTTCTTTCTTTGGATGATTGGAAATTCATTTACACATAAACTGCAAATGACACAATTCACTCTTCTTTCTCCTGCAACAGACCTTCTGCAACAGACAAAACTTCATTATCAGTCAATTGATCCCGGATGATGCCACCACTTGTAATCTACCCCTCCCTCATTTGTTGATTGTCACTGACTTCATAATAAACTCTTGTAATAAGCTTTGAGAGGAGTCAGATTTATAATAAACTTTTTTTACTTATCTTCTTTTCTCATTGTTGGCTCCAACTTTTCACATCTAGGGGTTGATTCTTGAAGCTGAAATTTTTGGTATCATAGGTTCTCATGGTTCCAGTAGATTTAATAACTTCTGAAGAATTGCCTGAATAGTTAATTTTATTCTCTCACATTTTTCTATATCACACTATCTTTACAATTTCCACTTTAAAAACTAAAAACTACATTGTTGTTGCCAAAAATAAAAACATGTCTGATGACATCAAAGGCACGCCCACTACTAATCCAAAGTTTACAAATTTTCTTGACAAATGAATCTCCACCAATTTATATCATTATTTTATAAATGAATCCATTGTCAGATTGTGCAATTATAAGGAATTTTAAGTGATTGTAACTGTACATACAGAGCTAGTACATATTTATTGTAACAATGAAAATAAAGTAATTTCTTTTTATGCATGTTAGCCTGAAATAAAATACATCGTGTTTGGTATCGCCTACTTCTGTTGAGGAAAAGTAATACTAGAGGAGGGTGTCCCTTTACAAGAGCCTACCTATGTTCTCCAATGGGGTTCATGATTTCCAAAGTCCACTAAGATAATACCTACTGACAGGGGGTCCTGAAGAATCATCAGCTGCTGATAGAATGGCTGCTGTTGCATTCTGAGCAGCCTTGTCAATGCCTCCTCCACTTAGTGGGGAGTTCAGAATGACAGAGGTGAAAGCATCCCAGTCAACATTATAGGCATCCCAAGAGAGGGACAGGAATATTTGCAAGTGGTCACTACCAGACAAGCCACTGTGGACCCTCTAGTGGATGGATGAGGAAAGACCAGGGCTGCAAATAGAAAGATCAATGACTGAGTGAGTTCCATGTGCCTCAGTGAAGTGTGTGGAGACACCAGTAAGCCAGTAAGTTCTGATGAATTTACTATGGCCTGTGATCATAGTTCCACCCCACAAAGGGTTATGGGCATTGAAGTCACCTAAGATTAGGAAAGATGGGGGAAGCTGGGAAACCAATGCAGACAATGAGTTCTGAGGCACTCCACCATTGGGAGAAAGATATACCGGGTGATCAAAAAGGCAGTATAAATTTGAAAAGTGAATAAATCATGGAATAATGTAGATAGAGAGGTACAAATTGACACACATGCTTGGAATGACATGGGGTTTTATTATAACCAAAAAAATACAAACATTAAAAAAATGTCCGACAGATGGCGCTTCATCTGATCAGAATAGTAATAATTAGCATAACAAAGTAAGACAAAGCAAAGATGATGTTCTTTACAGGAAATACTCAGTATGTTCACCATCATTCCTCAACAATAGCTGCAGTCAAGGAATAATGTTGTGAACAGCACTGTAAAGCATGTCCGGAGTTATGGTGAGGCATTGGCGTCGGATGTTGTCTTTCAGCATCCCTAGAGATGTCAGTCAATCACGATACACTTACGACTTCAGGTAACCCCAAAGCCAATAATTTCATGGACTGAGGTCTGGGGACCTGGGAGGTCAAGCATGACGAAAGTGGCGGCTGAGCACACGATCATCACCAAACGACTCGTGCAAGAGATCTTTCAAGCATCTAGCAAAACATTGTTTCTTTTTTTGGTTCTAATAAAACCCCATGTCATTCCAAGATATGTGTCAATTTTTATCTCTCTATCTACATTATTCTGTGGTTTATTAAGTTTTCAAATTTATACTGACTTTTTGATCACCCGGTACAATGCAGATGGTAAAATCCTGAAATGTCCTTACCCAAACATCCCCAACCTGCAAAGGTGTATGAAGAGGCACAAGTTAGCTATACAGAGTCCAGAGCGTATGTGCAAACTACACTCGACACTCTATCATAATTGGCACAATTCTTAAAATATCCCCAGTAGCCATGAAGGGCATTGCTTGAAAACAAGTTTCCTGAAGGCCAATGCAAAAAGCAGGAGAGGAGCTTGGGAGATGTCATAGCTTACCCAGGTGCTCGATAAAACTGCTACAATTCCACTGGAGAATGCTGCTGCCATTATACTGAGAGGGAATGAGGAGACCAAGGAGGCAGTCTATGTCCCAGAGTCATCTGTTGACACTGAGTGAGATGGTATGATATCAACATACAGAATGTTCTCAATCATCAAATGCTGCAATAACTCTTCTGGAAAACACTACCGATTCTGAACTTCAACACGGAGATCTTCAAATTCTGTGTGCTGCTGCTGTTCCTGTTCCAAAAACTATCTGTCAACATGAATCACATTATAGTATTCCGAGGAAGCTTGTGATTCTTGCCAGTAGTCACAGACGAGAGATTGCTTCTCATATAAATGAAGTTACTGAAACTGTGAAGGCAACAGGATTCATCAAACCTGGAGCATCTCTCTCTCAAATATGTATATATATACATTCAGAGGAAATTGGTAAGTTGTCATCTGAGGATTTCATTGAACTAATCGGTGGCTCTAATGACGTAAAGCGTAATGAAACATCAGTAGCCTGCCAAGAACTAAAGATATGCTTGTGTTATCTAGGACACGCAAATGTAATATATGTACACAATCCACAGAGGTATGACTTTCATCAGTCATCTTGTGTGAATAGAGAGATCAAACTTGCAAATGAACAGCTTTCAAACATTTGTAAACAGTTTAAAAATGTAAATGTTCTAGATGTAAGTGGTGTTGGTCGAAAATTTCATACCTCACATGGGCTTCATTTGAACAGTCTTGGGGAAAGCTCTCCAGCACAAAAACTAATTGAAAGAAGCACAGGCAATAGTTTTACTACAAATTCTACAGTAATGACAAAATGTGTTTCATCACCAACCACAGAAAAGAAAAATAGTGATTTTTTTTCCACAGCAACACATTCCAGTAATAGTCAAACTCCAATAAGACATTTTTTAGGCTAAAGAACAGAAGAGAGCACAGTGTAAATGTTGTACCTTTTGATAATTTAACTTGTGTGAAAACAAACATTAAGGAACCAGTTAAAAATACAATTGATACACTATATTGTTTAAAACTATTTTATCAAAATATAAGAAGTCTTTTGAATAAAAAAAAAGAGCTGCTGATTTCTCTGCAAGAAACAGCTGACACAGATGGAATTATTCCTGGTGTGCTCTGCTTAACTGAACATCACTTGGAAGCTACATAAATTAATCAGCTACATTTAAATAGTTATAAATTTGGTTCTTCCTACTTTCGGAGCAACTTAAGACAAGGCAGAGCAGCAATGTACACACACAAAACTATTAGGTCACAAGTTACAGATGTATCTAAATACTGTATTGAACAGCACTTTGAATGTTGTGCAGTCAAATTAGAGCTTGAAACACAGTTCCTGATCATAGTAACAGTTTACAGGACACCTATGGGAAACATTCAAAAATTTATCTCTCAGCTAGAAACAGTTCTTACTAAACTTTATAGAAACAATAGTAATGTCATCATATGTGGTGACTTTAACATAAACTTACTCACAAAAAATAACAATCAGAAACTATTAGAATCACTACTGTTAACTTTCAATCTGCTCCCTGTGATCTCATTCCCAGCAAGAGTATATGGGCACAGCAAGACCCTGATTGATAATCTGTTCCTAGATCCCACAAATTACAATGGAGTGATGACACGGGCAGTAACAAATGGTCTGTCTGATCATGATGGTCAAATGACAATCCTAAAACTTGCCAGCTGAAAAACAACACATAGCCATTTTAGCCAGGTTAAACATGGTAGAACAATAAATGCTGAATCTACTTGCTTTTTCAGAAATAATTTATGCCATGAACAATGGGAGGAAGTATACCAGGCTGACACAGTGATTGAGAAGTTCAACTCTTTCCTGAACTTATTCCTTAAACATTTTGAAGCTTCTTTCCCCTAAAGACAGATTAAAATCAAACCAACCTGTAGTAAAAGGAAACAGTGGCTAACTACTGGCATAAAAATATCATGTAACAAAAAGAGAGATTTGTATGTACAACAGAGGACTAGTACAGACCAAGCAGTAAAGTTACATTACAAGAAATACTGTAATCAAGAAGGCCAAACAGTTGCACTATGCACAAAAATTGGCAACTCAAACAATAAAATAAAAACCATATGGCACATCATAAAAAGTGAGACAAATAGGAACATAAAACCTGACAATAATAACCACGAAGTTGCAGCCTCAGATTTCAACAATTTTTTTCCTCACTATAGCTGAAAAAACAGAACCATAATAAATAGTCTCACACAGAAGCTATTGAACTACTTAACCCCATGCAAACAACGTCTAAAGTAACACTTCATTTCAGAAGTACGACTCCTAAAGAAATTGAAAAAAAAAAAAAAATTCAAAAACTCAGATTCTTGTGGATATGATGGCATATCATGTAGGATTTTAAAATCATGTGCAGACTTAATCAGTTATATATTGTGCTATTTGTGCAACCAATCTATGGGAACTGGTGTGTTCCCAGGTAGATTCAAACATACAGTAGTGATGCCAATCCAAAAAGTGGAGCAAAGGATGAAATATCCAACTATCAGCCCATCTCTCTTCTGCCAGTGTTCTCATAGGTATTTGAGAGAATATTGATAGGATTGATAGGATATTGATAGGATTGATAGGATATTGATAGGATTTATAGACACTCTACACAAAATGGCTTACTGACTCCTACACAGTTCGGATTTCATAAGAGCTCCTCCACAGACAGAGCTATATTTAACCTAACAGATGAAATTTTAGGTGAATTAAATTACAAAAGGTATCCAATGTGGATATTTTGTGACCTTGCCAAGGCATTTGATTGTGTAGGTCACAACACACTCTTAAAAAAGCTTACACATTATGGCATTAAAGACAAATCTTTGACTTGGATAGAATCATACTTACAGAACGGGAAGCAAAGGATTATCTTAAGGGGGACAGGTACAGCATTAAAATCAGACTGGGGAAATTAAACTATGGAGTCACAGGCCTCAATTCTTGGGCCACTAATTTTCCTGATCTACATTAATGATTTACCAATCACAATTAATAACAGAGCAAAAAATGTAACGTTTGCCGCTGATACAAGTATCCTCGTAAGAGGACCCAACCTCACAATGCAGGATACAGCTATGACAGTCTCTACTCAAGTACACAAATGGTTCACTGCAAATAGCCTAACCTTAAATCTTTCAAAAACCAATATGATACAGTTTCTGACAAAAAATAAAAAATAAAGTTCCTGAAATACATGTTAACAATCAAAAAATTAATGAAACCACACATACAAAATTCCTGTCTATCTAGACAGTCTCCTAAGATGGAAAGATCAAATTGATCAGCTGATCAAGCAACTTAGCTGATCGTGCTTTGCACTAAGAGCTCTCCATCAGTTAGAGGACAGAGAAAGAATGTTGTTGTCATATTTTGCGTATCTCTATTCTGTTCTCTCCTATGGCATACCAGTAATCTTCTGGCAAAATGCGGCAAGTGTTGTAAAAGTCTTCAGAGTACAAAAACAAGCAGTGAGACTAATATGTGAGGTCCCTAATGGGGCATCTTGCAGAGGTCTCTTCAAATCTCTCAGGATACTTACTATCACAAGTCAGTATATATACCCACTGATGATATTTGTAGCCAACAACAGGGAATTGTTTCAGAAAAATTGTGACATCCACAACCATGACACAAGGCAGGTGAAAAATTTTCACCAAGGCTCTGCAACTCTCACTAAAGTACATAGGGGAGTTACTGAGTCAGGTATAAAGGTCTTCAATAAGCTCCCTATCAATATAAAAAAGGAAATAAATAACGTACAGGTTTTCAAATGGAAAATGAAATTATTCCTCATCTAACAAACTTTCTATAAAATGAATTAATACTTAGAGTTATAAGGTATAAGAGTGAGGGAAACTGCCTAAGAAATGCACTCCCTTAAAGATAAAGTGTGATGCCATTATATGCAGTTTAACTGAAATTGTGATGATAAAATGTAAATTTATCTATGTAATTATGAGAAAATGTGAACTCCAATGTATCCCACATTCTTCAGCATTCACTTAAACCTCTTCTTAAGGAATGCAGCTAAAATTTGTATTCAGTCCAAACCATGACCATGAAGCAAATTTACCTGCTTATATATGTCAGTAGCATAAAAATATGCTCTATCACTTATTCTATTGTTTTAAACAGTCCTTAAACTGTTTTTGGCATAATGCAGTTTTTAATACTGCATGCAAGTAATTGTTCTTGGTAAATAAACAAATTTCTGTGCAATGTGATGTATACATGTTCATGTACTACTGTATTGTATCCTATATTACTTGTACACTGGTTGTATAATATGTAATCAACAGGACCAAATAAATAAATAAAAATACATGCAGATTCTGAAACGCTCTGTGTGGTGCAATCTGGAGCCTCAGGGGCAACCAGGATTGCTGCTGTGGCCACAGAAGTGGAATATGTGTGAACCGGCACCATAGGGACCACCGGAATTTCCTTTGTCTTGGAAGACTTCCTTCTGTCTTTCTTTTCCTTAAGGGGTTTGTATGATTGGGAGGGCTGCCCTGATTTAGTTTCAGGGACTGAAAAAGATTGTGAAGCCCTAGAACCAGCAACCTGTGGCTCCTTCAGCCACTGGCTGACATCCGGTTGCAGACTGGCAGAAACCTTGGAGGGGAGTGTCTCGAGGGCCCCCTTCCTGACAAGGATGATGAGTCTCTGGCTGGGGGATGAGGACTGGCATTCATGTTGCATGGGGAGCCATTGCTACCAAAGTGGATTTGGGGCAAGTAGCAAAAGGAGAGCCCCCGACCATCAGGGGGGCCAGCATTTGAGCAGCCCTGAGGGCTCGCTGTAGGATCCACAGTGGAGAAGTGTACGATCAGCAGACCATAAGCAGACAGGGCAATGTCATCATGGCCATAGTGTACGACATTATCATGTGTGAAAAATTAGACACTCATATTTTTTTCTTGGCCTATTGGTATGTCAATCTGTCCAGAGCCAATGGGAAGACATGTGCCTGAATTTCATACATTTATAGCTTCTCATTGGGTGGGGGGTGCGGGGGATGGTGAACATACAGTTTCATGTCACACCAGTATACCATCACCTTGACCTTTACAGGCAATGAATCATCCTCAAAGATGAAGAGGAAGGGTTTGGTAGCAAACCTGTTGTCCTTTGGACTCCTACAGTTGCAATAGCCAAGGTGTACACCCCATCATTCCAAGCTGATATGTAGCTCATTTTCAGACTGCAGGCAGAGGTCTTGACAGAAAATGATGCCTTGGACCATGTTCAGACTATTATCAGGAGTGATAAACACCAGAATGTTACCCAGCTTGCCACAAGCAATCAATACTTGTGACTGGGCAGGGGATACTGTTTTAATCAAAACTGACCCAGTCTTCATTTTGGTGATGGCTACAACATCCTCAAACTTGTTCTCTATACTCTCTACAAAGAATAAAGACTTTGTCGCCAAAAAATAATCCACATCTGTCCTTGGCATACAGTTTCTGCTCAGCCACCAAAAGTGCACTTGATGACCCTCCCACACAACAGGATCCTACCACACTAGGATTTGTGCATACTACCTCACTGAAAAGGAAGGGTACTAACATGGAAAGGCACAAAGGGGGAACAGACACCACCTTAGATGACTTTCCTGTATGATTTGGCACTTCTAAAAAATTTGGAAAGGTGGTGGCAGGTCAAACCCAGCAATGGGGACCATATATCTGTTAATGAAAAGGTGTAGAGAACATCAAAAGTGAAACGGAAAACTAGAGTCCTAAATCATTTACCAGGTCCAAGCAGGCTCTACATCTGAAAGACCATCTGATGCAAAGGCAGAGGGGTGAAAGGGGTAGCAAAAGTATAGATAAGGAAGTAGTGTTGCAAAGGCTGGGACCTCGCAGTAGCCAGGCACATACTCACAAAAGAGTTGTGAGCCCTCTGTGGGGCCATCCTGTGGTTCAAGCAAGAGTCTGTTACTAGAAAAATATGCAAAATGTTATCTTGGAAGATCACCAAGCCATATTATAATGATACTGTAGTCTGTTACTAGCCATAGCTAAGTTTGGTGGTAATGGTCACCTAGTGCTTGATGCTACAGTTATTAATCAAATTATTGTTCCTGTTCATACTAGACCTGAGAATGTCAATGGACAAATACAAAGTTTCATGGGGTAAAATTATTAACAAGTATACCTCTGAGATATTCCTACTGGCAGGTCTTATTAATGGAGGAATCTTCAAAATAAACAAAATTCAGATTCACAGGCAGGAGTTCCCAGTTTTGTCTTTCACTCTTTGGCTTAAATGACAGTTCAGATGACTTTATTACTGCACTAGACACTGTGCTTGGATCTAAATTGTTAGATAAGGTAACCATGTATGTGTATGATTTACTTGCTGCAACTCTACTTGATAGAATACCTTGTCTTAGTAGACAAAAATGTTACAGACATTTTTAAAGTCAGGAATTGCTGAAAATCTCCAAAAATCAACATTTTATAAGGATAAGATCAAATTTCGTGCATACATAATCTGTCCTTCAGGAACAGTGACAGATAGTGACAAAATCAGTCCAATACCAAGTGGTTTTGGTCAAAAGACTTAGGCAGCTTTTGACTCTATTAAGCAAGACTTTGTGAATTCTCAACTTTTGCACCAACCTGATATGTATAAGGACTTCTGTCTTGCAACAGATGCTTTATGCTGTGGCTTGGAAGCTTTTTCATTCCAAATTAGTGAAGATAAAGGCAAACCTTAATAATTGTGTCATAGGAATTACTAGCTGTATCCTGAGTGCAGAAGAGCATAGTCTGCCCCTTAAATAGAAATTTTAGAAATTGTTTGGGCTTTTATAAAATTTCATTGTTATATTTATCGTATTCATGTCAGAGTCTTTTGTGACCATCAGACTTTAGTTTTCTTTCAAGTGGAAAAATCTTGAATTCCACCTAGAACACTGGTCCTTATTATTACAAGAATATGGCCTTGAAATGATCCATGGTAGTGGAGAATGTAAAATGGTGACCTTACCCCATCTTCCCCAAGGGCTTCCAGAATTTTTAGAACTAGTTTAGCAAGCTTCAGGCTACCAAATCTGACTTGTGAAAGAAACACTTGTAGGCAACACTACTTAGACATGCGTAGAAGTGTTGAAACTCTTGAGGATGCTAACCAAACATGGAAAAAGGTTAAACAGTTACTGCTACTGAATAAAACTGATAAACTACCACAACACTATCGAATCTAAATAATGTATTGTTCTATAGCTATAATCATCAATCTGATTTTTGGTGTGTATGTACTTCCACAGTCTGTCAAGTTAGTCTAATGCAGTATATTCATTATGAAAGGGGCATTATGATGCTAGAAAATGTTCAAAGAAAATCAATCTCTCTTGCTACTTTCCAAACGTATGTAGAAGACTGCAACAACTTTTAAGAACTTGCATGATCTGTCAGAAGAGTAAACCATCAAACAAATGCTGCTGAATGTAGTTACATTCAATATTGCCAACTAAACCACCACAAATTATGTCAGTTGACATCCCTTTCTGCTTAATTCAAGCTGAGGGTGGAGTAAAACACTTAGTTGCACTTTATGAGATCTTCTATAAACATATCAGTTTGTATGCCATGAAAACTATGATGGATTATGTATTGTTAAAAGAATTACAGATGATTACATATGAAGGATTGATGAGCCTGATGCACTATTGTCAGACAATACTTCTAACTTCACCAGCTCAAGATGAAAAGCAGTCCTAAGAGAACAGCAGGCTAGGCAAATTTCAATGTCAGAACTGCATCCAGAGGCAAATTTTATGGTCAGCATCTTTAGAGAATTTAATTGATTCATTTGCTCTTACGGTACCAATCAGCAAACATTCTGGGTCTTGCATCTTGGACAGCTTGAGCATATAATCAATAATTTGGCACACTTCTCCACACAGTACACATCAACTGAATTATATTTTAGATAATTAGAAAGAAACAAATGGTTAGACTCTCTCCCTGACTCCCAAGGAAGGAAAGCTCCTAGGAGCTCTAATCACATTAACAGAAAATGCTGTAATTTTACCATTATAAAAAGTTAAAACATATTCAAGAATTCCATGTAGGGGATCATATATAATCGAGAACCCACCAAATGTCATCCCTTTTGAAAAAGAAAATAATAAATGTCAACCAATGTATTCCGGCCCACGGCAAATAGTTACAGTACCATGTGAAGGGAGCTAATTGTTAGCCTTCTGCGAATGAAACAAAGTTAGGGGACTCTACCCTCACCAGACAGCTGCCCTGCAGGTGCAGCAACAATGAAAGGGTATGTGTTAAGAGACCAGACAATGTGTGGCTCCTGGAGAGGGCAGCAGTCTTTTCAGTAGCTGTAGGAGCAACAGCCTGAATAATTAACTGATCTGGCCTTGTAACACCAACCACAACAGCCTTGCTGTGCTTGTACAACAAATGGCTGAAAGCAAGGGGAAACTATGACTGTATTTTTCCCGTGGGTATGGAGCTCTACTGTATGGATAAATGATGATAATGTCCTCTTGGCAAAGTAATCCAGAAGTAAAATAGTCCCCCATTTGGATCACTGGGTGGGGCTACTTAGGAGGAGGTCATCATCAATCAGAATGTGAAAGTAAGATCCCTTAATCATGCGGTAGGTTAGAAAATTTAAAGAGGGAAATGGATTGGTTAAGTTGGATATAGTGGGAATTAATGAAGTTCAGTGGAAGGAGGAGCAGGACTTCTGGTCACATGAATACAGGGATATAAATACAAAATCAAATAGAGGAAATTTCAGGAGTGGGTTTAATAACGAATGAGGCAATAGGAATGTGGGTAACCCACTATAACTGATGAAGATTTGTCTGTTGTTATGAATATATTTTTATTTTATCCCATTCTTTTATTTCACACCGACTTTACAATTCCACTTCACAACATGAATTCACATTGTTGTTGGCAAGATTAGAAATTTGTCTACTCCCATCAGAGGCATTCCCACTACTACTGAACATTCTGCTGTATTCAAAATATTCCAAACAGTTTACAAAGCAAAAGAGCTTACAAACTTTCTTGATAAAAGAAGAATCTTTGCTAAGATATATTATTATTTTAGAAATTTATTTATTTATTACCAGAAATAAATTTAATAATTTGCATTAGATTGAGCAATTAATAATATGAATTTTAAGTATGCCAGAAATTTCATAATTTCAATTATTTTTAAAAGAAGAGTAATTTTAACTGTTAATACAAATCGATTGTAACACATTAATTTCTTTTTACATATTTTAGCCCAAAACATAACGCACTGCATACAAAATCATATGAAGTTCATTCAGTTAGACAGCTGATATAATGTTCACCTATGTAAGAATTGATAGTATACATGATATCGATTATTTCTATAAAAAAAAGGTAATGTCAGAGTAGGTTGTCCCATTACAGGGGGTACTGGTATTGAATAGAATTGGGGAAACAAGAAAGTTGTGGCATAACTTGATTAAAAGAAGGGATCAGTTGACAGAACGCATTCTGAGACATCAAGGCTATCACCAATTTAGTATTGGAGGGAAGAGAGAGAGAGAGAGAGAGAGAGAGAGAGAGAGAGAGAGAGTGTGTGTGTGTGTGTGTGTGTGTGTGTGTGTGTGTGTGTGTGTGTGTGTGTGTGTGTGTGTGGAGGGGGTGGAGGGGGGGAGGGGGGGGGGAGGAGAGTTGGGTAGATAAAAATTGGAGAGGAAGGCCAAGAGAAGAATAAAAGTAAGCAGATTCAGAAGGATGTAGGTAGTATAGGTTGCAGATTTATTTGGAAATTAAGAGGCATCACAGTATAGGGTAGCATGGAGAGCTGCATCAAACCAGTCTTTGAACTGAGGATCACAACAACAATTCACACAAAGACATAACAAAATACCTATAGTAACATTAATTTCTGTTCACACACACATTTGTCCTAATGTGCATAGAAATCTTGATCTATATAGAAGTCATCTCCCTTGTAAGCATTAAAAGGAAAAATCTATCTATATCATTTATGTGACAGTACAAAGAATATAAGTATAGGCCTACTATAGAGATTAGTATGACCTATACTCATGTACATATATGCATATACTGTATGGGTGTTTTTAACACAGTTTCCCTAAGAAAACAATGAAATATAATTATAGGAAACTATATTAAAGCCATAGCATAATAAAAAGGTAAGAGTAACTGGAAAAGAGAATTTATGTAATAGCAAGAAAGGGCAATGACCCAGCAACAGTCAAATATTATAAAATACCTGTGCCATATTATGGAAAGTTATTAAAAAGTTCAGAAGAATGTGTATTATGTCTGAGATTAGCAACTCTGATAATAAAATTTCAAACAATTTGGAATATTTTTGAAAGTAAAACAGGGCAACTAAGTGCACAAGAAGACTATACTACCATCAAACTGAATGAAAAGTGTATTAAAAAAACGTCAGAGGTTGAAAATGTTTTTATTAATTATTTTTTAAATGTTGTGGGGAAAATAGGATCCAGAAGTTTATTAAGAAAGGAAGGCTATATATGGAAAAGGCAATATCTATGCAATTTGATAAAACTGAATTCTACCCACCTCTCCTTCTGAAGTTAGGAGAAAAATAAACTCACTCAAAAGTAAAAGCCCACACGGAATTGATGGCGTCTCCAACAAAGTAGTAAAAGATTGTTCCCAACAGGTAAATAGGATTCTAAGTGACATGTAGTAGCAACCCAAAACAGGGCATTTTTCCTGACACATTGAAATATACTATTGTTAAACCATTGCATAAAGAGGGGCATAGGTCTGATGCCAACAACTTTGACCAGTCTCACATCTGACAGCTTTGTCCAAAATTTTTGGAAAAGGAATGTATTCAAGAGTACCTACCCATATTTGTAAAAATAAAGTACTAACAAAATGCCAATCTGATTTTCACAAAAGCTTTTCAACAGAAAACACTAAATAAGCATTCACTGATCAAATATTAGATGCTCTGAATAACTGAACATCACTAATTGTGATTTTTTGTTATTTCTCAAAGGCTTTTGATTGTGTAAATCATGGAATTCTTCTAGATAAGTTAAGTATTGTGTTATGTGTGGTACAGTGCACAAATGGTTTAATTCATATTTAACTGCAAGAGTACAGATGTTTCAAATAAATAGTTCACATAATGCACAAAAAATCAGCATCTTCCTCAACTGGAGAGGTCTCAAGAATGGGGTCTGACAATGTTCAATCTTGGGTTCCCCAGCTATCTTGTCCACCCAAAATATCTCTCACATCGCAATATTCCCATTACGTCCCGAGATATTAAGACGCAAAGTTGATGCTTGAAACACCTGACATGCGCTGCTAGCGCACGTCCTGAGGCTCAGGTGTGAACCCCACGCTGCCCGTAATCACGATGTGATTGACATGCGTAATCACACTTCCATACTTATCAAGAGGTCCGAAATGAATAATACGGTCTGCTGCCATCCTGCATTAACGTCGTACATTCCAGCAGGTATTTATCCCATAGGCTAGGGGTGATGCGGTTCTGTAACATATCTGTGTACCGCAACGTTAGTCACAAAGTTAACTTCGCTTATCGTTAATCCATTACTAAAAAGGTAATGCCGTTCAACGTTAAAACTTTACTTTACTGTAGATCTAGCACAAGTGACAGTTAATCATTCACTCGTAATAGTAAAATTCATGTTGATGGTTTTAGTGAAACAAGCTAGTGGACTAAAAGTTTTACCGTTGTTTAGGTTAAAAATGTTTTGATTTGGGAAGTTCAGGTAGGACATAGAAGATGAATGTAAACATGTTTAACCAATTAGTTTTATTAGCACATAATTATCAATGTTATGTTTATCTAATGCGTTAAATGACAAATTGTTGCAAACAAATGTTTCTTAACATCACTGGGTAAAATGGCCCTTTGTAGAAACTTCCACTGTGATACCAGCACTACATACTAAACATAGGGTTCACATCTCATGCTCAAAGTGATGCCCATTGACTTGCATGTATAGGGTCACTCTGCGGATGAAGGATGCCCTACTTCATGCTACTGTTTCCTCTTTGATGGCTGTACAAGCATCAATAATGCGTTGCTTCATGTCCTCTGGTGTTGTTAGTTCATGTTGGTAAATAGCATCCTTCACTGCTCCCCAAAGAAAATAATCCAGCGATGTAAGGTCCGGAGATCGGGCAGGCCACCTAACTGGGCCACCTCGTCCAATCCACCTACCAGGGAACTTACGGTTCAGACGTTGTCATGCTCGTAAGGCGTTATGTGCAGGGCATCCGTCATGCTGATACCACATGACCATTCTCCGGTTCAGAGGCACGGAGTCCAAGAGAACAGGAAGATTGTGTTGTACAAATCTAGAGTATTGTCTGCCAATTTGGATGCCATTTATAATGAAAGGTCCAATAATGGTATCTCCAATAATTCCACACCAAACATTAACTTTCCATGGACGTTGATGCTCTACCTGATGGAGCCATTTTGGATTGTCTGTGGACCAATAATGCATATTCATCATATTGACAATTCCTTTGTTGGAGAATGATGCCTCGTCAGTAAAGAGAACATCTGCAAAAAAATTTGGATTAGTCAGAAGTTTTTGCTGAGCCCACCGACAAAATGTTACCCTATTGCATAAGTCATTTCCATGAAGATCCTGGTGTAAATTAACATGGTAAGGATGAAATTTATGATGTTTAAGAATACGCTGTTCATTTGATTTTGACACACCAACTTCACGTTCAATTTGATGTGTGCTGATTTGAGGATTCACAGCTATGGTAGCGAGCACAGCAACTTCAGCACGTTCATCTGTGCGTGTTCGAGGACGATGTCGAGGTCTTGGATTTAAGCTTCCCGTTTCACGTAGACGAGATGTGAGACGACCAAACATCCGGCGCAAAGGCGATGGCTTGTCAGGGAATCGTCTTCTGTACAGTCGTTCTGCCTGACCAGAATTTCGTCCACCTACAACAGGGTACAGTACAGGTATGTAGAGTAGGGTAGAAAACAGAGAGATTAACTTAATAATCATAATGTTCGCTAACAGTACTATCAACAAACAAGCAATCTCATAACATATTTCCTGTCAACACACATTCTCCATAGATCAGCAGCATTTCTACCATATCTTCATGTGTGTATATTATACTGTACAGTATAAGTTCCACAACACAACATTTATTCACAATGTGTACTTCCTCCGTGCTGTCACTAGATTACTCTGATGCACGACTACACTGGCAAGCGGTGTTCTGCACGCCAAAGCAACAACAAATGGGATGCTTGGAGGGTGGTGGAGTACAGGAGTTTGCATGGGTCGCAAATCATAAACAAGGCAAAGTGGTAACTGTGGCAGTAGTGGGAACTACGTTGGACACTTGACTAGGTAGAGCCAGGCCCTGCGTGACAGGCACAATGGGTCATATAACGCATTAGATAAACCTTATTTTGGGTTTGCAGGATAAATAAGACAATCTGACGGGTGTACACCGATCGGTACTGGTTCATATTGTGTACGTAGATATGTAAAATGTGCAAGAGGGAAACCATTATGTGCCTATGAGAGTTGATGGCAGACGACCGTATTATTCGTTTCGGACCTCTTGATAAGTATGGAGGTGTGATTATACATGTCAATCACATCGCGATTATGGGCAGCATGGAGTTCATGCCTGAGCCTCAGGACATGTGCTAGCAGCGCATGTCGGGTGTTTCAAGCATCAACTTCGCGTCTCAATATCTCGGGATGTAATGGGAATATTGCGATGCAATCAACGCCATTGTGTATGTGCTTTGTCATGCTATGGATTGCTGAAGAAAAAATATAGGAGGTCCATTTAAAAAAACATAAGTTTGTGTTAAAAACACATATGCTTTCGTTTTAGAATGTTTCCAAATATGTACATTCATGTGCCCCAGCCCTACATTGATACTGGTGAAAGTCATTTTCCAATAGCTGTTATTGTTCCAGAGATATTTTGGGTGGACAAGATAGCTGGGACACCCTGCATATGACTGACTATATTCACAAAGGTGCAGAGCCAGTTCTTTTTGCTGCTGATCCAAGAGTTGTAATTACACTGAAAAAACAATAATTAGCTGAGGAAATTGTAAATAATGTTTTTTAGAAAATTATTAAGTGGTTCTCTGCAAATGCACTCTTATTAAATTTTGATAAAACACAGTATGTGCAATTCTGTATGGTAAATGGCATGACATCATTAATAAATACAGAGTTTGAACAGAAGTATGTAGCTAAGGGAGAACACACTAAATTTTTAGTTGGTTGCATTGATGAGAGACTAAATTGGAAGCAACACATTGATGATATGATAAGCTGAAACATTTAAGTTCGGCTACTTATGCTATTAGAGTTGTTGCAGATTTTGGTAATAAACATAAAAATAAATTAGCTTGTGATGGCTATTTTCATTCACTGCTTTTGTATGGCATCATCAATAGATGAAATTTAGGTGTAAATTAGTACTCTTACAACCAATAATATTAATAATAAAACTTGAATTATGACATGTAAAGAAACCTTTTGTTAAACTGGCATGTTCCACATTATCACAGAGTGTAGTATTCATGATCTATGGGACAGGCATTAATGTTGTCTAATCTAATTATACTGAAGCAAAAACTGTCTCCTATCTACTGAAAACTATATAAGCAATCAATCAATCAATCCATCTCTTTATTCATCCGTTAACAATATACATTGTATGGATGTAGTCAATTACAATATAGTTTCTTATCTTTAATTTGTTTCAGAAACTTGGATAATAAATACAAATATTTTATATCAGTATATATAAATAATATTACATTTCCATATTCACATATTTTTCAATGCTATAAAAACTACATGTTAGTAAAAATTGTTTAAGATCTACCTTGAATTTATGAAATTCTTTAATTTTCTTTATTGTAGAAGGCAATGCACTAAAAAGTATTTTGGGCTGGTAGTTTACACTTTTTTGGTAGAGAGCTCCTTTGTGGGTATGTCTGTGAAAAATCATCCCTGTTCCTTGTTTCATGTTTATGAACCCGATTATTTAATGTTGAAAATTCCTGGTGAGTTTTCAGAAAGCATACACATTCATAGATTTATAAGCTAGGAAGAGTCATTATTTCAAATTCTTTAAATATTTCCCTGCATGACACTCTGCAGGGAACCCATTTCATTATTCTAATAGCCCTTTTTTGAAGTTTGAAAGCTTGTTTTGCTGTACCTGTATTTCCCCAGAAGATCACACCATATCTAAGCAAACTGTTCATGTAAGCATAATAGGCACACAGCAATGACTCAGTGTTGCAGCATTCCCAAAGCATTCTTAGCACACAGCAGCATTTACTTAATTCTTTACATGCTATTACCATCTCAAGTGCTCATCCACCCATATACCGAGGAATTTTGTGTATGGAGCTTATGCAATAACATAGTTCCCTAACTCAGCTTTTACTCTTCTTCTAGCTTTACTTTTAATATTATTAAATTCATCAATACCATTTTATCCTTATTTATGATCAACACATTATCACTAAACAATTTTCCTGTCTCGTTTATTGTCCTCTGCTGTAGATCATCCTCTGTGTATCCTTTTATAAAAATGCTAATGTCATCAGCAAACATCACTGTTTCTGCAACTGTCAGCTGGTTTCGCAAATTGTTTATGTACACCAAGAACAACAAAAGGCCTAACACGGAACCCTGGGGCACTCCATAGCTAGTGCTTTTTTTTTCTTTTTTTTTTAAATCTGAAAGATACTCTTTGCCTTCATGACATATTTGCACTTTCTGTTGTTTATTAGAGAAATAATACTTGAATCATTTGAAGGCAAGTCCCTGGACCCCATAACATTCTAGTTTCATAAGCAATAAGTCATGGCTGATTAAATCAAATGCTTTAGATAAATCTAAGAATATTCCACAGCCTAATTCGTTCTTGTCCAAGGCATTTAGAACCGCTTTCATGAATTGAAAGATTGCCATTTCTGTGGATCTGTTCTTTCTAAACCCATTTTGAGCATTAGTCAGTATTTTATTTTTATTCAGGAAGTCAGCTAGCCTTTCATACATTACTCTTTCAATTACTTTAGAGAAACCTGAAAATAATGACACAGGCCTGTAATTATTTATGTCAGTTGTACTATCCTTTTTGTGAAGTGGCTTTATTATGGAGAGTTTTAGTTTTGATGGGAACAGCCCTATCCTGAAAGAAGTATTTATAATGTCGGTTGGGTGACTATCTATACTGGTAGAACTATGGTTGATTACCTTGTCTGGAATTCCATCAATACCACAAGACATTTTATTTTTTAGTTTATTAATAGGATTTGTAACTTCACATTCTGTTACTGGGTACAGAAATATTGTCTTTTCACAAGTTGGTACTTTTATGTTTTTGTTGTTTGAATTGCACAGACTTTTAATTAGGTTCAGTGCTATGTTCACTTAATGTTCATTGAATATATTGGCTACCTGTTGAGCATCTTCTATCATTTTACCCTCACTTTTAATTTTGAAATTATGGATCTTGGTTTTACATTTTCCTATGCTATTGTTTATAACCTTCCAAATCGATTTTGATGTATTGCTTCCATTATTAATGTATGAATCATTGATTTGCCTTTTTGCTGCCTGTAAAACTTTCCTTTAGACCCTTCTATATTTCCTATAGTGTGATTTTATTGTTGTATTTATTTTAGCATGTTTTCTTAGTTTTCTAAGGGTGGTTGCTGATTTTTTAATCCCTTGTGTTATCCATCTGTTTGTCTTCTCACTGACTTTAATTCTTTTTAATAGGAATGCTTCATCGTAGCAATATTTATAATCAGTGAGAAAACTTTCATACTTTTTGTCTACATCATTATTTTGTTCTATGCCCCACTGCACCCTTTTTAGCACACTATTAAATACCCTTATGTTGTTGGCATTAATAAATCTTCTTTGTACATATTTTTCAGTGACTGTGTATTTCTTGTTGTTCTTATTCCTTATCATCATTTTTAAAGCCATATGATCAGAAAAGCGTAGTTAAGCTGCAAGACACTGAAGCCAGTAACTGACAAATCCTCTTCATGTCTACTGTATTTGTATATATGTAAACAGCAATAAGAAAGGGCATATTCTTTACAAGAATCTTATTCTGTTAAATGAAAATAGAACTGTGGTGTTTAGAGCTCATTACAACACTATGGAGAAATATGTCTATGATGATAATTGTCACTGGTGCACTGAAGGGTGAAAATTAATGGTATAATAAAAAAAATTTTCAGGACAGTGTGCAAACCATCAACATATTCACGTGTTCATCTAGAAATGCATGAATAGATGCTGATGGAAAGGATGTTATGTTTCTCTACATACATCAACAATGTAGGGAAGGAGAGGTTGCTACATACCACAAAGAAGACACATTAAGCTGCAGACAGCCACAATTAAAAGACGCTTTCACAGAGCTTTCAGCCACAGCCTTCATCAGCGAAAGACAAACAGAGGAACACACACCATTCATATTCACAAGCAAGTATACCTCATGCACACATGACCACTAACTCTGGCATGTCCATACAAATTCAGGCCAAAATGTCACATTTTTATAAATGTGTTAAAATTACCGAATAAGGTGGCACAGTGGTTAGCACACTGGACTCACATTCAGGACGACGATGGTTCAAACCTACATCCAGGCATCCTGATTTAGGTTTTCTCCGATTTCTCTAAATCACTTCAGGCAAATGCCGGGATGGTTTCTTTGAAAGGGGATGGACGGCTTCGTTTCCCATCCTTTTCTAATCCGATGGGATCAATGACCTCATTGTTTGGTCCTATATCCTGAATCAACCAAAAAAGCAACTAAAGTTATTGTTCCCTATGAAGTGTGTAAATATTTCTGAGAGTATTCTCTATTTATTTAAAAAAATACATGAATATTTAAAATGTCTGTTTATGTAAAAAGGAAATAAAAGACTGTGATAATACAAACTTTGTATAGAAGTGCTTTGAGTTAGGCTTTGCAAAGTGACTCATTAAAGAGACTCTTCCAAATGTTGATAGCAAGTGTTGCTATGGACAACAAATTAAGTACAGGGTGGTGCACAAAATGTGTTACCATTTTGTTTTTGAATATAAACTTTATTGTCAATACAATCTGAAAGGAACATATACTACAATGAAGAGCCATCCATGGAGATTTGTTCTAACTCAGCACATACTCAATATGTCCACCATTTCATTTCCTAACTTCCTTCAAATGAACACTGAAGTTAGTGATTACCCTACGGCACATGTCTTCTGTAATTTCACTGCAAGCTTGAAGAATAAGCCTTCTGAGCTCCATTAAATCACGTGGACGTTTCGGGAAAATTTTTTCCTCTAGGTACCCCCAAAGGAAAAAGTCACATGGATTGAGGTCTAGACTATTGGGGGGTCAATTTTGTCCATCATTGAAGTGACCTGAAAACCTGAGTGAAATGATCCGCATGTCGAAATGCTCATGTAAAAACTCCAACACAGTGTTTGCAGTATGCAACCTTGCTCCATCTTGCATGAACCACTGTGTGTTGAAGGGCAAGGCAGTAGCAAGAAGCTGTGGAATGAAGCTTTTCCGAAGCATGCTCAAATAACGCTTGCTGTTCACAGTTTCTTCAAAGAAAAAGGGTCCAATAAATCCGCGACTGGAAATTGCTGCCCTTGCTGTAATCCTCAGAGCATAATGTTGTCATTCATGAAGCACTTGTGGGTTTTCAGTGGCACAAAAGCGTACATTTTGTTTGTTAACCACACCGTCTACATGAAAATGTGCCTCGTCTGAAAACCAAACATTGTTGAGAGTTTCTTCCCTATCCTCTGCCCACTGAGCAAACAGTAGTCTCTGCTGCTTGTGTTCTTCAATGAGCTTCTGTGCACAGGTCATCTTGTATGGGTACATATGGACGTCACTTTTAAGAATGCGCTGAACAGAGCGTCTCGATATTCCCAGTTGCACTGCTGCCTTTCTACATGATTTCCCGGAACTTCTCTGTACAGCAACTCGTACTGCTTCAGTATTCTCCGGCGAACAAACAGGCTTAGGTCAAGGTCGCTTCACTTCCAATACTGTTCCTTCCTGTACAAATTTATCATACAACCTGTGGATGGCCTTCTTGCAATGGACCCATCGTGTCTTAAGCTATTGTCAAAAATGCCTCTGAGTCACAACAAGGCTTTTCGTTTTATGAAAAAGTAACACAATTGCTGATCGTTGCTGTGTTGTCAGTCTTCCATTGTCAGTCATTGCTGCTTACTGTCTCCTAGCGGCAGTATTGTGAATTACATATCATTTCGTAACTCATTTGTTTTTCCAAGCTCTGCTGGTACTGCTGTAGAGATCCCAGTGGGATATCTAATGTGCGCCGTAAATTGTGAAAGAAACATTTGATAACACATTTCATGTGCCACCCTGTACATGTATGAATAAACTGTGATATCTCACTTGCGTTATTCAAGTTTGATCCTGTTTCAGACCTCATCTACAGACAAACTAAATTAACCCTCATGTAAGTATAATGCAAGCACACACCAGGCCACTGCAGCTGAGCAAGTAAACACCCAGTTTCCCTGTTTGCTGTATCCAACAGCACTGTCTACACTGTATTGGATTGTCAAGGTGGAATGCTGGGTGTGTGACCATTAATGGTATAAACTGCATGTGACCAAATTTAAAATTCTGGACTAAAGAGACATTCCTTCAGCATGTGTAGTGGAAATTAACATCTAAAAAACTTACCTGTGAACCAATATTCAAAATCTGCAGTTCAAGGACTGTGAACAGATCTGCACATCTAAAAATGAAAAGAAAGAAAGAGACCCCAAAAAAAATCACAGATATATTTAATGTACTGTAATGACTAACAATTAATTTATGTTCTCATGTGAATTCTGTTTATCTGCTAATAACAGTTTTATTTCAGGACAGCCTAATATAAAACTTACATTATGTGTCAGTGATACAAATGTATTAGGTTAGTGCATAAGTTGGTAGTATTTTTGTTTTTCATCTTGGTATTCCAGCTGCTATGGGTTTATTTGTTGATTGTCATTTTTTATTTTCAGTTTATTATTGCTATTTGAGTTTACATATTGTACTTCATCATTTGGAGATAGTGAATGGAGCTGTGGATGCTAGAAAATAGAGTGCCAAATAGAGAAATTAGAGCATTTGTGATATATTTTTCTGTTTGAGTTCAATAGAGGGGCAACAGTTGTGGTGGCAGCCAGAAACATTTGAACTGTGATTGAGGATAATGATACTGGATAGAGCAGGGCAAGAAAATGATTTTCTCATTTTATGGAGGTAGCATTAGTCCACAATGCACCCTCAGATTTTCATATTTTCTGCTCTCTAACAAACAAAGTTCAAGGAACTCTTTTCTGGATGAAAATGTGCTCTGAACATGGCTGGACGAGTTCTTCACAGCAAAACCAAGTGATTTCTACAGTTGTGGAATCGAAAAGTTACCCCAGCATTGTAAATAGTGAATTCATGAATAAAGTATCTGTTATATGTGTCTATTGTGTTTATCAAACTTATGGGGAAACACTAGGAACTTATGCACCAAACCCTATAAAGCTGTTTTATGTTATCTGTGTATGATGCCTCCTTGAAATGAACCAATTTATCCTGAGGCCTTTGAATACTTACCACTTCATCAACGTAGCTGTCTGGATCCCTACCTCTCTGCAACAGATCCTGATAATGAAGACTGATGCCTCCTTCCTACAAGGGGTCCAATTCATCTTACTTCAACATGGAAGACTGTGCATCGACAATAACTAATCACAATGTTAAATTTTAAAAATGAAAACAAACTATTTAAGATTCTTGCCAACATGTGATTCTTTTAATGGAAAGAAACATTCCACATGGGAAAAATATATTAAAAAAAGATGCTGTGACTTACCAAATGGGAAAGTGCTGGTAGGTAGACACAATAAAAAAACACACAAACACACACACAAATATCAAGCTTTCGCAACCCACGATTGCTTCATCAGGAAAGAGGGAAGGAGAGGGAAAGACGAAAGGATGTGGGTTTTAAGGGAGAGGGTAAGGAGTCATTCCAATCCCAGGAGCAGAAAGACTTACCTTAAGTGGAAAAAGGGACAGGTATAAACTCGCACACACACACACACACACACACACACACACACACACACACACACATATCCATCCGCACATATAAAGACACAAGCAGACATGTACGTTTGATGCTAACAGATGAAATTTTAAAGTGATTGAAGACTGTATTCACCAGAATATCTGTACAGTTGCTAATACTGTTTGAAGCATACTAACTTTGTCTAAAAGCCACATACTAGTACTAAATTCCGAAACATCGAATTTGTTGTATATTATATACTTTCCTAACCTTATTTGGCATTCACCTCCTGATTCATGTTATTTATAATTGTTGTTGTTGTTGTTGTGGTCTTCAGTCCTGAGACTGGTTTGACGCAGCTCTCCATGCTACTCTATCCTGTGCAAGCTTCTTCATCTCCCAGTACCTACTGCAACCTACATCCTTCTGAATCTGCTTAGTGTATTCATCTCTCGGTCTCCCTCTACGATTTTTACCCTCCACACTGCCCTCCAATGCTAAATTTGTGATCCCTTGATGCCTCAGAACATGTCCTACCAACCGGTCTCTTCTTCTCGTCAAGTTGTGCCACAAACTCCTCTTCTCCCCAATTCTATTCAATACCTCCTCATTAGTTATGTGATCTACTCATCTAATCTTCAGCATTCTTCTGTAGCACCACATTTCGAAAGCTTCTATTCTCTTCTTGTCCAAACTATTTATCGTCCATGTTTCACTTCCATACATGGCTACACTCCATACAAATACTTTCAGAAATGACTTCCTGACACTTAAATCTATACTCGATGTTAACAAATTTCTCTTCTTCAGAAACGCTTTCCTTGCCATTGCCAGTCTACATTTTATATCCTCTCTACTTCTACGATCATCAGTTATTTTGCTCCCCAAATAGCAAAACTCCTTTACTACTTTGAGTGTCTCATTCCTAATCTAATTCCCTCAGCATCACCCGACTTAATTCGACTACATTCCATTATCCTCGTTTTGCTTTTGTTGATGTTCATCTTATATCCTCCTTTCAAGACACTGTCCATTCCATTCAACTGCTCTTCCAAGTCCTTTGCTGTCTCTGACAGAATTACAATGTCGTCGGTGAACCTCAAAGTTTTTATTTCTTCTGCATGGATTTTAATACCTACTCTGAATTTTTCTTTTGTTTCCTTTACTGCTTGCTCAATATACAGATTGGATAACATCGGGGAGAGGCTACAACCCTGTCTTACTCCCTTCCCAACCACTGCTTCCCTTTCATGTCCCTCGACTCTTATAACTGCCATCTGGTTTCTGTACAAATTGTAAATAGCCTTTCGCTCCCTGTATTTTAACCCTGCCACCTATAGAATTTGAAAGAGAGTATTCCAGTCAACATTGTCAAAAGCTTTCTCTAAGTCTACAAATGCTAGAAACGTAGGTTTGCCTTTCCTTAATCTTTCTTCTAAGATAAGTCATAAGGTCAGTATTGCCTCACGTGTTCCAGTGTTTTTATGGAATCCAAACTGATCTTCCCCGATGTTGGCTTCTACTAGTTTTTCCATTCATCTGTAAAGAATTCATGTTCGTATTTTGCAGCTGTGACTTATTAAACTGATAGTTCGATAATTTTCACATCTGTCAACACCTGCTTTCTTTGGGATTGGAATTATTATATTCTTCTTGAAGTCTGTGGGTATTTCACCTGTTTCATACATCTTGCTCACCAGATGGTAGAGTCTTGTCAGGACTGGCTTTCCCAAGGTTATCAGTAGTTCTAGTGGAATGTTGTCTACTCCGGGGGCCTTGTTTCGACTCAGGTCTTTTAGTGCTCTGTCAAACTCTTCACGCAGTATCGTATCTCCCATTTCATCTTCATCTACATCCTCTTCCATTTCCATAATATTGTCCTCAAGTACATCGCCCTTGTATAGACCCTCTATATACTCCTTCCACCTTTCTGCTTTCCCTTCTTTGCTTAGAACTGGGTTTCCATCTGAGCTCTTGATATTCATACAAGTCATTCTCTTATCTCCAAAGGCCTCTTTAATTTTCCTGTAGGCAGTATCTATCTTACACCTAGTGCGATAAGCCTCTACATCCTTACATTTGTCCTCTAGCCATCCCTGCTTAGCCATTTTGCAGTTCCTGTCGATCTCATTTTTGAGACGTTTGTATTCCTTTTTGCCTGCTTCATTTACTGCATTTTTATATTTTCTCCTTTCATCAAGTAAATTCAATATTTCTTCTGTTACGCAAGGATTTCTACTAGCCCTCGTCTTTTTACCTACTTGATCCTCTGCTGCCTTCACTACTTCATCCCTCAAAGCTACCCATTCTCCTTCTACTGTATTTCTTTCCCCCATTCCTATCAATTGTTCCCTTATGCTCTCCCTGAAACTCTGTACAACCTCTGGTTTAGTCAGTTTATCCACGTCCCTCTCCTTAAATTCCCACCTTTTTGCAGTTTCTTCAGTTTTAATCTACAGGTCATAACCAATAGATTGTGGTCAGAGTCCACATCTGCCCCTGGAAATGTCACAATTTAAAACCTGGTTCCTAAATCTCTGTCTTACCATTATATAATCTATCTGATACCTTTTAGTATCTCCAGGGTTCTTCCATGTATACAACCTTCTTTCATGATTCTTAATCCAAGTGTTAGCTATGATTATGTTGTGCTCTGTGCAAAATTCTACCAGGCGGCTTCCTCTTTCATTTCTTAGCCCCACTCCATATTCACCTACTACGTTTCCTTCTCTCCCTTTTCCTACATTCGAATTCCAGTCACCCATGACTATTAAATTTTCGTCACCCTTCACTATCTGAATAATTTCTTTTATTTCATCATACATTTCATCAATTTCTTCGTCATCTGCAGAGCTAGTTGGCATATAAACTTGTACTACTGTAGTAGGTGTGGGCTTCGTATCTATCTTGGCCACAATAATGCATTCACTATGCTGTTTGTAGTAGCTTATCCGCATTCCTATTTTCCTATTCATTATTAAACCTACTCCTGCTTTACCCCTATTTGATTTTGTGTTTATAACCCTGTAGTCACTTGACCAGAAGTCTTGTTCCTCCTGCCACCGAACTTCACTAATTCCCACTATATCTAACTTTAACCTATCCATTTCCCTTTTTAAATTTTCTAACCTACCTGCCTGATTAAGGGATCTGACATTCCACGCTCCGATCAGTAAAATGCCAGTTTTCTTTCTCCTGATAACGACATCCTCTTGAGTAGTCCCCGCCCGGAGATCCGAATGGGGGACTATTTTACCTCCGGAATATTTTACCCAAGAGGATGCCATCATCATTTATAATTATGAACAATTTTAATGTCTGAAGAGTAGTTCTGGTTTTAGCTCAGGTTTCCTGCAGACTTTACCTGAATGTGGGAGTAAAAACATGTTAAACAGAGTCCTAAGCATTAATAAAGCAATCCAGATGTTAACACAACACTATGATCTAAAATTATCTAGAGTAAATTTGATCTGATTTCTGTCTAATTTAAAGAGTTCGTTGACATGCCACTAACAGAATCTAACACTAATGTTCATTTAGCAAATCCACTTTTAAACATCAACCAACATTGTTCAGTCAAAAATTCTTTTTGCCACAGACATCATATAATCAATTAAAGTGAACAAATGACTAATTTTTACATTGTCTTTACAAGACCTCCCATAAAAATGAATGCATCGTAGACAGTCAAATGCTGAAAGTTATGTTTTCTTAATGAACACTGCTTTCATCATTCTAGGTGATTGTATAAAGTCCCTTTTGAGAAAACTGGGAAGTACTCTTTCTGCATATTGATTGCACATGTTATGTAAGTAAAAATACTTAGAAGCTCACAAAACTGTATTGAGTGAACAGTAATAATTTATTTCATTTAACTGTACTTGTAAAACAGGGGTAATAACTGTTTACAGATCAATCTCTGTAACTCTCATATGGTAATAATTAAGCTGTAATAGGCC
The DNA here is from genome assembly GCF_021461385.2 of Schistocerca piceifrons. NCBI lineage: Eukaryota > Metazoa > Arthropoda > Insecta > Orthoptera > Acrididae > Schistocerca > Schistocerca piceifrons. The sequence goes on along the minus strand of NC_060145.1, from coordinate 266,868,682 downwards.
TGACATTATTTTGTCTTTTTCTTCCTTTCTTGGCAGTGGCATGGTACAGATGTAAGTGTCTCCATTGTAAGCTTTTAACTAGTAATAATTTGTTCACTTCCTGCCAAACTGCTTTTTTATTTGTGAACTAATATAACTTTAAGTTTTCTGTTTATTTGTATGAATTGAATGATTTTTAGCGATTTATTTTCAGTTTGAAGTGATTTGCCTGGTGACACAATGATTCAGCGAGGTAGGCACTCTATCATTAATTCTTTACCTCTGAAATTCGAACCCGCATATTTTCACAAAATCCAATTAACTTTATACAAAGTAATTATCTTTGTATGCACATTAAATATGTGTACAATTAATTACTCATCACCAAGTGGGCCATAAAGCAACAATGATCATTTTGACCTGGATTTAGTTTCCATTTTTCTCTGGCAGTGAATATAAATAACACTGATCTTATTAAAGGAAAAAAGTCAGTATTATTATTATTATTATTATTATTATTATTTTCTTATGCCAGCAAAGAGAAATTAAAAAGTAATTATACTTTACCATTTTTATGCCTTTGAAGTGGATTCCCTTTCTTTAAAATTTTACAGTAAACTCCAACAGAAAATCGCACCTATTTATGTGTATGTAAACTAAGGGAATCATTTCACTCTATAATATACAGTTGTCTGCTCAAGGATGCCTATACCATGCCAATCATGCTGAATCAGAGTGACTGCTGGTGATTCATCATATTACTACTTGGTTCATCAGTACCCTGAAGTCATGACCATTTCGTGCCCCAGCACATTTGTGCTCCATTCAAACTTTGTGAATTTGTGCAAATGTCATTCAGATTGTGCAATACTACCCAGAATTTTCAGAACTTTGTGGATGAAATATCTAGAGACTTAGAGTTCCGTTACATTTATATTGATGTTGTGTTTGTATGTCATATAGTGTGGCAGAGCATTTAGCACACATCCAGCAACTGTTCACTATGCCATGAAAGCAGGGCTTAATGATTAACCCATCAAAATGTGGCTTTGGTACAACAAAAGTAAAATTCTTGGGAAACCTTATCAACACACAGGGAATCCTGCTGTCTCCAGACTGACTAAAAGCTATTTCTCCATTTCCTCAGCCAATTGCAATAGTGAATTATGACATTATTTGGGCTTGAAAAATTGTTATTGGTATTTTTTGTGTAATCAAGCAATGCTGGCAGTAGCTCTCAACTAATTCCTAAAAACTTCTCCCATACTTGAAAACACACTACAGTAGACTGATGGAAAGAAAGTGTTCTTCACCAGAGAATGAGCTACTATAGAGGCTTCTCCTTCCTGATACACCTCTCTCATGGTGGACACATCATCAACTGCCATAGCAATTGTATTACAACAGTGTGTACAACACCCTCTACCTTCATTTAGTAAAAAATTATAATCATCAAAAGCAAATTGGTCAACATATGACCGTGAGCTCTACATGGCATATGTTTCAATAAAAAAGTTCTTGTACATGCTTGATGGGAGATATTTCACTCTTAACAGACCATAAGTCACTCTTGTTCACTTTTGTCAGGAGCCCACCATGCCAGTTGTTGCATTTGTACTTCATTCCACAATTTACTATGGATAATTACATCTACATCTACACAGTTATCCACAAGCCACTATGCATGTGTGGTGGAGGGTACTCTGTGCCACTATTAGTCATTTCCGTTCTTGTTTGACTCACTTATAGAGGGAGGGAAAAACGAATTTCTGTATGACTCCATATGAGCCCTAATTCCTCAAATCTTATGTTCATGCTCCTTATGTGCTATACAATTTTGGAGCAGTAGGATCAGTCCACTGTCACTTTTGAATGCCTGTTCTCTAAATTTTCTCAATAGAGTTCCCTGAAAAGAACATTGCCTTCCCTCCAGGGATTGCCATTTGAATTCCCAAAGCATCTCCATAACATTTTTGTGTCATTTGAACCTACTGCTAACAAATCTAGCAGTCCACCTCTGAATTGCTTTGATATCCTCCTTTAATCCAACCTGGTATGTATCCCAAACACTTAAGCAGCGTTCAAGAATAGATCACACTAGCATCCTATATGCGATCTCCTTTGCAGATGCATCATACTTTCCTAAAATTCTCCGAATAAACTGAAGTCAGCCATTTACCTTGCCTACCTCAGACACCACATGCTCATTCCATTTCATATTGCTTTGCAACATTACACCCAGATATTTAAGCAACATGACTGTGTCAAGCAGAACACTACTAATGCTGTATCTGAATGTTATGGGTTTGTTTTTCCTAATCAGCCACATTAACTTACCTTTTTCTACATTTAGAGCTAGCTGCCTTTCATCAAACCAACTAGAAATTTTATCTACATCATCTTGTATCCTTCTACAGTTGCTCTACTTTGACACCTTACTGTACATCACAGCATCATCAGCCAACAACCTCAGATTGCTGCTTTCCCTGTCCACCAAATCCAAATCATTTATATACATAGAGAATAATAGCAGTCCTATCACACTTCCCTGGGCATTCCTGATGATACTCTTGCCACTGATGAATACTCACCACTGAGGACAACACATGGTCTTCAGTGACTTAAGAGATCTTTGAGCGACTCACATATCTATGAACCTTTTCCATATCCTTGTACCTTCATTAATGGCCTGCAATGGGGCACTGTGTCAAATGCTTTCTGGAAATCCAGAAATATGGAATTTACCTGTTCTCCTTCATCCATAGGTCACAGTATACCATGTGAGAAAAGGGCAAGCTGCGATTCATATGAGCAATGCCTTCTAAAGCTATGTTTATTTGTCAATGTAAGCTTCTTGATCCAAGAAAATTTATTATGTTTGAATTAGCAATATGTTCAAGGATTCTGCAACAAATTGATCGATCTGTAATTTTGTGGGTCCGTCCATTTGCCCTTCTTACATATAGGAGTCACCTGCACTTTTTCCAGTTGCTTGGGACTTTTTTCTGCGTAAGAGAATCATGATAAACGAAAGCTAAATAAGGGGCTAATGCTGTAGAGTACTTTTTGTAAAACTGAACTGGGATTCCGTAAGGACCAGGTGACTTACTCATTTTCAACTCTTGCTGTTGTCTTGCTACACCAGGGATGCTTATTACTTAAGGGAGTCTGTTTGTACATTCCTCCTGAGTGAATGATTTCTTGAATGCAAAATTTAAAACTTTGGGTTTTGTTTTGTTATCTTCAACTGCTACACCAGACTGATCAACAATTGACTGGATGGAGGCATCAGGCACACTGGGCAATTTTAAATAGGACGAGAATTTCCTTGGGTTCTCTGCCAGATCTTTCGTTAAGGTATGACAGTGGTAGCTGTTGTATGCTTTCCACATAGATCTTTTCACAGGTGCATGAATCTCTACCAACCTTTGCTTGTCATCATTTGTGTGTGCTCTCTTTTGAACCCAGAGTGCAACAGCCTCTTCTTCCTCAGCATTCTCCAAATTTCATTATTAAACCATGGTGGGTTTTTTCCATTCCTTAGCCACTTACTAATCACCCTCCACACCACAATTTACCATCTGCTGCACCTTTGCCCATAATCCCATTACATCCATCTTACTGGAACTAAGTGATGTCAAGTGAGGTGCTAACAACTGCTTATCTGCTCTATCTAGCACACTCTTCTAGCCTTCTTAACTGATTTATTAACTTTTATAACCACAGTTTCTTTAGTGACATTCCCATTTATGTACTCACGCTGGCCTATTTGTAGCTGTAAGGTCTAAGACATTTCCATTGTGTGTGGTCCACTGAACTAGCATGATTGTCTGTTTGCACCCGCTCAAATGAATCCATAGACATCCCAGTCTATACTTGGTATGTTAAGGTCACCTCCAACTAGTATTGTGTGATCCGAATTTTTACGTGCTACTGAATGTAGACTTTCCTTATCAGGTGACTGGTAGAAACTCCATCAATTAACTTGGTTTAACCTAGACCTGTGACACGTGAACAGCTAACTTCAATGCCACAGTCAACTATGACCATAATAGAGATAATATTTTTGTCAACTGCAATGAACACTCACCTCCCCCCCCCTCCCCCTTATGGCCTCTAATCTGTCTTTCTCATATACATTCCATGACTCATTAAATATCTCAGAGCTTTCCACTTTGGATTTCAGCCAGCTCTCGGTCCCATGAATAATTTGAGCATGAGAACTTTCCTTTAGGGCAGTAAATTTGGGAACTCTGTTAAAAATACTTTGACAATTTACAGCTAAAATTTTGACAGTCTAAGTGTCTTTACTCTGAAGGTGGTGTGACTTCCCTTGCTGTATACTGACCGGTGAGTGCTCATCAGAGTACCACAAACTAATGCCTAGCCTAAAAAACCCTCACATGCACTCCACAAGTACTCTGCCACCTGAGTAGCTGCTTCCTTTGTATAGTGCACCCCTGATCCATCAAATGGAATGCTACAAATCTCCAACCAATAATGTAGGTCTAGAAATCTTTAGCCAAGACTGTCACGGAGTTGATGAATCCTTTGGCTGAGATCCTCCACTTGGTTCCAAACGAAAGTACCTTTATCATCTCTCAGAACAATGCTGCAGATTTTGAGCTCTGCTTGCACACCCCACACAAGGCCAGTAGCCTTCTTTCCTCCACCAGCTGCCTGTATGAACAGAGGATGGCCTCAGAACCCATTCAACAGTCATTGATAGTGCTGACATCAGCCACAACTTGCAGACGACTGCAGCCTGCATGATTGATACCTGCAGGCAAGGCCATCTCCACATCTTAGATGAGGTCCCTCCACCTGCTCCCCCTCCCTCCCACAGCAGACATACCGAGTGCACATTTCTTTCCTTCCAGTCCTGAATGCTATCTGCCTAAGGGGCTCCACAACACCCCTAACTAAATATTGATAGTGAGCAGAATGGCCCAGCAGATCCACTATCTCACACTGACACCACTGCAAAGGAACTTGATGTGATTTCATAGCACCTGCCAATACCCATGAAGGACACGACGAACTCAAAACAATGACAGGCCTACAGCTCTGATGTATTCAAATACCATGCTCATACAAAGTTCTATATTGCTTGTGGTACAGCCCCATTGACAGTTAAAAGTGTCATTTGGATACCATACCACAGAGCTTTGGAGTGTCAGCCTCCTTATCATTCTACAATGTTTCCAAATGGCTTCTAAAGAAGACCTCAATGTGATTACAGCTGAATTACTATTGTGTGTACAAATTCTCTGGTTACCTGGAGAATTATTCACAAAAATGTCAAACAATATCACTCACTAATGCCTCAGACTTTGCACAACAGCAACATTTGCAGATTCAAGAGCTCCATCCAGCTATTTCAAAAGAACATTCTAACCAGTGATCATGCTTCATGATGACTAAGTCATGCAAACAGATATTTGTCAAATATAATATCATTCAAAAACTTCTCCAACCACCATATGATGTTCCATACATAGTATTAGCAAGCCACAGCAGAACATTTGATGTTAACATCAATGGCTCTTCCATTATTGTATCCATCAGCAGACCTAATCCAGCAGTTACTCCATCTGAAACTCACATTTTCAGGGACAACGGCTGACACCAAGACCTATGTGTGATTCCATGAGAATTCTGGATGCACTTGAAGTCTTCCACCACCACAATCTGTGCACCCAGGTAAACCTCCAGTTATGACTTGTTTTAGGCATCACATACACTTGGATCTCAAAAATCATTGACACTTGGGATGGGAGGGATGTGGACAATGTACTGTTGCACTCAATCCTTATATTTAATGAAGAACTCAGTATCAGATTTCAAGTACAGAAATGATTCATACTTGCCGTTAACACCTACTCATTCACTATTTAACTCTAACAATACCACAGTACTTTTCATAATGTGCAGCACCAAAGGGGGTACTTTATTCCTACCATCTCAAAAAAACACATTAGTTGTCATTGAATTATATATACAACACACTTTTTAAAGAGTTCCTGATGTATAAGTCAGTTCCAGAACCTGAAAATATCTTTCAACACACTCTTAGGAACATCAGTGCACTTTTAATAATGTGTACCACTAACTTCATGACCACTGTACATAGTTGTCTACTTTTTCTTTCGAGAGCTATTTACATGTAAATAACGCCCTGAACCTGAAAATATTGAACATGATATTCACAGGAGGAGGGTGGGGGTGGGGGGGGGGGGAGGAAAGTAACATCTACTACTGAGATTTAAATTTTTGGATTAAATTTAACTGAAAAATTGAAAACATATGGCATCTCGTAGGAGAAATGATTAAAAACAATAAATATTTTCTTTTGCAATTTTAAAATGTAAAGTACTGCAAGGGTTAACGTTATAAGGGCGTACAGATTCTGCCAAACTCAAAAGTAGATAAGTATTTTAAATTTGTAATACGAAATCCTCTTTCTGTTTAACATCATATTCAAATTCTATATTTTGAGAGCAACTGTTGTAAAATGCTCAACATCAATACAAGAGTTTGTGGAAATGTTACTATTTAAAATAATGCCATAATTAATAAGAAAAGTAAAGTTTATTAAATGTAATTGTTAACTGAAAATAATTTGTTTGAAAATAAACATCAATCAAAATTTAACTTATGTCAAATTTTCCCATCCAGTTTCAAAGCCTAATGCTGTACTTGACAATTTGTAAACTCAGAACTTTTAATTATCAGTTTATTAAGATAAATGTTGCAATTATGGATTTGTAAAATTGCACTGTCACAATTTTATAAATACACCAGAGGCTGCAGATGTCAGAGGAGTACAGCTTTGTTACATATACATTGTAGAATGTGTTTGTATTCATTTGTTTTGCCACAATTTTAAAAGTAAAAATGAGGAATTTATCTAACTGGTGCAACAGGAAACAATACATAGAAGATCAAACACAGGTCACCGTCAGGTTGTTAATTTATGTAGATAAATCTTGGACTTGATTACTCAGCACCCCAAAAGTTACGTATATTATTAAAAAATTAATTTCTATGTATATTCCCAATTCATGAAATTATTTCTTGGTGATACTCATTGGCTTGTTGTTCCAGTGAAGTCTCCTGAAAATTTCAAATTTAAATGTTTGGTATTTGGATGGTGATGTTAGAGGATTAAATCTTCTGTTCAATTGTAAACGCAATGTGAACTCCTTGGTTATTCATGTTCTCTTTAGACTTTGAACAAGTGATTGATGTATAAATGTTCTTTACAGTTTACAATTACATGATGTAATTAATTCTTTATGTTGTTTTGAATAAATTGTATTTCCACATGATAAGTAATTTACGCCTGAAGCATGATATCTCGGTAGCCATACCTCTCAATGACAAACATGTTGTGTCTAATTCTATAAACAAGCAGTGTGTGGTACAGAGTGATGTCTCTCAAGGCTGGAAGTGGACTATTTATCTCTGTGCCAGATGAGACAAAAAACCATCAAATGGAAGCAGCCAACGACTCTGAGCAAGCTAAGAAAATCTGTGGAAATGATGTGGTAGAGAAGACAACAACAGCAAAAAAAAAAAGGGGGGGAGCCATATGGATGAACATCATAGGAGCAGAAAGCATTCAGAAGTAAAGGAGACAAAAGGAGACTCCAAGCACATGCACCGATGATTTTTTATGGACAGGACCCCTCCGAACAAAACTGAGGTAAGTAATGTAATAAGAGACAAATAAATTGCAGATTATAGTTATATGAATTTGAATTTAATATCTTATGTGATTTTGAAGTCATGCTCAAGTTATGAATTTTGTGTATTATTTTCTATTGTAAAAGACTTCTTCAAAATTTTTGAAGAAGAAATCATAAAGTTAAGCATATTTATGGAACCTGGTAAAAGCTGTCATGAAGACTTTGCCATAGTTGTCAAGTTTTGAGAATAGAATTAGTGGATAAGGAATAATCAGAATTTAACCTAATTAAGTGATTTCAGTGTATGCTTTCAATAGCAATGCATAATTTTGCTGAAGTAGTTAAACACTTTAAAAGAAAATGCAAATTTTCTTGCAGTTTAAGACTTAAATGTTCTGTTAATTTGCTTTGAATAGTTAAAATATAATTAATTAAAGAGTATAGCATGGGGAGAACAATTTTATACTATGTGTTGAGACGGTTATGTGTATTAGTAGCCTTAGACGAAACTATGTTTTGTAGGTAAAAACCACTGTACAATAAGTACTGGCCTGAGAGTGGACCAATGTGCAATATTATGGGTGCCAACCAACCAAGGTGTTGTGACATGCTAAGAGAAAAATCGTGAGGTAGAGGACACTTATGCAGTGCAATGTGTAAGGTAGGAGTGATTTCAAAATTACACCAGGACACCAATCAAAGTGCGGGTGGAGATTCAATGAAATATTGAGTTCATGTAGCTCTCCATACACCACCAGAATGTCCAGTCAGTCACAAACAAGGTTTCAGACATTGGGGTTTTGCTAAACACTAAACTGCATTTTGTCAGTGTTCTAAGTTTCTTGGAACACTGGTTAAAGGCAGATCAGATAGCTTCATTTACAATACCATGCTACACACTTACAAACTACAAGGGTCACTCCAAAGAAAATGCACACTATTTTTGTAAAAATACAGTTTTCATTCTGCATGTGTGAAAGTTTTACAGTGTGTAGATATGTCCTGCCCACTTGTTTTCAAACTTAGTTCAACCTGTTTCTGTGAGTGGTGCCATCACAGCATGTCTTCAAGATGGCTGCTACACTTGATGTTCGTCAGAAGCAACATGCTGTCATAGAATTCCTGTGCTGTGAAAACAAGACAGTGGGAAACATCCATAAGAGGTTGAAAAAGGTGTATAGAGATACTGCTGTTGATCGCAGTACAGTTAGTTGGTGGGCAAGCAGGTTACGTGATGAAAGCGGGCACGGCAATATTGATGATTGTCCTTGCAGCGGCATGCCTCGTACTGAACACACTCCAGACAATGTGCAGAGAGTTAACGAATTGGTGACTGCTGACAGACATATCACAGTGAATGAATTGTCATGCTACGTTGGGATAGGGGAAGGACGTGTTTGCAGAATACTGAAAGTGTTGGCGTTAAAAAAGGTTTGTGCCAGGTGGGTTCCCAGGATGTTGACAGTGGCTCACAAAGAAACAAGAAAAATGGTATGCAGCGAACTTTTGGAAAAGTACAAGAATGGTGGAGATGAAGTTCTTGGAAGAATTGTGACAGATGATGAAACATGGCTCCATCATTTTTCACGAGAGATGAAGAGGCAGTCAATAGAGTGGCATCATGAAAATTCACCCAAGAAAAAAAAATTCAAAACCACACCTGCTGGAAAAGTTATGGCTATGGTGTTTTTCGATTCTGAAGGACTCCTGCTTGTGGACATCATGCCAAGTGGAACCACGGTAAATTCTGATGCATATGTGATGACACTGAAGAAACTTCAAGCTCAACTGAGTCGTGTTCAACCACATCGGCAGAGGCAGGATCTTTTGCTGTTGCACGACAATGCACGACCACATGTCAGTCAAAAAACCATGGAAGTGATCACAAAACTTAGATGGACAACACTGAAACACCCGCCTTACAGTCCTGACCTGGCTCCATGTGACTATCATCTCTTTGGAAAAGTGAAAGACTCTCTTCGTGGAACAAGGTTTGAAGATGATGACTCCCTTGTGCGCGCTGCCAAACAGTGGCTCCAACAGGTTGGTTCCAAGATGGCGTAAGGCAATTGAGAGGGATGGAAATAATGTGGAGAAATGAAAATATTGTTCCTAAAGGATGTATCTACACACTGTAACACTTTCAAACATGTAGAATAGAAGATGGATTTAAAAAAAAAATAGTGTGCATTTCTTTTGGAGTGACCCTCGTACTTCTGTAGAAGAAAATACAAAAATGGAGGTACTGCTATTTTAATTAAAAGTGGATTGAAATTCAAAACTATTGATGGTTTTCAGTACTTCAATACAGAAAGAGACTTTGAAGTAACAGTTGTAGAAATCAGTGGAGCAAATACAGTTGTCATGTGCATCTATGACTCTTAAAATGGGAATTTTGAGGCATTTTTCAATAACTTGAAACATTACTAAACAGGATACATGTAGGCAAGAAATCAATAGTATTGTGTGGGGATTTCAACACTGACTTTCTTGCAACAAGCAGGAGGAAAGAACTGTTGCTCAACCTAATAGATACTTTCAATTTAAAACAAACAATTACAATCCCAACAAGAATTACAAAAACTTCTGCCACTACTGTGGACCAAATATTTGTTAACACACCCTGTACAGCAAAATGTGTGAATACAAATTTTAGTGATCATGAAGCATAACCTTCTCAGTCTGTTTACTATCCAGAAAAATCCATAAAAGGACTTTGACTGGAAGAAGTTTTAACATACAAAGCATAGAAACTTTAAACCACTTGTCACCAAGAGATAGGTAGGAAGAAGTTTCTCAGTTGCATGACACAAACAAGAAGTCTGAAAAGTTCTCTGACTTCTTCAGCTATTATTTTGAAACAGTATTTCCTCTCAAAGCTCTGGTGGTAAAGAACACAAATCTAAAAGGAAAGTCATGGATAACAAGAGGCATAAATGTCTCAGGTAACACAAAAAGAAAATTGCTCAGTTACAGAAAAAATCACAACCATATCTCCTCTCCTTAACAGTTATATCACAAAATATATTCAGGTGCATAGAAAAGTCATACATCAGACAAAAATAATGGCCAATGATATGTTTATATCAGAGTCAGAAAATGAAAGCAAAGCAATCTGGAAAGAAATAAAGCAGAAAATATCACACTGAACTGTGACAACAAAGCAATTACTGACCCGCAGCAAAAGGCAAATCTCTTCAGGCAGTACTATGTAGACAATACAAAAAAATCTAATAATTAATAATAAGAAATATAGCCCAATTAACCAACAGAATAAAGTAAATTCTTGTCTCCACTCGATCTATCTCTATGACACATCTCCGAATGAAATCATTTACATTGCAAAAACCTTCAGAAAAACATCCTCAGAAATTGATAGTATTCCATACTTCATCATAAAGAAATGTATTATAAATCTTGGAACACTCCTTCCAGAGATAATCAATTCATCTTTCTCAATTGGAACCTTTCCTGACTGTCTTAAAATTGCCAAAGTGATCCGTATTCATAAAAAAGGTGACAGAGCAAATTTGGAAAACTAAAGACCAGTCTCATTATTATCACTTTTTGCCAAACTCATTGAAATAATCAAGTAAAACAGAATAATGTAATTTCTGAATAAGAACAAAATCCTCACTGATGTCCAACATGATTTTCGGAAAAATAAATCTACGACCAGTGCTATACACAGTTTCTCACAAAATGTGCTAGAAACACTGGATAATAAACAAAATGTTGCCTGTATTTTCTTAGACCTAAGCAAAGCTTTTGAAATTTTGGACCAGAGAATCCTGTTGGAAAAACCCCAAAAGTTTTGTACTAGAGGCATTGCATTAAAATGGTTCTCCTCATACTTGACAAATCGGAAACAAAAGTAGTAATAACTTATGAACTAAATGATAGCACTAGAACATACGTATGAGATGCAGGAATAATCAAAACTGGAGTCCCTCAAGAATCCATTCCTGAGCCTATTCATTTCCTTCTATATATAAATGACCTAGATGCAAGTATATTAAATATTAAATTAAATTAAATATTAAATATTAAACAAACACAGTTACAAGAAAACATAAATAAAGCTACAGACTAGCTAAATGACTGGTTTGGAGGAAATAAACTAAGAATAAACACTTTCAAAAGCAAATGTGCTTAACTTCTGTTTGAAAGGGCAAGCCTGCAACACTTCTTTGACAATAAACTCCACTGGAATTACACCCACACTGGAAACAAAAATAGTAGGCATATGGCTTCAAAAAGATTTTAAATGGCAGACACATATAACAAAAATGAATACGACACTGAAAAAAGTATGCTACAGCTGAAGCTTACTTGCACACAATGCAAGCTTCCACAATTTTAGAACTGCATACTTTACCTGGTTCCACAGTATTCAACAGTATGGAATTATACTCTAGAATAGCACAGCTGTTAGCTCGGTAATCATCCTGATCCAAAAAAGAGCTATAAGAACAATGCACCATGCAAAACTGGCTGACTAATGTAGGGCCCTCTTTCAGAAGTCTTCCACCCTCCCTCTCCCCAGTCTTTTTATTCTAGAAAATTATAAATAGGTGAGGAAAAATATCAAAGAGATAAATAAAAACTGTAATGTACATGAACGTAATACCAGGCAAAGAGACAAACTCAATGCTCAGTCAGTAATGTCAACAGCCTTTAAAACCTCCAGTACAACTAGTGCAATACAAATGTACAATAGTCTGCTACATAAAATTAAAGTTATTTCTTCACTCTCTCGTTTCACAAATCCCTAAGGGCATTATTATTAGATCACTGCTTCTGTTCAGTGGCAGAATTTTTAAACTGTACGAAGTACAACAGACATGAAGTGAGAATATGCAAAAACTACTGCTGCTGCTAAAGCAAGATCAAATATAATTAATTTATTATACCATTAAAATAAGTTTTGGAGTGATATGTAACCTCCGTGTGTGTGTGTGTGTGTGTGTGTGTGTGTGTGTGGTGTGTGTGTGTGTGTATGTGTGGGTTAATTTGGAGTATAGAGGCAACACTGGCTCTACAACATAACTTAGAAGATAAGAGTTAACAGAAGAAACCTGCATGTACAAAAACTATACATTTATAAAAATCATTTGACGATACTGATAGGAATACACTCCTTTCATTTCTGGAATTATCAGAGGCACATTGTACAAAATCCAGAATGTAGTTATAAGAGTCAAAGGGGCTGAAAGGGTGGCAGTAATTGAGAAAGAAGTGAGAAAGGGTTACAGCCTGTCACCATTGTTATTTGATCTGTACATTTAATGGAAAATAACAAAGTTTCCCACACCTACCAGTCCTTTAGAGTTACAAACACTGAAACGCTTTCATCCTTTAATCACCAATTGTCACAGATTGATTGGGATTCAGTGTATAGGATAACTAATGCAAATGACAAATTTAATATTTTCTTAAATGAATTTATCTCTATATTTGAAAAGAAAAATGACTTTTCCAAAAAGAATTGTGAGGAAAAACATTAAGGTTTCTTCCAGGAAACCATGGATTATCAAAGGAATTACATAATCAAAATATCCGTGGGTGTACTGCCGGTCTACAGTGTCTACAGTGCCCGTTGGATACTGTAGACCGGCAGTACACCCGTGGATATTTTGATTATCAAATATGCCGGGAGAAACTCAAGAATCACAAAGGAATTACAATTTCTTGCAGGACTAAGAGAGAATTAGGTGCCTCATTAAAAGCATTCAACACCCCCCCCCCCCCCCCTTGAAAGATAATATCATAAATTGTACTGTGAAGTTTTAAAAAGAGTGATAAATAAATCCTGAAGCTTACATATTAAATCTGAAATTGATAACTCCAGGAACAAAATAAAATCTACTTGGAATAACATAAATGGAGAGTGTGGCAAGAACAATAAGAATGAAAATACCATAGATATAAGCTACAATGACAAGGTAATACATAATCATGTAACAATTTCTAACATATTTAACAGTCACTTCTTAACTGTAGTGGAAAATGAGGTCTAATTAAATACGGCCATTAATTTTTTACGTCAAGGTGACCACAACTTATGTGACCCTATTTGTTTAGCTCCAGTGACTATTAGTGAAGGTAAAAATATAATCAAAGCCTTAAAAAATAAATATGCCACAGGCACTGACAACATTTCATCCAAAATTATAAAGTGCTGTAGTGGTTATACATGTCAATTCCTATGTCACATTCTCAATGAATGTTTGCAGCAAGGTGCTGACCCAGAGAGATTAAAGTTTGCTATAGTAAAATCACCAGATCAACAAAACAGGCTATTTTCTCTGTAGAAAATGAAATTTTTGAGTCAATAAATAACAGAATGTCACCTATTGGAGTTTTCTGTAACTTGTCAAAGTCTTTTGACTGTGTAGGCCACAATATACTCTTAGGGAAAGCTGATTTTTATGGTTTAAATGGCAGCACTGGGAGGTGAATTGAATCGTATCCACACAATAGGAAGCAGAAGCTGATACTTGATGGACTGATGGCTGTCCTGCTTCATCTGACTGGGGCACATTAAAATGTGGACTGCCACAAGGCTCCATTTTGGGACCTTTACTGTTTTTATCTTCATCAACGATCTCCCACATTGTACAAACACTGAGAGCAAATTTACTCTTTTTGCTGGTGATACTACTATTCTGCTTGAAACCCAAACAACTGATGAATTAGAAAATAGATGTAATGCTGTATTTATACACATCTTAACACTGGTTTAAGTGAAGCAGATTAAATATAAATACGGAAAAAACTCAATATATGCAGTTTCATACATGTTGACAAGAACATGAAGTAATCCACTTGAACTGTGATAACCAAAATATATTACTTTGTGAATATGCGATGTTCCTGGGCATTCTAATTGATAGCAAGTTAAATTTGTCTGGGCAAACACCTTCAAAAAAGACTCAGTGTGGCAACTTATGCCCAGCGTATAATTACTCCTGTTGGTGATATCAATGCTATAAAAGCTGCTTATTTTGGCTATTTTCACTGTATAACGTCACAGGGTATAATTTTTTGGGGTAATCAGCCTTTAGCACAAAAGAGAGCAGTTAGAATCATGATTGGTGTTCAGCCATGATATTCTTGCAGAAACCTGTTCCAGAAGCTCCAAATATTAACCACTACTTCTCAATATTTATTTCCTGTGATGGTTTTTGTCTGTGATAACCATTCTCTCATTACATCTAATAGTGCAGGAATGACCACAATACAATGTCTAAAAATGATTTACATGTGGATCTTAAACATCTAAGTCTTGCACAAAAAGGTGTTTGCTATTCTGCCACAAAAGTTTTCAATTCATTTCTGTCAGATATTGAAGTCCACATTAATGATCCACCTGCATTTAAATCTAAATGAAGAAAACATCTTATGGATAAGTCATTTTATTCTCTTGATGCGTATATGAGGATTAACCAGTGATTGTTTTTGTAAACTAGTATTGACATTTGCATTTATGTTTTGAGACTTTCAATTTCTAATGTGCTAGCCATTATTTGTCTTCCTGGTATATGATGGTCACTGTATAAATATACTTTTATTTTATTACCTTAAGATATTTTTAGTAATGTACATTATTTTATTGTACACTGTTTATTGTATCTATATAATAACGTAAACCCATTCATTCCACATCCTTGTGTTTCATCACTATATGGGTCCATGGAATTCGAAATAATAAATAAATAAATAAAATAAATCAAAAGGAGAAATTTGGAAAGAGAATTAAAGTTCAGGGAGTAGAAACTAAAAAAGCTGAGGTTTACTGATGACAGAGACTGCAAAGGACTAGACTGAATGGATTGAATCATGCCTTGAAAATATTTTATAAGGTGAATATCAACATAAAAAAACAAGGGTAATTGACTGTAGTTGAATTAAATCGAGTTCTGCTGCAGGCATTAAATTAGGAAATGCAATATTGAAAGTAGTATACATGGTTTGTTATTTGGGTGTCAAACTAATTGAGAACTGTAAATATGGAAAACATATAGAATGTAGATGAGTAATCACAAGAAAATCTTTCCTTAAAAAGGTAAATAGATTAATATGTGATACAAATTTAAGTGCTAATTAGTTTTTTCTGGAAGTATTTGTCTGTAACTTCACACAATGATGAAGAGTGGACAGTAAACACTACAAAAGATAAGAGAATAAAAGTTTCAGAAACACTATGCTACAAAAGAAGCCGAAGATTAGATAGGTAGTCTATATAACTGATAAAGAGATACTGAACTGAATTAGGGAGTACATGAATTTGTTTATTTAACCTGATCAGATAAGGCCTTCAGGCCCTCTCATCATCACATAGGTGTGCCACACTTTTTTTTTTACATCATAGTTACCTATGAAATAATGATAAGTACAATATTATGAAAAGAAATAAAATGATTTGATTGTCTGTTTTGAAACTGAAGATGTTACTCAGCTCTCTAATATAAATGAGGTTTTGAGAAAGTGACTGAGTGAGGAAGTGGGGTAGAAATGATTTTGCTTTGATGGGAACAGGTGTTTCTCTCACATTGTTCAGACAAGAGCATTGAGGTCAAAGAGTGATATGAGGGTCAGTGTGTTGATAAGACAAGAGAGGAGACAGAGTGCATGGAAATCTCTGCATACAATCAGGAAAGGTATGAATATAATGGTGAAATAGTATGTAAGAGATGAATGTCACAGATATGTTGAACATGGCATTCATAACCAATTCTAGGTGCCACGAGCTATCCTGAAAAAGACCTTATAGGATAACATCACTGTAACCAATAATTGGAAGTGTGTGTTACACGCTTTCTTTTTCAGGTCAAAAGGAAAGAGCTTTGTATATTTTTGTAGGGCATGGAGAGATGCTGATGCCTTCTTGCACATCACAGTTGCATGCTCAGTCCAGTTTTGACTTTCATAGTCTCTTTTCTGAAGGAGAGAAATTGATGTTTGTTCCCTTTAGGATTAAAGGTCGTAGGAAATCCTGATGCTTTCAGCTAATGAGCCTAGAATGACCAGGCAGTACTGCTTGGATTTTGTATAGGTTGAGCTTTAACACTATATTCCGTGCCCAATGCTCAACTTGATTATAAGAAGGAGTCAGATGACAGGACACACACTGAGGATTCTGGCAACCATCAACGTCATAAAGGAGGGAAGTATTGGGTAAAAATTGTAGACAGAGAAAAAGGTTTCGGAACAGCAAGCATACAGAAGTGAATGTAGGGTGTACAGACTTGCACAGGATAGCAACAATATAGGTCATGCACTACAACCTCCTTCAGTCCTGTCATGAGCATTTCTTACCCCACCAAAAGTCTTCCAACTTACCTGCAATGAGTATGTGGCATTTTGTGTGAGTATGACTATTAATAAGCTGTCTGTATTCCGACTGGCCAAATTGTGGCTGAGAGACAATTGTTGCATAGCAGGCAACACAGTATGCTCTGCTTCAATGATTGCTTCACAGCCCAAGCCGTCTGGTTTCTTCCCACCAACATTTCTGAACTTCACATATGGGAACTCTCCCTGTAACATATTCTTTATTCCTATAACATATTCTCTCCCTCCCTCCCCACCTACCCCCTGGCCTCAACCTTTGCTAGTCTCTCTGTCTGCATCAATCTCATTTCAGTATCAAACATGCACACTCGAATAATTTTTTTCCACTTGGCTATTTCTCTCCTCTACCACTGTTAACATCGAGTATTGATTTAAGTGTCAGGAAGTCTTTTCTCAGAGTATTTGTACAGAGTGTAGCAATGTGTGGATGTGAAATGTGGACGATAAATAGTTTAGACAAGAAGAGAATAGAAGCTTTCGAAATGTGGTGCTACAGAAGAATGTTGAAGATTGGATGGGTAGATCATGTAACTAATGAAGAGATACTGAATGGAATTGGGGATAAGATAAATTTGTGGCACAATTTATCTAGAGCGGGATCAGTTGGTAGGGCATGTTATGAGGCATCAAGGGATCACCAATTAGGTATTGGAGGGCAGTGTGGAGGGTAAAAATCATAGATGGAGACCAAGAGATGAATGCACTAAGCAGATTCAGCAGGATGTAGGGTGCAGTAGTTACTTGGAAATGAAGAAGCTTGCACAGGATAGAGTAGCATGGAGAGCTGCATTAAATCAGTCTCTGCACTGAAGACCACAACAACACACCACTGCCTCCCCCCCCTTCCCTCCCCCAGTGATGCTGCATTCCCTATTATCCCTGTCCCCCACCCCACAGCTTGTATCTTTTGTGCCTCCACTGCCCACCCCCAACCAAGATTGCTACTTGCCTAAGTTCCCATTGACAAGAGTGGCCACGTGTGTGTGTGTGTGTGTATTTTTTTGTTTTGACAACAGTTCACTGCTCAGTGCCTCTTCTATGTAGTGAGAGTAGTAATCTATCACACTGGAAAACATATTTAGAAATAGATCAGAGTTTTATGCTTCAATAATGTCATCAGATCTCTCATACAGAATGGTTTCTTCTCTTAAAATTTATTGTACATGTATCATTTTTCAAGTATTAAGATAAGATTAAGGGCAAATCAAATATTCTGAACAGTTTTTATTTGACTGTGAACAAGATTTGTACTTGTGTTTTACAATTGAGACCACCATGTGACACCATCTATATATGACAGCATTATGCCACTGGTGTCACTTTTAGACATGAAAATTTAAATAGTGCAGTGAAGTATACTCCTAACTTTACATGAAACATACAGGTACATAAATTACAATGACTGAAATAAATCAATTGCCTTGTAAACAATTTACACCATTGTTGAGTTATCCAATAAGTGCATATAAAAGTGTAATTTATGATATAGCAGAAAGTGTTAATAAAAATTTGACTTAAGAAATCTTTGGCACAAAGCACAGTTAGTAATCTCATCAAATTACACATACAGCCAGTTAAGTATGTAACCAAGTAATGACAAATGATTTTCAGAAGGAAACTTTATTACAAATTACAGTGTGTATTTAGCTTCAGAGTTGACAGTGGCAGCATGAGGCACTCCACTTACAGTCTGAGGTTTTGCTTTGAAGTAAATGGACAACATAATTTTAAACATACTTAGTATATATACAAGATCTTAACAAAATTCCATTTTCTGAGATGTGGTAGTATGAACAAAAACAAGACAAAAATATCCAGTAAACATATGCTCTAAAATGCATACCTCAAGATCTATGGGTACTTCTTCATCTTTGCTGCTGTGAAACACATCTTCTACTGCAAAACATTTGTTATTAGAAACTACCTTCCATTCTGCTGGTGGAGGACGACGGTTCAATCCCGTGTCCAGCCGTCCTGATTTAGGTTTTCCTTGATTTCCCTAAATCCTTCCGGGCAAATGCCGGGATGGTTCCTTTCAAAGGGCACGGCCGACTTCCTTCCCCGTCCTTCCCTAATCCGATGAGACCGATGACCTCGCTGTCTGGTCTCCTTCCCCAAAACAACCCAACCCCCCCCCCCCCCATTATGCTGGCAAGTCCAAAGATAAAATTAATGTAAAAGTTTTTCACAGACTTATCAAAACACAAATTGATTTCATGTAAGTGCTGCAGTTACCCAGAAATGTGTATATTGTTGACAGTAAAAGCATTAACAAATGTTTTCTGCAGCCATGAAAAACAGCAGAGGTATGTGTCCTCATTTTTTTCCCCATACTACCACTTCTCAAAATATGGAATACCTTTTTTTAACTTCCTTTGTACTCATGTCATAATGCAATTTTCATTTAAACAAATAATTTTAACAACATATTCGCTTTCCTTTTTTGTATGATAGCAATTCTCTGTTTTCTTGCTTCACTCCATATATATCTATTTCACTTGAGCTATCTTGAAACACTTTAATCTCATTGTAACATAATGGATAATGTTTATGTTTTTATGTAATGAAATTTGAATGAAACAAAAAAGATATGTTTAATGGAAATGTACTTATCACAATTAAAACTTGCATTGCTACATCTGAGTGAAGGTTGGTGATGTAATATGTTGTGATACAGAGTAGCATGTTATGAAATCCTTGGCAGTTTTGCAGTAAGAAAAAGTAAGGAACTAATATTTTACTTTAAAAGTATCATGACATTGTTTTCAAATATTTCATGGCATTCACAAGTACTGTGTATCTTCTGAAATCTTCCTGCTGTTGTTAACATAGCAGTCATTTTGAGCAATTAGTCATACTTTGGTTAATTGCTGTTGGTTATTTTTAAACTATGCATCTTATTCCACTCCCAACTGCATATGGATTTGGACTTGAACTTCGTTCAGTATTTCTTTGTTTCACAACAAGAATCTGGTGATAGTCCAATGTTCATTGTTTATAAAGTACATCACAGTTGCTGACACCACTGGTACACACTTTTAAACACATTATCAGCTAATCGTACATACTGTGCTTAACTGCCTTTCTGCGTTCTAGTCATATGTCACCTATGGTATGTACTAGCACAAAGTTACTCTGTCCAGATATTTGGTTTCAATAAATAGACTGAATAAATACTGATTATGTTAGCTGCACAGAGGATTGTACTTTTAGTACAATAATACCTGATCACAAATTATCTGGTTTCCTTTTTGCAAGAACATTTGCAGCTGCAGCAAACAAAAAAGAATTCTTTTGAGGAACATAATTTTTCCTGATTAGTTTCAGACAAATGCATTCATGGCTCAGTCTGATGATACAGCAGGATTGCAACAGTCTTCAAACTGCTACACACCTGTTGTTATATTTGTTCCTCTTGCCCAATCAGGGAATGTATCCAAGCCATAGACAGCTGAACCAAATGTTGGAAATAGTATTGATACTAGTATGATGCAGATAACGTTCATACCCAGACCAGCCTTCATCTGAAAAAGCATACAAATATTAAGAGAATACCTGACAAGTTTAGACTTATATATAATTATCAGAAAATTTCTTTTTGCAAATATAATGAAAACAACGCATCCAAAATGTTAAATCTTAATTTGTGTAAATACAGTAGCATTTAGGGAGTTCTCCTTACATTTGTCAAATAATTCATTCTGCTCACATAGATATGATAAATATGGACATATGTGCTAGTGCTTGATCGGAAAAAGAAAGAAAATTCATGACCTCCACTGATGCTTGACATTTTTCTTGCATCTGTGAATGTTAATTCATTGTCAGATTGAATAATTTAGTCTTGGAGTAGCTACACTGTCTCTTAAATTCACAGTTGATGAACTAGATTCTGTGAAAAAATTAACTTTGTCCTGTTGGATAATGTCTCATTAAAAATCAAATAAAAGAACCCTCCCTCCTCCCTTTCTCAGTGAGCTCTTCGAGTAATTGCCAAATTTCCTTACATGTGATCGAAATCCAAAATGGACCCAAATAATACAAGAACACAAACTCCAAATGATATACTTGGATTTCCAGGAAGTTCTAACACACTAAAGACTATGAGAGCCAAGCTGCCTAGATTTTCTAATGACTCATTTAACAAGAGAAGTGTGTTGAGAGTAAAAGAGCCCAAAAGTTTCAATATAAATTTATAATTATATAAAGGAAAGATGGAACATTTGAGAAAATGTCCCCTCTATGTTCACAAAAACTTGGAGATGGTAGCAGAAACTCTTAAATCAAGGAAACAAGTTTTTTGTAATACCATTCTCTGACAACAGTCATGGTGCACCAAAGACCAAACCTTATTAACAACAAAACTAGACAGTATTAACTGAGACACAATACTTACTACAGATATGTTGTTACGTAGGGAATTATTTACATCCATGTCAAAGACTACCAGAAGAAATACGAGGAAGGCTAGGTGACTGGGGCAAATAGACTGAAAAAGTGATGACCTTGAAATGAAGCTTTTTTAATTCAACCCATTTAACAAGCTACAAACAAACACTCATTATCTTACTATCACAAATACAGAATCATGACTGCACCATAAGTGTGCACGAATTTATCAACTTTCTCATTTGGTAAAAATATTTAATATTCTTATTATTACAGATACACTGTATCGAACCAGGAGCATTGTGATGTAATTGTTTTCACTTAAAGGTGATTAATTCATGATTCTGAGAGAGTGGGTTGGATTTGTGACACTTCAATATTGTCCGTGGTGAAGAGCTTATTATTTGTTGCCAAGAGCTAACTAGCACTGGTGTCCAATACAGCACAATGAGTGTACAAGACACCTTGTCGCATCCAAGAATTGTGTCTGAACATATATATCATACAACCAATGAAGTGAGACCTGAATTAATGCCTAAAGCAAAGGAAGCCATCAACCCAAATGAGTGTGCTATGATGTGCAATATTTTTATTGATTATTATCACAAGATATTCTGTCTTGCAGCAAGATCCAATATTATTGTAGATGCTGCTCACAGGAAAGTTTCCAGACATTACAAAATTAAGTGAATATATCCTTACATTACAAAATTCTGGAGATAGCTATAACTGTTGTGGAATTAAGCATCCACATTTGTAATGGACCAGGGGCTCAACTTAAAGAAAGCTCTTCAATATAAGAGAGATTTGCTATGTACAATGCTCTGCATAAACACAGCATTAAAGTACACATTGGACAAAGGTTCTTTATGAAGAGTTGACTGATACTTAGAAGTCCACCCAGACAGTGTGTAGAGCAGTAGGATACATGAAATGATACAGTTTTATGGCAAGATCAGGAAAATAAGAACATTATATCAAGATACTGAAAACTGATTACATAGTATCTATATGAGTTTAAATTTATTTTATATTCTGTGGGAAGGGTAAAGGGAGAGAGGTTTAGAATCTGTTTTGGAGAAAACACGTAAAAAATGATATCTTTGCATCAGCATACTGTAATGGACAACATAACTGAATTCATGATATACACTGTAAAATACACACACACACACACACACACACACACACACACACACACACACTACAAAGGAATTATCCAAATGGAACATAAATCAGTATATGTGATGCACATGTACAGACAGTCAAATGCTTACAATTTCAGAAAAACTGGATGATCTATTCAAGGGAAAGAGCTTCACAAATTGAGCATGTCCATAATGTATTGATCCACCTCTAGCCCTTATGCAGGCAGTTACACAGTTTGGCATAGACTGATAGAGTTGTTGGGTGTCCTTCTTGGGGATATCATATCAAATTCTCTCCAACTGGCATGTTGATGATGATGATGATGATGAGGTCACATACTCCGAGGAGCGTAGGGAACGATGTGGGAAACTCACACCGCCGACTAGGCAAGGTCGTAGCGGAGGTGGTTTGCCATTGCCTTCCTCCGACCATAATGGGGATGGATGATGATGATGAAGACAACACAACAACACCCATCATCTCAAGGCAGGGAAAATCACTAACCCCACTGGGAATCGAACCTGGGACCCCGTGCGCGGGAAGCGAGTACGCTACCGCAAGACCACTGGCATGTTAGATTATCAAAATCCTGATATGGTTGGAGGGCCTTGCTCATAATGCTCCAAATGTGTTCCCACTGGGGAGACATCCTGTGACCTTGCTGGCTAAGGTAGGATTTGATGTAAGGGTCTGCAGATGACAGTCAAGGAAGTCCTGCTATGAAAAGAAATGGCACCCTTGTTGTCGAGCCATATGGTGGCTGACAATCAGGTTGGTACTCCACCACCATCCGAAGCATCTTCAGACACATCTTTGACAGTCATCGGGACTCATCACTGACAACAATTCTACTTCATTCACTGAGATTCCAGGCTGAAGATGAGTCTGGAGATGCACTGGACAACAGTGGGACACCAACCTGACTGTCACCTGTCATATGTCCATTAACAGCTAATGGATTGGGCTATTCATGGAGGGGGTAATGCTGCTCCACGATAAATGTGCATCCACATCAGTGTAGAGCCACATAGAGTGTAACAGCCAAGTTCAAGTGGGAACAGCTTGAGCACCCACCCTACAGCCTGGGCATGTCACCCTGTGAGTTCCTCCGGCTTGTGAGAAATTGGGATAGTCAGACTCAGGCCTCTGGTGGTTACTTCTGAATAAAGACTTCATTTATACCCACTATGTTATTCTGTACCCTTTCTTTTGAATGCTCCTCATAATATCATTGGTATACTTTCTTCCCTCTTAAAATTCCTGATATTGTTTTAACATATTCTGAGTATTCATGGCATTTCTGTTATAAACAAAAAATAAGTTGGTGGTGAAAATCAGCAACTATTTCACCTTCAATGTGCAGGATACGAATCAGAACATTAGCTTCTTAATTCACTTTCTGAACGCAACATAACTACAATTGAGCTCTAAATTGTGGTGCATGATGCTGACAATAAAGGAAACAAATGCGTTACAAGCTCTGGAAAAATCTTTATTTCATGGGCAGTTCTCAGATATTATTAGTAAACTATATCAAAACTAAAGAGAACGTATCGGCTCTTGAAAAGATGTGGACCTCAACAAAAATTGTGCGAGAATGGAATTTAAAATAATGCAAGCAGTGTAAACACTGGGATAATGATGAATGGGGAGAGAAGAAATGAACATGATTTTATGAGTGTTGAAATAAAGGCAGTAGATAAAAAATTATATAAATATATTTAAAAACAAAGATGATGTGACTTACCATACGAAAGCGCTGGCAGGTCGATAGAAACACAAACAGACACATACATACACACAGAATTCAAGCTTTCGCAACAAACTGTTGCCTCATCAGAAAAGAGGGAAGGAGAGGGAAAGACGAAAGGAAGTTTTTTCCCCCTAAGGTAAGTCTTTCCGCTCCCGGGATTGGAATGACTCCTTACCCTCTCCCTTAAAACCCACTTCCTTTCGTCTTTCCCTCTCCTTCCCTCTTTCCTGATGAGTCAACAGTTTGTTGCGAAAGCTTGAATTTTGTGTGTATGTATGTGTCTGTTTGTGTTTCTATCAACCTGCCAGTGCTTTCATGCTTTTTTTCCCCCTAAGGTAAGTCTTTCCGCTCCCGGGATTGGAATGACTCCTTACCCTCTCCCTTAAAACCCACTTCCTTTCGTCTTTCCCTCTCCTTCCCTCTTTCCTGATGAGGCAACAGTTTGTTGCGAAAGCTTGAATTTTGTGTGTATGTATGTGTCTGTTTGTGTTTCTATCAACCTGCCAGTGCTTTCATGCTTTTTTTCCCCCTAAGGTAAGTCTTTCCGCTCCCGGGCTTGGAATGACTCCTTACCCTCTCCCTTAAAACCCACTTCCTTTCGTCTTTCCCTCTCCTTCCCTCTTTCCTGATGAGGCAACAGTTTGTTGTGAAAGCTTGAATTTTGTCTGTATGTATGTGTCTGTTTGTGTTTCTATCAACCTGCCAGCGCTTTCGTATGGTAAGTCACATCATCTTTGTTTTTAAATATATTTTTCCCGCGTGGAATGTTTCCCTCTATTATATTGAAATTATATAAATAATTAGAGATACTGAAATTTTAAGAGAGAATGTATATGAGATACTTAAAGTGGTGGATTTTGTAATGAATTTAAAAATCTTATTATCTTTCACTTTTACAAAATACGGAAATATTAAAAATATCTTATGTGTAATTGACTTGTACTCTATAAATGGCTGAAGTATTGAGAAACAACAGTCCCATACTTACCATATCGGATGACCTCATGTTTGATGCTGCCATCACAATGGCATTAGGTGGAGTGGCAACAGGCAACATGAAGGCAAATGAACAACACAGTACAGCTGGCATCATAAAATAGAGGGGATGGATCTCCATTGCCTTAGCCTGGAAAAGAAGAATAAATGTAAGATACCGACTGCTTTTGGGGACATTTTATGTGAAAAAAGCTGCCCTGAGAGAAAAAAAAGAAGGAATGTGCATGAATGAGTTAATCAATCATTTGTCATCTCCATCATGGCAGAAAACCTTCAGAGATGTGGAATGAGGTTAAGTTATTGTTGTTGTTGTTGTTGTGGTCTTCAGTCCAGAGAGTGGTTTGATGTAGCTCTCCATGCTACTCTATCCTGTGCAAGCTTCTTCATCTCCAAGTAACTACTGCACACTACATCACTTTGAATCTGTTTACTGTATTCATCTCTTGGTCTCCCCCTACGATTTTTACCCTCCAAGCTGCCCTCCAATACTAAACTGGTGATCCCTTGATGCCTCAGAACATGTCCTACCAACCGATTCCTTCTTCTAGTCAAGTTGTGCCACAAATTCCTCTTCTCCCAAATTCTATTTAGTACCTCCTCATTAGTTATGTGATCTACCCATTTAATCTTCAGCATTCTCCTATAGCATCACACTTCTAAAGCTTCTATTCTCTTCTTGTCTAAACTATTTATCGTCCATGTTTCCCTTCCATATGTGGCTACACTCCATACAAATACTTTCAGAAAAGATTTCTCAACACTTAAATCTATCCTAGATGTTAACAAATTTCTCTTCTTCAGAAACGCTTTCCTTGCCATTGCCAATCTACATTTTATATCCTCTCTACTTCCACCGTCATCAGCTATTTTGCTTCCCAAATGGTAAAACTCATTTGCTCCCTTAAGTGTCTCATTTCCTAATCTAATTCCCTCAGCATCACCTGATTTAATTATACTACATTCCATTATCCTTGTTTTGCTTCTGTTGACATTCATCTCTTATCCTCCTCTCCTTTCAAGACACTGTCCATTCCATTCAACTGCTCTTCCAGGTCCTTTGCTGTCTCTGACAGAATTACAATGTCATCAGCAAACCTCAAAGTTTTTATTTCTTCTCCATGGATTTTAATTCCTACTACAAATTTTTCTTTTGTTTCCTTTACTGCTTGCTCAATATACAGATTGAATAACATCAGGAATAGTTACAACCCTGTCTCACTCCCTTCCCAACCACTGCTTCCCTTTCACGTTCCTTGACTCTTATAACTGCCATCTGGTTTCTGTACAAACTATAAGTAGCCCTTCGATCCCTTTATTTGACCTCTGCCACCTTCACAATTTGAAAGAGAGCATTCCACTCAACATTGTCAAAAGCTTTCTCTAAGTCTACAAATGCTAGAGACATAGGTCTGTCTTTCCTTATTCTATCTTCTAAGATAAGTCATAAGGTCAGTATTGCCCCTCACGTGTTCCAATATTTCTACAGAATCCAAACTGATCTTCCCCAAGGTCAGCTTCTACCAGTTTTCCATTCATCTGTAAAGAATTTGTGTCAGTATTTTGCAACCGTGACTTATTAAACTGATAGTTCAGTAATTTTCACACCTGTCAACAACTGCTTTCTTTGGGATTGCAATTATTATATTCTTCTTGAAGTCTGCTGGTATTTTACCTGTCTCATACATTTTGCTCACGAGATGGTAGGGTTTTGTCAGGGCTGGCTCTCCCAAGGCTATCAGTATTTATTATGGAATGTTGTCTACTTCTGGGGTTTTTCAGTGCTCTGTCAAATTCTTCACACCGTATCATATCTCCCACTTCATCTTCAGCTATGTCCTCTCCCATTCCCATAATATTGCCCTCAAGTACATCGCTTTTGTATAGACCCTCTATATATTCTCCTTCCACCTTCCTACGTTTCCTTCTTTGCTTAGAACTGGGTTTCCATCTGAGCTCTTGATGTTAATACAAGTGGTTCTCTTTTATCCAAAGGTCTCTTTAATTTTCCTGTAGGCAGTATCTATCTTACCCCTAGTGATATTTGCTTCTACATCCTTACATTTGTGCTCTAGCCATCCCTCTTAGCCACTTTGCACTTCCTGTTGATCTCATTTTTGAGACGTTTGTATTGCTTTTTGCCTGCTTCATTTACTGCATTTTTATATTTTCTCCTTTCATCAATTAAATTCAGTATCTCCTCTGTCATCCAAGGATTTCTTCTAGCCCTCATCTTTTTACCAATGTGATGCTTGCTACCTTCACTACTTCATCTCTCAAAGCTACCCATTCTTTTTCTACTGTATTTCTTTCCCTGTTCTTGTCAATCATTCCTTCACACTCTCTCTGAAACTCTCTACAACTTCTGGCTCTTTCAGTTTATCCAGGTTGCATCTCCTTAAATTCCCACCTTTTTGCAGTTTCTTCAGTTTTAATCTACAGTTCATAACCAATAGATTGTGGTCAGAGTCTACATCTGCCCCTGGAAATGTCTTACAATTAAAAACCTGGTTCCTTAATCTCTGCCCTACTGTTACAGAATCTATCTGAAACCTTCCATTGTCTCCAGGCCTCTTCCACGTATACAACCTCCTTTCATGACTCGTAAACCAAGTATTAGCTATGATTAAGTCATTCTCTGTCCAAAATTCTACCAGGCGGCTTCCTCTTTCATTCCTTACCCCTATTACACATTCACCTACTACTTTTCCCTCTCTTCCTTCTCCTACTATCGAATTCCAGTGCCCCATGACTTTTAAATATTTGTCTCCTTCACTATCCGAATAATTTCTTTTATCTCATCATACACTTCTTCAATCTCTTTCTCATCTGCAGAACTAGTTGGCATATAAACTTGTAGTAATGTGGTAGGTGTGGGCTTCAAGCCTATCTTGGCTGTAATAATGCGTTCACTATGCTGTTCATAGTAATTTACCGGCACCCCTATTTTTTTATTCATTATTAAACCTACCCCTGCATTACCCTTATGTGATTTTGTATTTATAACCTTGTATTCATCTGACCAGA
This sequence comes from Schistocerca piceifrons, assembly GCF_021461385.2. Classification (NCBI taxonomy): domain Eukaryota; kingdom Metazoa; phylum Arthropoda; class Insecta; order Orthoptera; family Acrididae; genus Schistocerca; species Schistocerca piceifrons. Next base: position 266,840,344 of record NC_060145.1, on the reverse strand, counting down.
AGTCTTGTTCCTCCTGCCACCAAACTCCACTACTTCCTACTATATTTAACTTTAACCTACCCATTTCCCTTTTAAACCTGTCTAACCTACCTACCCGATTAAGGGATCTGACATTTCACACTCCGATCCATAGAATGCCAGTTTTCTTTCTCCTGATAACGATGCCCTCATGAGTAGTCCCCACCCAAAGATCTGAATGGGAAACTATTTTACCTCCAGAATATTTTATCCAAGAGGACGTTATCATCATTTAACCATACGGTAAAGCTGCATGCCCTCGGGGAAAAAAAAATTACGGCTGTAGTTTCCCATTGCTTTCAGCCGTTCACAGTACCAGCACAGCAAGACTGTTTTGGTTAATGTTACAAGGCCAGATCAGTCAATCATCCAGACTGTTGTCCCTGCAACTACAGAAAATGCTGCTGCCCTCTTCAGGAACCACACGTTTGTCTGCCCTCTCAACAGATACTCCTCCATTGTGGTTGCACCAATGGTATGGCTGTCTGTATTGCTGGGGCATGCAAGCCTCCACACCAATGGCAAGGTCCATGGTTCATGAAGGACAGGGATAGGAGGGGGATGGATAAGTTATAGATCTAAAAAAAAAAAACGGGAGAGAGAGAAAGACAACTTCTATAAAATATACAAATTTATCCACCTTAAATCTAATGAATTAAAATTAACAGGAAAGCTGCTGCTTTGAAATGAATTAATGAATAAATAAATAAATTAGGCTACTGATTTTTGACTTGTATGAAACAGCTTGTTTTTCACCTCTATTACCAGTTTAACATCTATGTGACAAAATTAATATGCAGATACTTCACCAGTGACAGGGGCTGCCACAGAGAGATAACTCTCTGACTGGCAACAGTAGCCTGGTGTGAAATTATACTGAACTGTGTCACTACTACATGTTACCTTTATTCCATCTCAGGGTAAAATTTACAAATGTTTAGCAGAGAAAAACGGTTATCTAAATATATGTTAACAGAAGTTTGTTTTATTGAATATTGCTACTTATTGTGCAGCTAATACTTATCAGCAGTTACTCTAATCTAAATATCCCATGCAAAAAATAATATTAAGAACTCATGTTAAACAGGGAACACATATTTTGCAGAACATCAGGAAAGTTTAATATTGTTGTCATGTTCTGTAAAGTGAAAAATTCATTTAATGTTGTTTAGGAATTTATGTTCTGGGAAATAAGTGTAAGAGTGCCATACTCTGTCAGGAGGCCTCCACAAGATATGCTGTTATCTTCTCAACTCAGTATTGTTTTTGCTTAATTTTGCATTAAATAGCAGCACTGTCCCAGAAGATAATGTCATACAGGGTGTAGCACAGTAAATTGCTGATTTGGGAATGAAATAAAAAAAAATAATGAACACTTAGAAAAATTACATTTTTATTTTTATCATATTGGACAATAATGGATGTTTCTAACTACATGGTTTATTTGAACAGTATATCTGGCAGATGACTACCTTCACAATCCACACACTGCTGCAGTCTTTTTCTGAAGTAATCATGCATTCTTTCAAACATGTCTTCAGCTATTCTTGCAGTTTCAGCCTCAATACTGTTCTGTAGGTCTTTCAGGGTGTTGGGACGGTTGTAATACACCTTTGATTTCAGGTAACCCAAAGAAAAAAATCACATGGGGCTAAGTCCACTGATCATGTGGGCCAGTTGAGATCCCCCATCTGAGAGATAAGCCTTCCAGGAAACATTTGCCTAAAAAAATTCATGGTTATGACAGCCGTGTGTGCAGTGGCACTGTCTTGTTGAAACCAGGTATGCTGTAATTGCATTGCCTTGAAAGCCGGCTGGAAGAACTGTTGCGGTATGGTTAAGTAATGATGCAAATTCACAGTTAGAGCACGATGATTTTCCTGGAAAAAGTAATGGCCAATGATGCCTATTCATGATATAGTGCATCACATAGTGAAGTGGTCTGAGTAGAGGGGTCTCTGGTGAATTTGTCTTGGGTTTGTGTTGCTTCAGTACTGCACATTCTGTTTGTTTACACACCCACTGAGGTGAAAATGTGCCTTGTCAGTAAAGAACACATTTGTGTCACGGGATATGGTTGTAAGAATGTCTTCACAAGATGTTCTTCATGTTACATAATCTCATACTGACAATAGCTGGACCAGGCACATTTTATACAGGTGACTATTCAGTTCATTATGAAGAATCAAGGTTCTCTCCAGAACATCTTGAAATGCCAAGAGCAAGTGCATGTTTCCTAGTTGAGTGTTTTGGAGATTGCAGTGCTGCCGTTCTAACTCGTTTGACATTTTGTGGTATTGTAACGCTTCTCTCAGGTTCTATTCATACAGATGAAACATCACCTGCTGTTCTGAATGCATTTACAAAATTTAAAATTGATTGCATTCAGGAACACATCTGTGAAGGGATACAGCAAATTGCAAATGAAAAGCGTGCTGTGAAGCAGGGACAGTCACATTATCGCAACTGAACAATTGAATACAAACTTCCCGTTGGTCACTATAAACCACGCCCACTCTCCCTCAATTCAACCAACAGTGTCGCCACAACTTGAATTCTAGAAAAGCCATTTACTGTGCTCCCCCCTCCCCCCCCCCCCTTATAACAACAGTGATTAAAAAATAAAGAAAAGCTAAGACACTAACTAAAAAAAATAAAAAATCAGAAGTAAGAATCCTGGGAAACAGACGAGGGGCAATGATAGCAAAGCTACGACAGAATAGGGAGAACGCTATATGATGTGCAACACAGTGATGTAGAAGCCTAGAGAAAATTTGGCAGGTTCTACTACACAGCTTCAAAGGTGCGTTGAAGCAGAATTTATCTCTTGTCAGTACTGAGAGAGTATTCTTATCAGAATTATGTGAATCTAAGAAGCACAAACAATCAATTTTTAATCATATTTAAAAACTGTAAAAAGGTTTTTCTTCCTCACCATTTCTGCAAGTACAGGTGTAACAATATTAGCAATTGCAGTATTTGATGAGACTTCTGTGAGAAAAGTTGTGGCTGTGCAAACTATAATGAGAATCACTTCTCGTGGGAGAACTTCAAGTGCAACCAATGTTTCACCAAGTAACTGATTTAGTCCAGATGCCTTAGTGCCAGCTGCCATTGCAAATCCTCCACCTGTTAACAAACACATTATAAAATATTCTCAAAATTTTATGGCTTGTACTTAAAAAATTGGAGGCAAAACAGACACAGTTTCAAGAGCAACAAGCATGATGAATGCCAAGTATTTACAGTACATGGGGAGTGAGTAGAGGTTTTTGTCTACTGGAATTACTCAAAGAAACACACTTCCGAAGACACTATAGCAGGGACAAGTGCCAGGAGACAGTGGTCATATGTGTGGGAGGTGCGCTTGTGAGAATGTGTGTGTTTCCTAGGTTGAAAGAAGGATTTTTAAGCTTTTGACAAAAATGTTTTGCAGTGTTTTTCACTGAGCCTGTCTGTGACTCAGCGTCTCCACTGGTGGACACTGTAGTCTTTATGCCTCACGTATTGGTCCCAACTATATGAGCTTTTACGAATGGTGGTACCATGAACTATTGCAGTTTGGTTTGTTACAGCACAAAGCTTAAAAATTGGCATGTTAAAGCTGTCAGTACTGTGGTCACAGATAAGCTGATACACAACCAAAACACTAGTAAATTGATTCCATAAATAAAACTTGTCTGTAGATAGAAAGCTACTGACATACAAAACTATTTCTTCTTTGACTAAGTAGCAGCAGTTAAAAGTTTTCCAGTCTCATTAAACAGTGTAATTCGCAATGTTCAGGAAACACTAGTCAATTCATGTAAGAAATCCTTCCTAATGATGTATTGTTATGAACAACGAACTTTCCAAACATTTTCTTCTTTCTTACACTCAGTTCATATATGGTAAGCCCCAGTGGAAATATATACTGGTCACATGAATTGAAATCTTGTGTAACCCTAATGCCATATTCTAGCATTTTCATGTGAGAAAAGGAATTACACAGAAATAGACTACATTCAACAGTTCAGACAATAATGGAAACATCCAAACAAACACAATTTCTACAGTACTTGGCTGTGTCTAAACAGCTGTTTGGCTGTAACTGATTGCAGAATAAATGTGTCCACTTATTAATAAACATAAGGTTTTCATATTTCCAGCTAGATGAGCTCAGCAAACGTCTGACATTTCAACAAACGTGTTTCTCAGTTTTTCAATTTTTGTGAAAATCAAAATGTTAGGCATTTAAATGAGACCTCTTGGCTGGCAACACAAAAGTATTTTATAATCTCAATTCATTCCTAGAGAAAATGAGATGAAACATATTGATCATTTCTGAGTAAATTTTGTACCATTTTCATTTGTTTAGCACTTTGTTGCACAAAATGTGATTGCGAAGGAAATACCACTCACATTTGTTAGTTTAAAACTTGGTAATATTAGATGATTGACAGAACTCAGCAGTTGCAGATGGATGAGAGGGGGAGGCTTAGTCTTGAAAACGTTAATTTCTAAAAGCTGAATCCCTGTTTTATAGTTTTGTCATATTCATTAATCCTTAATGAAATGTATTATTATTATTATTATTATTATTATTATTATTATTATTATTATTATTATTTGCCTTCAGCCATGAATGTGAATGTCACAATTTGCTTAAAAATATTTCTGTTGCTTGCTTTAAACATCATCAGTAAGGATGTTATCTGACATGTGACTGTAAATATCCTCAATGCACTGAAGGAGATGCCACAAGGATATTCGAGTCCTGACTTCCACAATATGTTTTTTTGACATAGAAACTTTACCAATTCACATTCCATTACTACCAATATTACTTCTTGTTGAGATTCAAATTTTACTGCCATGTAATGTCTTTTGTGTCTATAGAAAATGCTATGCACATGTTTTCAAGTCAATTTATCTGTCCTTCTTAATTCTGTGTTATTCTCCATGCCGTGAGCTATGAATAAAATTGTCCTGTGATTAAGTGTCATACCTACCTTATCAAACTACATCCCAACAGCTTAGGCAATCAGAAAAATCTAAATTTTTTTATTATAAGGAAACTCAAACTCATAAACTAAAAAGTGTGGAAATTAACAAGTTTGTTTACATGATAAATATGGCACATATGACTACTGCACACAGAGTTTGACTAGAAACACTAACACATGATAACTGCAACACATGGAGAATGCAAGTTGAAGTGCTACTTGTCACATCCAACACTTGAGGCTATGTATCTGGAGACTTACTGCAATCAATAGCAGCTAACACATGTGAAGTGTTCTCCACTGCAGAAGTTACATGCAAAGTATGGCTAGTGGCAGACAAAAAAGCAATGCCACTGTGTTGAAGCAAGTGCAGAACTGCACTACCTCACATTATGTATGGCTTAAACCTTAATCAATCTATGCATCCAGAGGACTAATCTACAAAGCAACACTGCTCAGATGCCTCGCACTTCACAAAATGCAACCTATTAATGGTGTGGCACATCATCTTACTAAATTCTTTGATGCTATGGACAAGTTACAAGCAGTAGATGTCAACATAAATGGTGACCTATAGTTAATAATGCTGCTCTACAGTCTTCCAAATAGTTATGACAGTTTCAGATTTTCTACTGAATGCCATGGCAATCTACCAGATGTCGAAATGCTGAAAGTAAAAATCTTGGAAGAACACAATGCTAGGATTCAGAAAGACAGTGAAAGTGTGAGTGCCACTGTAGTTATTAAAGTAGTGTAATGTTTTGTGGACAAGCCAAAAAGTGATGTGAGGGACAGCAACAAATCAGAACAAGAAGAAACTAAGTGTTCCAGCTTAAATAATGTCGATGAAGCTCATTGCTGTTTCTCTATGAGTGAGCCTCCTCTGAAGTTTTGTGGCTTCAACATCATTTGGTGCATTGACAGTGGTTGCACATTGTGCTGATATTTTTGAGGGAATATCACACATTTTTTGTTGATCAACACTGCCTTCCTTCATGAACACTGTTCGATGTATGATCTTGTGATAAGAATACTATAATATTTGAAGTAGCATTTAGTTAATGAGTTTCTTGATTAATATTTATAAATATAATAGGTTAAAATTACGTAAAAGATGTACTGTGTGTAGTGTTTTTTGTGTGCTGATGTTCCATGTATTCGAGAATGCTGAAACAATGACAGTGGACTTGCAGCAGCATGGTAAGCAGTTTTGAAAGTTGGTTGCTGTACGTGCTGAGCTGACAGCCATTCCACGCCAAAGGGTGAAATAGCTGGGCCAGAAGATTCAACTCAGAATAAATTATAACATTGTTAATATGAAAAAGAACTCGTTACTATTGTAATTGTGTTCAGTTCATGTCTGTATTCCATTGAAGGCAGTCACTGAATGGAAATGTATACCATTCTATGTTTGATTGAGAATAAACCATCAATAAAGCAATGGAGAGGATAATTATTGCGAAGAGAAAAAACCTGCTGTTGAAGATTTTTATTTTGGAAAAGTGCTTGCTTGAAATTGGTTATCAAAACTGAATCAGCTAAATAGGAGAGATAAAGGGTTAAACAATATGCAACCAAAAACACTGGAAAATCAGACAACTGCTATGTATTTTTTTTTCTTTTCTTTTTCTTAAAGTTGTGATTAATTTGTTCTCATGATTGAGAGTGAGGGTTTTTTTATTTTTTTTTTTAATTTTTATTTATTTATCTTTTTTTTAAAAAAACAGTGGGAAGAGCTTAAGTTAATCTGAAAATTCTTGACAGTTTTTAAAGTTTATTGAATGTTTAATAGTGAAAAGAGAAATATTTTTACTGTTACAGTACGCGAATCAGATATATGCTTAATGCTACTGCACACAAGCATCTCTGGTTGTCTTGACATCAGAAACTAACCACAATATATCCGAATATGAAAAGTAGCTTGAAATTGATATTTCCACCACTAATCATTACAAGAGAGTAAAAGCTAATAGTTCTCATTTGCCCTTTTGAAAATACGAACCTGCAAAATATAGAGAATACTTCTTCAGAAGAGACAATATTAAATATCGGCCCATTCAATATAATTGATAACATAGTCAGCCTGATATTTGGATAAATTTCTATGGCCAGTATGTGTCCAGGTGTCTGCGTGTCATAAGTGGCGACCGAGATCGCAGGACCTGGCCGGAAGAATATTGGATTATTGATGATGGTATGTGGTAACAGTATGGCCAGAGAGGACTAGAAATGAAGAAAATGTGGGCACAAAAATAAAGTGAAAACAAAATTAACTCACGAACAAACCTTACAATTGAAATTGAGAAGCAATATGATGACAGAGAAGAAAGAAGGGGCAAGAAAGAAGACAATGACCAAGTAGGAAGACAAAAACACAAGAAAAGAAGAAGAGGCCCTGGGGGTAAAGAAAAAATGGGGTTAGTTTCTTACAGGTTCTGGTGATGGTGTGCATAGGTGCCTATGAGCCACCTGACCAACAGCCTAGCAGCATCATAGAGTTGTCTGCAGAGAAACTGGTATTAGTTGTAGCTGATCCATCTGGGAATGTGTAGCAGCCTGCCAGCGCACTGATATGACGCGCAGCCATCGCTGGTCTGCTGCCTTTGACAGAGTGTATCACCGTAACGATATCCAACATGATTAAGTGAAAGAAATTCTGTGAGTTTAGTGAACAATAACTAATAGTGTTTTGCATTGGTGATCTCAGTTTGAGTGTTAGGCAGTTTATAACTTCTAGATGACAAGTTAAAGAGTTAACTGTTTAAGTAATTAAATTAAATACATAGAATAAATGTAAAGTCAGGATATAACTAAACAGTTAACCCCTAATATTTATTGTAATTATTCAAAGAGAAGGGAATTCATAATCAGCACTTAATTAATGCAATAAGAAATGGTTGACACATGGGGATCTATGACTGAACGGGCAAGCACTATCAAGAAATCTTTGTTTACCATGGATGTTAAGATTAAAAGTGCTGTAGAGAATGCTTTGACAGCCCAGAGTAATGCCATAGATGATAAAATTAAGAATGCTTTGACCCATCGTAGTGCTGCCCTTAGGGATGCAATGGCCATTCAAAGTGGCACTATGGATGATACGATTAAAAACACTTTGACTGATTGTAGTTGTGCACTGGAGAATGCTACAACTGATAGAATGAAAGAAGTGTTTAAGAATAAGCTTCAGGAAGTAATGACAGGAATCATAAATTTGGGAACCAAGACAGTGTCTGCGAACAGACAACTAGAGAAACATATTAGTGATTCTAGGAAGGAAAAGGATAATATGCAGACCCAAATAAATCAAACAACTGAAGAGCTTCCTAATTTTAAGATTACTGTCAAACAAGAATGCGATGTCGGTACTGAACAGATTAAAAATGATGTAGATAATAAACTCAACCAAGTTGTAGGTCATATAGATGAATCAGTTAATAAATTAAGAAAGGAGAGTGAAGGCTGTTTTAAAAGATTTAGATATCTATAATCAGGTAGAAAGACCAAAATTTATACAAACCATCATGCACTCACATTCCTAATGAAAAGCAAGTTGAGAAAAATAAATTAGAAGCTGGGGAAAAGCTAAGGACACAAGATGTAATAGACCACTCTGTGCTGGATTTTCTTTTCAGAGGAATTTGATTTTGAAATAAGATATGTAAGGGAAGTGAGAATATTGTTACAGATGCTATCTCTAGGTTACCCATGGAATCAGAAAGCTTACCTATGTTAGAAGAGAGAGGTTAAGAAATATATATTTATTTTTTTAAATCACAGAGTGGAAAGTGGTATGAAAAGAAGTTAGCTGATACTATTATGGGGGAACAGAACAAAGACAAGTATCTAACAGGATACAAGATCTATTGGAAAAGGATGGTATAACTAAAGAAAATAAAGACCACTGACTACTGTTCAAGAGGACATCATATTGGTGCAGCCAAATTGAGGAGAAGAGGTGGTGAATTTGTGTCCCCATGCATGCACTAGATGATCTAGTTACTTATGTACATGAAAGATACTCTCAGTTTGGTATAAAAAAGTGTCTGCAACATATTAATAAATTCTACTATGAACATGGTATGGGCAGGGTTGTTAGATGCAACATCAGGCACTGCAAAATATGTCAGAAAGCTAAAGATACAAGTACTCCATATAAATTTACACTTTACCTGCTAATACCTAAAGGAATGTGGGATCTCACTGGCATTGACTTCTATGGTCCATTAGTGAATGGAAAAGGTGGAATGTCTTATATTTTTGTAGTGTTAGACTGCTGGTCAAAATTTGTAAAAGTATTTCTTTTAAAGTTGGCTACAGCTAAAGAAATAATTTAATGTCTTAAGAATGATTACTCTGTTAAGTATCAGGTACCAAAAAGGTTATTATCTGGTAATAGTAATCAGTTCTGTGGACAATTATGTAAAAAATTCTTGGATAATTATAATGTAAAACACGTGAAAGTTCTGGTGTACCACCCATCCAGTAATCCAGCAGAGAGAATTATGAAATAAATCAGATGTCTTCGTAGAATATACTTAACAAAGAACACAGCAAGTGGTCCAAAATGATAGGTGAATTCGAAACCTTACTGAATGAACTACCACCCCTTCACACAGGTTTATTACCTTTTGAAATCCTGGGCCAAAAGATTATAGGGGAACCATCATTAGCTAAGTTATTATGGTCCCAAGGACACCAAAAGCAAAAAAACAATTTACACAAAACCTTATTTTAAGGGCAAAAAGTTGGTTAAAGAGACATAAAGTAAATGTTAAAATACCCAAGTTCCATAAAGAAGATCTAATATTAGTTAAGGCTCAGGGATGTAGTTCAAAACTCAAGAGGAAAATCAGTAATTTTTTTTTAAGAATCAATGGTCCATGGGAAGTAATTGACAAACCCGAAAACATTGAAACTTAGAAATCCTAAGATAAGAAAGATTAAAGGCTTGTACAATATAGAGCATGTCAGAAAATACAATGTAAATTGGTTAAACACACTGGAAGATACTAACAACTTGACACTTCTCATTGTCAAAAGAGAGCAAGGAAGTAGACCGGAGTATAAAGTATTTCACTTCAAAAGAAAAAAGAGAAAAATAAATTAGAAGCTGGGGAAAAGCTAAGGACACAAGATGTAATAGATCACTCTGTGTAAAACTGCTTACTAAAATTCCTTAAAGGAAGGACTAACTTAACCCCAGATGTGAAGAATGTTCAGGAAAAGGTATACAAAGTAATCCAGATCACAATTCCATCAAATAATTTAAACTCCTTGGGTATAAGAAATTCCAAATAGCAATTTATATTCTGGTGAGCGTTGGGGTATAAAATAAGAGGTTCTGACTTAAAGGATAATGAATATGAAGGAGTTACTATATTTATAGATTCACTAAACAGTGCTGAAAGAAAGCATATACAGTAAGGCATATCCAAAGTATGATAAATGTCCAGGGACAAGTAGCGATCAGTAGGGATAATGAAATTAGTCTCAGAAGATTTAGTTTACTGATGAAAGGTGTGAACAATGAGGATTATTATTGTAATATAATGGAAGGATAGTTAGGGGTGAGAGGATTTATAGGCGTGAGTGGCCAAACCTTAGGATAAAAGTATTGTGGGAGGAGCTTCATCTCAGTGAGTAAGAATAATTATTTTGCATGCTACTCTCCTTTTCATTGGATAATGATACAGGGATGCCTACTGCTGAGTATGCTACTTCAGGTCACAGTATAGTAAAATAATGATATAGCAACAGTATCTTAGTTTTAAAAGGAATATAACAAGGGTTAATATAAGTACTATCAGTCATGAAAGAAAACCGGAACAATCTAGAATTCATAGCCTTTAGTAGTCTGGTATACAAGTTACCATACTATAAAATTTTCTGGAAGATGATAGATGCTATTTAGTATGCCTAGAGATAATAATACAATAAGAAAATAACGGGATTTTTATGGATCAAAGTATAGGTGAGATTATTTTATAATCAATACAGCCTTAGAAGGTTAGATATTGTGAGTAATTACAAATGCTTCACTGTTGCATCACTTGAGAAATGAAGCACTGATCTCAACTAAAGAAATAAAATATAAGATTATTAGCTGATAAGATATTGCAGTGACTGTAAACTTAAAAACTCAAACACATGAAACTGTCTGTACTGATAAACTGATTAGACAAAGACAATTAGATGCCTACAAAAAATTTAAAAACAGATTCATAAATAATGGTGCACAACATATACGTAGAAACTTAATGCGCTCTTTATTTAAGGGGAGCAAATTACAATTGTTAATATAGTAAGGGGACGTTTGAATTAATATTGGAAAGATGGAATTGTTGGACACAGAAAGGCTATTGAATGTATTAATCATGCAAGCAAAGTTGACACTTGGCGCGCTGGCTCATGGGAGCAGCTGTAAATGGGAAATGCCTTTGCAGTCGCTTCCATCAACCACCATGCCAAGCGTTAATTTGTTTGCGTGTACAATATAGTACTATACCGAAAATGTACAATAATGATGATGCTAAAGCACTCATTGTGTATTAGTGAAAACTGAATTATGATGCAATCATATATCAAACCACTAGAAGGTGTTGGTGGTGGGGGGAGTGGGGGTGGGGGGGGGGGGGGTATGTGCTGATATTCTTGAGTGAATGTTGCACATTTTTTGCTGATCAGCACTGCCTTTCTTCAAGAACACTTTTACAAGTATGATCTTTCAGTAAGAATACTGCAATATATGAAGTGGCATGTAGTCAATGAGTTTCGTGGTTAATATTCATACACGTAATAAGTTAAAATTATGTAAAAGATGTACTGTGTGTAGTGTTTTTGTGTTCTTATGTTCTATGTGTTTGAGGACACTGAAACAACGATGGTGGACTTGCAGCAGCATGGTAATGGCAACTTTGGATGTTGGTCACTGTACGCGCCGAGCTGACAACCGTGCCATGTCAGAGGATGAAGTCACTGGGCCAGCAGATTCGACATAGAATAAATTATAACATTGTCAATACGAAAAAGAACTTGTTACTACTGTAATTTTGTTCAGTTCATGTCTGTATTCCACTGAAGTCAGACACTGGATGGAAATGTATACCACACTATGTGTGATTGTGAAGAATTATCAGTAAACCAATGGAGAAGAAAATTATAGTGAAAAGAAAAAAAAAGCTGCTGGTGAACATTTTTGTTTTGGAAGTGTGTTTGCTTGAATCTGGTTATCAAAACTGAATCAAGATCCTAATCAGCTAAAAGGTTAGGTAAAGGGTTATATAATATGCAATCAATACACATTGGAAAATCATATGACTGGTCAGGTTTTTTTGCATAATGATGTGATTAACTTGTTCTCATGATTGTGAATGAGTATTTTTTAAACAGTGGAGATAGTTGAAGTTAATATGAGAATTATTGACAGTTTTTAAAGTTTATTGAAAGTTTAATAGTGAAAGGTGAAATATTTCAACAGATGCATTACGTGAATCAGAATTGTGCTTACACTGTTGGGTACTTAATTGTTTAGTAATACTTGCAAGCATCTCTGGTTGTTTTGACAACAGATATTAACTGCAATATATCCAAATATGAGAAGTAGCTTGAAATTTATATTTCCAACATGAATCTTTATAAGGGAGAACAAGCTATTAGTGCTCGTTTGTGCTTTTTGAAAATATGAACAAGCAAAATATAGAGATAGATTGCTACTTACTGTACAGAAGATACGACAAGCTGCAGACAGGTACAATTAAAAGACATTCACATGTAGTACACACACACACACACACACACACACACACACACACACACACACACACACACACACACACAAAAAGCAAGCACACCTCGTGCACACATGACCACCAACTCCAGCATCTTGGGCCGGACTGTGTGAGGTGTGCTTGATTTTTTTCTCTTTTGTGTGTGTGTGTGTGTGTGTGTGTGTGTGTGTGTGTGTGTGTGTCTTTCTTTACTGATGAATGCTGTGGTTGAAGGCCACATATGAGTGCCTTTTAATTGTGCCTGCCTGCAACTTGACGTGTCTTCTTTATGGTAAGTAGAACTCTGTCTTTTCCTACATTGTTGATATCCCTACCTGGAGTTTCCATTGTTTGAAATATAGAGAATAATTCTTCAGAAGAGTTGACATTAAATATCGGCCCATTCAATATACCTGAAAGCATGGTTGGGCTGATATGTGGATACATTTTGTGGCCAGTACATGTTCAGGTGTCCACATGTCATAACATCACACATGTTGAATGATCCAATAGTGTTCACACACATGACAGAAATGCGATATAATGTATTGCTTGCAGACGACAATGCTGTATAAGTAACCGCTAAAGATGGCAAATACATCACAACAACAGCCAGTGGCACCAACTCCAAAATGCTGAAAAATATTTTAGATGTGCCAAAAGTCAGACCCAATCTCGTTTCAGTGGCAAAGGTTGTGGACAATAACCACACAGTGACATTTGAAAAATCTCATGTAATCATACAAGATAGTAATGGTGAAATCAAAATGATTGCAGACAGAGCTGGTAACTTGTTTTATTTACAATAAAATTGCCCAAACATGCATGACCTTGCCAAATTGAAAGTTATGAGAACTCGTATGCAAACCTTGCATGCTCGATTAGGGCACTTGAACCGGTTAGGTATCATCAAAATGCTCATAAACGAATGTGACAGGTCTGAAATTCAGTGAGCTGATCTCGCTGGAATTGTCTCTGATGTATAAGGGCCAATGAGAGAAACATTTCAAGGTGGTGTGAAACTTTTGTGATCTTTGTAGATGATTACAGCACATGGTGTCAAGCCTATTTCTTTCGGCATAAAGGAGAAGTCGTCAACAAATCTGTTGAATTCAAAAACCTAGTTGAAAATCACACTGGTCTTAAATTTAAATCCTTGTATTCACATAACAGTATGGGGTACTGCAACAGAAGAACTGCAGGAATACAGTGATGTCTCCATACCAAGTGTAGCAGAGTGGTGTTGGTCGAAGTGACTCATTGATGCTGACTGACACCATTTTGGACCAAAGCCATCAACATCACTAACTACATCCAAAATTGTTCCTTAATTCATAACCTACAAGGTAGGTACTACCTGCTTTTCTTTTCAGCATACCTCTTACTCTTTCTTTAGGCATATGACAATATAAACCAAATGCAGTGAAAATATTTATTTCTATAATATTCTACTTCTAGGAAACTTGTTTTTCAGAAACATTAATGTGAAAACCGGGACTGTCCTGCCAAAACCAGGATTTATGTTCCTTCTACATTAATTAATGTGCAAATTTATTTTGGTTACTGTTTCACATATTAGTAAGTACAATATTTTCCAAAAACAGGGTTCATCATCCTATAATTTCTTTTGGTATATGGATAACAATTAAAAGCAAAAATAGAAGATATTCATTTAATTAGTACCCATGTTTTCTTTTATACATTCAGTCAGGCATGCAATTGAGAACATGTAGAAATGAAAAATTTTGAGTTTTATTTAAACAGTTAGGCAGAACTTTGTGTAAGAACAATGGAAATTCCTAAATGGAATAATATGTAAAATAAAGGCAATCACCTATAATTGACTGATGTGTGGTGTATAGAAACAATCAACAGAATGCAGTATTTACACTAGCTTCCATATTCTTGCTCTTGCTCTCTCTCTCTCTCTCTCTCTCTCTCTCTCTCTCTCTAGAAAAAGTACACACATTCACATTCATGCACACAACAACAGGGATATCCAAATGCTCACACTTGTAGGCATGTTGAGACTGGCTGTTCATTGTCGATTATCGAGGGCAGTTGCCTCAGTAGATGGAGGCGGGCAAGAGATAGGCAAGGATGCACAAAGTGAGAAAGAAGTAGCAGGATTGTATGAGGCAGGTCTTTTGACAGATGTATCAGCGGCTGCACAACAAAATGAAAGGCGATCAGAGAGTAGAGCAGACAAGAGATAGAGTGTGAGGAGAGGGGGGAGGAGAAAGGAAGGGAAAGAACATGAAGGGAGGGGGGGGGGGGGAATATCAAGTGAAAGAGAAAGGGAGAGTGGTGGAAAAGGGATGGGGAGGGGGGGGGAGGAGAGGGAGCATATGCATGCACTGAGGGGGGGGGGGGGGGAAGTTGTAGGAGAAGGCAGTATATGGTCTGTACAGGGAAAGAAATGTGGGGACAGAAGGGAAAAGGTAAGGTGATGCATTAGGAAACAGTGTACTTCCATATGTTTCTACGTGCCACATACCTGTCATCTTTAGGCGAGTGTTTGCATTTTCTTTATTTTATGTATTAGGCAGGACTTTATTATTCAGTTCTTAGTTAACACTTTGCAGATTGTCATTATGTAATTAATTTCACTAACAACATTTTTGTTTAAAAATAATTAAAAACAGATACTGTAACCAAGATGGTGCATAACATTTCTGTATGACTAATGACTATTTGAATTAATACAATATTACAATGCTTGTGCTGTTAAGAAGAATGGTGCAATGTTCCTTCAGACATGCATGCATATCCAAAGGAACACTGAATCTTTCTTAACAACTCAGGCACTGCAGTATCATATTTATCCGCCAATACTAGGCAGTGACTTTCAATTAAAATGTTCTCCCCTGTATGGGAATTACGTAATGTGTGTAGAAGTAAGGTTGTGGTGCAGAAATGATGACATATGGAAGTTTGAGTCTGGTCATGAGTCATGCACAGACAGCCAAAGCAGTTAAGGTGATTGCTTGCGTGAAGTGGGAAACATGAGTTGAAATCCCAGTCTGACACAAATTTTCATTGGCATCATTCCCTTATACAACTGATGGTTGGTCATGTTCACAACTCTGAATACATTTCATATATTTGAATTAACTTGAACAGACCTTATTTGAAAGTTCTCATTGTCTTCTATCATGCAAACATCTTATTTTGTCAGAAAACTTATTCACTCAAAAGTTACTGACATTCAAAATTTTCATGGTCAGATATTTCTAATCCAGAAATTAAATTATTTTAAAAATACATTATTAGTGTTTAATATCTATTATTTTCCTGTTTATGAAAATATACAATTTTGCTAAGATTTGTATTCTAGTTGTGGAACTATTGTAATTAAAAGACCATAATTTATGAGAAAGTTCTGGTACCAAACAGTAAGCTATAAATACTCTCAAAACATGTCAGAACTTGTCTTCAGTGCTTACTATTTATTTCTTAAGTTTGTTGTTGTAGCATAAAAATGTGTTCAGTATTGCTTTTGGGAATTTGCAGTTACTTACATTATTTTATTGAAACAAAATTTGTAAAAAGCAGGGAAAGCTGAAAGAAGAACTATGGAAAAAATAAATAAGAATTGGTTTGTTAAAAGAAAAGGGGTTATCATCTAGAGTCAAGATGAAAAGCAAAGTGAATACATGTGTTATTTGTAAATGTTCCCTCCAGATTCAAATTATAAAGTGGAAAAGTAGTAACATCATTACTAAAAGTGCATATTAATTGTTTGTGCACAACAGTTTCTATGAAATGAACTTTGCAACATATATAGGTGATGACCGCATTCGTTGCGAAAGTGATAAACATATGAGATGAAACATTTCATTAAAATCCTAATTCAGCAAAGAACATTAAGAGAGTTTTGGTTCTCACTCACATAATTTGTATAGCATATGAAGGTGAGTGGGTTGTGTCAGATTGGTACTACTTTAATGAACTCTTTCTTTTACTAAATTCAGCAACTTAGTACCACATTGTTCTCCTTCTGGACCATGACATCATCTCACAAATTGTTTATTTTAATAAAACAATTTATTTTTTAATAAAAATAAAAAGTCTGATATTCATAGGTCTTAGGGAGTTTTAATTGTAGTTACTTTCTTAACTATTGAAGTTATACAGTGACAAAATGCAGGCCACCTGTATAATAGCAGTAAGAACCCCATTCAGTCAATTCAGAGCTGGGCAATGGCAGTGAATCTCAAACTACATTTAAAATCCAGAAACAATCCATAAGGCAAATATTCTTTTAAGGAAAGCTTGACCATTGCAGACCACTCTGTAGAAAGCACATTTTACCATTTCCTTCTAAGTACATACTGGAATTAATTTGCCCAAAGGACAAAATTTAGAGAACTGGCACATAAATGAGGGTTTTCATGCACACAATACAAGAAAAAACAGTCAGTTACAAATAATAACATGTAAAACAAAACTGTATGCTGATATTGTCAAGTATTTGTTTGAAAAATTCCATAACTTCATCCACAAAATTTTTCTATGCTAACCTTTTACTTATTGTGTAAGCTCTCCTTCAAAACACTCTCCTCCAGAACTGATACATTGCTTCCAAAACCATTTCCACTTCCGGAAGCAGTCTTTGTATGCCTCTTGCTGGACCACATGAAGTGCCGTCTGCGAATTTTCTTTTGTCTTGTCTATCACTGCAAATCTTTGTCCTTTCAACAGGCTTTTCAACTTTGGAAATAAAAAAAGTTTTCAGGGGTCAGGTCTGGGGAGTAAGGAGGATGAGCCAGCACAGTGATTTCGTTTTTTGTGCAATAGTAAAAAAAAAACCAGTTGCAATGGCTTTGACATATGACCTGACCTGACAAACTTTTTTTGGTCTTGTGGAACCTTTTCCAATTTCCAACCCATTGTGAAGACTGAACCTTGGTTGCAACATCATAACCATAGATTCACATCTCATTCTCATTTGCATGATCCAAAAGCTCTTCACAGATTGCAAGGTCCTGGCCCTGAAATGTTACATTCTTCTGCAATCTCTCAGACAGCCAGTCTTTGACTGGCATACACAATTTCATTGACGTTCCTGACATGAGCATCATTGGTAGATGTCGGAGGGTGTCCTGAATGAGGGTCATCTTCAGCTTCTGTCTGTCCATTTTTAAAACATGTGAACCATTTGTAACACTGAGTATGGCTTAAGCTCTCATCACTGTAGGCTTCCTGCATCATTTGGTGTATCTCTGTAAAGACCTTTTTGAGTTTCACACAAAATTCAGTGCAGTCATGTTGCTCCTGTAATTCTACCATCTGGAAATTTGCAAACTGTGTGACAAAATATTTTACTCAATAGAGCACTGAACAATAAGTAACAAACAAACAGCAATGAAACTTCTGGCAGTCACACATTAAACACAGGACATTCAGGAATGCCAACCACATTTTGCTCCAACACAACATTGGTGTGAAATTATGAATGTTCTAGAATTTTTTGAACAGACCTCATACATATGACAGCCTCCAACAAGAACAGAAACTAAGTGAGTTTTGGCAAGTTTTAAACACAAACTAAATCTTCTAGTTATAGAAAATTGTCTTTATCCTGTTAAAGAGTTTATGGAGATTCAGCTATAGAAGTTTGACATTCTTTTAAAATCTGATGTTGAACAAAATCTGCCATATTAAATTCTATTACCTTCACAATATGCAGCACTTAGGTATAACATGTAGTTGCTTAGCTATGTATAACTCAATTCCTTCTTATAATGTTGTTACATTCCATCCTGGATTTTCCTTTTAACTCATATGTTGACTCTCAATCTTGGGGCCCCAGGTTTGGTTTGCAGCCAGGTTGGGAATTTTCTCTGTTCAGATCTAGGTGCCCTCATTGTTGTTAACAAGTAAGTCACCAAAGTGGCATCAAATAGGAAGACTTGCATCAGCTGTCGACCATCACAGATGAGGTCTCCCAGCCAAAAATGCCATATGCAAATTTCACATTTCATTTATGCAATTCAGACACCAGAAAAATCAAATGACAATCATTTTGTGTCACATATACTTACTGGAAATGTAGTTCAAATCTTGTACCACATAGTTTCAATAATTGTAGTACTCAATTGTTATCTCACAAATCACCCACTATCACTTCATCATATTAACATATCTCACATGTACAAGCATTTTATGAAAATAATCTAAGGGGAAAATCAAATGAATGAATGAATGAATGAATGTAGAGAAATTCATGTAAGACAAAGATGCAAGAGCAAGTGTAAAAAACCAAAACACAATGAATTCAGAAGGTTGGCACGAAATCTTTGGAGTTCATTTTAGGAGGGAGTGGAGAACAAAGGATAAAAAGATAGAATAAAGGATAATAGCATCCAACAGGAAACCAAAGGGAAGTATCAAGATAAATGGAAAACAGGAACATCAATGAATGAAGTGATCCTCAAACAGAAAAAAATAAAATACTGCTATTACTATTGCTTCTATTCTTCTTCTTCTTCTTCTTCTTCTTCTTCTTCAGTTGCAATAGTAGGATTAGTAGCAGTAGTAATAGTAGCAGGAGAAGAAGAAAAATGAATAATTGTAGTCTTTCAGAACACAGTTTATAATTTGAGTTCACTTTCTTAAGGAAAGACTTCTGACTGCTGCCCAGAGTAACATGAAAGGGGACACTTGTGTAGCACATGTTAACTCAAAGCTAAACAGTACTCTAAAGAGCCTGAAAAGTAGCACATATGAGTAGGCAATTATGAATGTGTACTATGCACACTTTCATTCACAACTATAATACAGGAGCGCAGTGGCTTCGGGAGGACGACAGTTCAATCCTGCGTCCAGCCATCCTGGTTTAGGTTTTCTGTGATTTCCTTAAATCGTTACAGGCAAATGCTGGGATGGTTCCTTTGAAAGGTAATGTCTGACTTCCTTCCCCATCCTTCCCTAATCTAATGAGACCGATGACCTCACTGTCTGGTCTCCTTCTCCAAACAACACACCAAACCCCAACAGAATCATTTTTTAGGATAACTTTTGGGCACCACAAAGTACTTCCACAATTAAAAAAGAGAGCTGTCATAATAATTACTGGGAACTCCATTCCACATTCACAAAGGCCTTTGTTTAAAAAATTAACACATTGACTGCCACGAGGCCATCTGCAGACACAGCAGAGCCTCATACCTGATACAGTGTGTCCACCAGTGGCCGCATTGCCAGACCAGAGAAGGCTAATAGAGTCCAGGCAATTCACATTAGCAAAAGTCTGCAGCTCATGGTCTAGTGCCTAGCATTGCTGCCTCTGGATCACAGGGTCCTGGGTTTGATTCCTGGTCAGGTTGGGAATTTTCTCTGCCCAGGAAATGGGTGTTTGTGTTGTCCTCATCATTTCATCATCATTCATGAAAGTGGTGAGACTGGACTGAGCAAAGATTGGGAATATGTATGGACGCTGATAACCACACAGTTGAGAACCCCACAAACCAAACATCACCAACAAACATTAGCAAAAAATTTGAAAATCACACAAAGTTGTTTTAATCCATCTCTGTTTATATCTGTCCTTTACATCAAAGTTCTGAAAAAAGAAAGGTACACCACATCTCACTGTATCATGTGAACACGGTATGCCATGTGGGCACTGACTGCTGCAAGTTGGTTATCTGACAACAGGAATTATAAATAAAAGCTAGTTATAACTAACAGGTAAACTATAAATGAAAAGAAAGGAAATGATCATGTATGGAATATACAATTTATTAAGGAGGTGAGTAGAACTGAGGATGCAGGTATGCAGCAGTCAGTGCATCTGTGAATAACAAAGTGGGCAGAACCATATGTTATAGGTTTCACAGAATGTGACTACTTCCTTCAATCATTTCACAATTTCATATCATCCATGAGTAACACTCCTGGTGCCACTTTTACACTTTTCTATTTCCATTATCTTCCCTTATGTAACTGTCAGGCAGTGGCCATCTGTGTTTCCTGATACAGAACTAAGAGACTATCAAAATATTTGTTGGTTTCTAAAGAATGTCAAACAAAATATTGTACCCATTTTTATATCGGCAGCATCAATTCAATCAAGAAACACAAATTAATGCATAATAATGGGAGAAATCTACAGAATAACTGTAAGAACGCACAACTGTGACCAAGCTTAAACTAATGATATGTCACCATTCCAAGATCACATTTACGGGCCACATTCTTCCACAGTATCTATTTCATCAACAAGCTGCATGTCACTGTGAATGTATTTCAAACATGCCATCCAAAGATGCTGAACTGAACAGAATGGAGTTTGTAGCTGCTAGTGGGCTCTGCTGTGTCTGTTGGTGAGGCGTGTGTTAGTCAACCTGTTAAACATACTACCACTGCCCTGTATGTACAACTTGGAAACATCACAATGAAATTAATAAGGAAAATAAAATCAATTATTCACATGATTGAACAAGACATCAAGAAGGTAATCATTATTTTCCTGACTGACAAACATTAACAAGATACTAAAAAGAACCATCAGTCCATCACATAGGGATAAAACTGTACAATCAACTCCGTAACTCTATATTATAATCTATGAGAGATGTAAAAAGAGAGAGAGAGAGAGAGAGAGAGAGAGAGAGAGAGAGAGAGAGAGAAGAGAGAAGAGAGAGAGAGAGAGAGAGAGAGACAAGGACATAGCTAGAGTACCACTCCACCTATTTAGTAAGAGAATTTTCTGGTAACAAGTAATAATAATATTTGTTTCAGTTCACTATTTATAAATTAAATGTGAAATTGTGTCATCTTACATAACTGTGTACATGAATGCCCTTACACGTATGAATGAAAATAAATACACTATAACCATAGGGTTGTCAAGTCCAATATTGTAGTATGCTGTACTGTCCATGAGCCAATGGACAGATAATATATAAAGAAATGCTTAAGTAGTTTGGTCCAATCATTTTACTACCTATAACAACTTCCTTACCAAGCAGCAAGACAAGCCCCCATGGAACCTTTTCATGCACAGCTTTCCAGTGAAGCAGTGCTGGAGATGCATCATCTGTGAATGCAAAAACACATATTTCAGTTATTTGTGTTTTCAGTTTGCACTACTTTCGTGTTGTGTGGGTGGGATAATTTTATAGTTGCACCCAGCAAAAAATATTTTGGACATTTTCTCGGTGATCAGTATTGATGAGTGATCTGTTTTCTATGAAAATACATATTGAAACAGTTAACTGAACTGTATATATAACAAACAATGGAAAACCCAGGTTGGAATACCAACAATATAAGGAAAAGATAGATTGCTACTCACCGTAAAGGTGACATGTTGAGTTACAGACAGGCGTGACAACAAGATACTTACACATTAGCTTTTGACCAAAGCCTTTGTCAGAAAAGGAAACACATATTCATTCACACAAGCAAGCATACATCATACACATATGACCACAATCTCTGGTACCTTAGATAGGAATGCAAATGACACACAGAATTGAGAGGGTGGGGAAGAGAAAGGGAAAGCACGATATAGATGGAGGGAAAAAAGAGCATAGCCTGACAGAGCTTGCTGAGATTAGACTGCCAACAGGTGCAGTGTTAGAAGGCTTTAGGGCAGGGAGGGAGGAAATGGGGAGTGAAAAAGAAGAGGAGTGGGGAAGAGGAAAGACAGGTGGGTCTGTTGGTAGAGGGCAGCATGCAAAGAGGGTGAAAGACGAGAATAGGGAGGAGGGGGTAGGACAAAGGGGCTGGAAATTGTTGGTGAGGGTATGGGGATAGTAGGTTACTGTAAGTTGAGGTGGAATAATTTCAGGGAGTGAAGATTGTGTTGTAAGGATAACTCCCATCTGTTCATTTCAGAAAAGCTGGCGGTGGAGAGTAGGACCCAGATGACTCATGTAGTGAAGCAGACACTGAAATCAAGCATATCATGTTCAGCTGCCTGTTGTGCCACAGGGGGGTTCTTTGCTCTTGGCCATAGTTTGGCATAGTAGGACATGTTCTGAGGCATCAAGGGATCACAAATTTAGCATTGGAGGGCAGTGTGGAGGGTAAAAATCATAGAGGGAGACCAAGAGATGAATACACTAAGCAGATTCAGAAGGATGTAGGTTGCAGTAAGTACTGGGAGATGAAGAAGCTTGCATAGGATAGAGTAGCATGGAGAACTGCATCAAACCAGTCTCAGGACTGAAGACCACAACAACAACATAGTTTGGCAGTGGCCATTCATCCCAGTGGACAGCTGGTTGGTAATCATATCAATATAAAAATCACTGCACAGTTTTATATATTGGTATGACTTCCAACCAGCTATCCACTAGGAAGAATGACCACTGCCAAACTATGGCCAAGAGCAAAGTAGACCACCCTTTGGCACAACATGCAGCTGAACATGACATGCTTGATCTGCTGCTTCACTACCCAAGGTCTCTGGATCCTCCCCTCCACCAGTAGTCTTTCTCAACTGCACAGATGGGGGTTACCCTTACATCGCATTCTTCGCTCCTGAATTATCCCTGCCTTAACCTACGGTAAACTACTGTGCCCACACCTTCCACCCAGCAGTTTCCATCCCATTTGTCCTATTACTTCCTCCCTATTCTTGTCTCCAACCCTCTTTGTATGCCACCCTCTGCCAATGCACCCACCAGTCTTTTCACTTCCCCACTCCTCTCCTTTTTCACTCCCCATTTCCTCCTCTCCTCCTTGCTCCAAAGCCTTCCAGCACTGCATCTGTTGGCAGTCTAGTCTCTGCACACCCTATAAGAAAGCACTCTTCTCTCTGTCCACATGCACCATGCTATTCCTTTCCCCTCTCCACCCACTCCAAACTGCTGCTTCTACTCTACATGACAGTTGCATTCTGGTCCGAGCTGCTGCAGTTGGTGGTCATGCGTTCGTGAGGTGTTGTTGCTTGTGTGAATGAATATGTGTGTGTGTATGTCTAAGTGTCTTTCTGTGGTGCCTGTCTGCAACTCAATATGTCATTCTTACAGTGAGCAGCAATCTATCTTTTCCTTATGCTATTGTATGTACACTGAAGTGACAGAAGTCATGGGATAGTGATATGCACATATACAGATGTACAAGGTATAAAAGTGAGTGCATTGGTGGAGCTGCCATTTGTACTCAGGTGATTCATGTGAAAAGGTTTCTAACATGATTATGGCTACATGACAGGAACTAACAGACTTTGAATGTGGAGTGATAGTTGGAGCTAGATGCATGGAATATTCCATTTCAGAACTCATTAGGGAATTCAATATTCCAAGAACCACAGTGTGCTGAGTATACCAAATTTCAGGCATTATCTCTCACCATGGACAATGTGGTGCCCAACAGCCTGCACTTAACGTCTCAGAACAGTGGCATTTGCATAGAGTTCTCAGTGCTAATACACAAGCAATACTGCATGAAAAAACTACAGAAATCAATGTGGTTACTCATCATAGAGCGGAGATGCTGAGTCACAGATAGGCACAGCAAAAAGACTGTTACATTCCATCCTGGATTTTCCATTGTATGGAACATACAGCTCACATATCCATTAGGACAGTACAGCAAAATTTGGCATTAATGGGCTGTGACAGAAGATGACCAATGTGAGTGCCTTGGTAAACAGTATGACTTCACCTGCAGTGCCTCACCTGGGCTCGTGGCCACATGGGTGGATCACTGATGAGTGGAAAACCATAACCGGGTCAGATGAGATCTGGTTTTAGTTGGTAAGAGTTGATGGTGAGGTTCAAGTATGGTGCAGATGCAATGAAGCTATGGACCCAAGCTGTCGACAAGACATTGTGCAAGCTGGTGGTGGCTCCATAGTGGTATGGGCTGACTTTACAGGGAATGAACTGGGTCCTCTGGTCCAACTGAACTGATCATTGATTGGAAATGGTTATGTTCAGCTACTTGTAGACCATTTACAGCCATTCATGGATTTCATGTTTCCAAACAATGATGGAATTTTTATGGAGAGCAATGTGCCATGTCACCACGCCACAACTGTTCGCAATTGGTTTGAAGAACTTTCTGTACAATTTAGGCCAATGATTTGGCCACTGAGATCACCCAACATGAATACCATCCAACAATTATGGAATATAATTGAGAGGTCAGTTCATGCACAAAATTCTGCATTGGCTACAGAGGCAGCATGGCTCAATATTTCTGCAGGCGACTTCTAACAACTTGTTGAGTCTTTGTCATGTCAAGATGCTGCACTAAATCAGCAAAAGGAGGCCCGACATGATATTGGGAGGTATTCCATGACTTTTGTCACTCAGTATATAAGAGAACTGGATCATATGTAGTTCATAACTGAGAGGTAAGAGGAAGATTGACATGTGCCGTACTGACCATGTACAAACCATGTTGCAGATAAGAAGGAAATTGATAATCTTTTTTCCCCCTCTAATCCTTGTAGAGTCCAGTTTTCTCAGCCCTGGTTTCTAAAATATTGCCACAGTTTTAGCAGATATCCATCCAATCTTTATTCAACATTGTGAGGAGGAAATCTGCTACTTACCATATAGCAGAGATTCTGAGTCACAGATAGGCACAGCAAAAAGACTTTCACAATCACTCACGAAAACGCAACTCACACACATGACTGCATTCTCAGGCAACTTGAAGCCACAGTTGCCTGAGACTGCAGTCATGTGTGTAAGTTGCATTTGCATGAATGTGTGTGTGTGTGTGTGTGTGTGTGTGTGTGTGTGTGTCCATTGTCGATAAAGGCCAATGGCTGGAAGCTTTAATTGTGAAAGTTTTTTTGTTGTACCTATCTGTGACTCAGCATCTCCGCTATATGGTGAGTAGCAACTTTCCTTCTCATAATATTGTTACATTCCATCCTGGATGTGCCATTGTTTGATTTCTACTTTTATTCAGTTATATTAGGAAGAAAGGAATGAGATTGCTACAACGTGGGAATGTGTGTCAGACAAGAAAGTGGTAGGACAGTATTGAATGGGGGAGGAATGGGATGGAAATTAAAAGACAGAAAAGAGTCAGGGAAATAAAATGGGAAGTAGGTAAGACTAGGAAGGGAGGTTGGAGATGGAAAGTAGCAGAGGTTTAAGCCAGAAAGATTGTGGAAATGGAGTGTGTGCTGTAGTGACAGACCTGCACAGATCAGAGGAGCCGGTGTTGTGTGATGGTAAGGGGAGGGGGAATTTAATTATCATGCGTGATGAAAAAGCTGTAAACCCATCAGCTGCACAGCATATCAAGCAACTGAGTGGTCCAATTTGTGGTTAAGCACAGTTTGGTAGTGCACTGAACTCCGGTGAACAACTCATTAGGGGAAATGGCTGAAAGCAAGGAGACAACATGAGACACCTTCTACTGATAGCAGTGTATAAATGGGTGCCATCTTGAAGATAACTACATAAGATTTGTAATATGATTTATTATACCTGAAAAATAACATCATCCCAAGTACTATATTTTGTAATGATCTGTTTTATACATAAAACTAAACAACTTTTTGATTACAAAACTTACTAAACTATATAAAAATGAAAATGTAGATTACTTATTAAACATTTAACTGTGGAAAAGAAGCACAACACAATGACACGCTTATCTTCTACCAAAACTTGACTTTGATATGTTGAATGAACTTACATATATGTGTTTACTTACCAGATTTGTTCAGCTTCAAAAAATTGAGATTAGCTGGCATACAGAAAAGAAGAAACACAATGAGCATGGCAGGTGTTGCATCTTCAATTTCCCTGAAAGATGATAGAAGATAAATGTACTCCATTTTATGTCAACTAATAATTTTATTTTAGAGAGTGAATTAATACAGATTAGCAAGTAATGCTAATGAAAATGACCTTAACATTCTTGATATACAGATTTTTGAATTTCCATATCCAAGTCTCACTGTTCATAGATCAGGAAAAGAAAGAATCATAGAATTGGTGTAATTGTACTTAGCAAAGAAACTGAAACCAAATGGCAAGAATGAGTGAACCAAAATGAGAAACTACTAGAGGAAGTGCAAACAATGATTTCAATCACTTGCAGTTCAAGAGAAATTTAATTCTGAAGTCATTCTTCAATGGACACTACCAGTAATAAGAACTGAAAATAGTACAAAACAGACATTTTGTTGCAGCCAGTTGTTTATTACACATTATGTAGTCCAATCTCCCCAATATCCTTGCCAGACACTATGTTTCTTCTGCACCCATATCCCTACCCTATGGCCCCTATGCCTGTAACCATCCCCAGTGTAAGACTTGCCCTATGCAACCTCCTGCCACCACCTATACCAGCCCTGTAGCTGGCAAAACATATACTATCATAGGGAGAGTTACCCATCAAACGACATACGTCATATACCAGATACTATGTAAACACTGTTCAGCCTTTTATATCAGCATGACTACCGCCCAGTTATCAGTCAGGATGAATGGACATAGGCAGTGGGTGTATACAGGCAACACACAATATCCTGTTGCAAAGTATGCTGTACAACATGGCAGTCATGACCTTGGTGCCTGCTTCACCATAGACACCAGATATTCCCCCAGACACCAGTTTCTCACAACTCTGCAAGTGGGAACTAACACTACAACATGTCCTTGGTTTTTGCACTCAGCTGTTCTTAATTTACAGTAATTCCATCCATCTCAGTATTTAGTCATGGTAACTACTCCTTTCTTCACTTCATTTCAGTTTTCTACCTCTTTCATTTTCTGACTTGTCTGTTTTTCGCTGTCCCCCCCTCCCACCTCTGTTACTTACAACGCACTTGGCTCTTCACTCTTATTAATTCATGTACGATGTTTTAGTAGTAATCTCTGTCTTGCATATCACCCTGTCTTCCACCTTTAAGCTCTTAGGATTTCAAATCTCATCCGGTGCAGTCCCGAATAATCAGTCTTTCCTTCTCATCCCATCTGGTAGGCCACCCCTCACCTGGGTGACTTTTCTAAACTGTACACCTTTCCCTAAACCTCTCCAGTCCTTTTTCTTCACCTGTTTTCCTTCCCCTTCAACTCTTCCACCAGAAGAAGGAGCCACTGGCTCCAAAAGCTTGTGAAAGTCTAATCCTTTTGTGTGTGTGTGTTCCCATGCTGCCACTTGGTGAGTCGTTGTTGTTGTTGTTGTTGTTGTTGTTGTTGTGGTCTTCAGTCCTGAGACTGGTTTGATGCAGCTCTCAATGCTGCTCTATCTTGTGCAAGCTTCTTCATCTCCCAGTACCTACTGCAACCTACATCCTTCTAAATCTGTTTGGTGTATTCATCACTTGGTCTCCCTCTACGATTTTTCCCTCCACACTGCCCTCCAATACTAAATTGGTGATCCCTTGATGCCTCAGAATATGCCCTACCAACCAGTCCCTGCTTCTAGTCAAGTTGTGCCACAAATTTCTCTTCTCCCCAATTCTATCCAACACCTCCTCGTTAGTTATGTGATCTACCCATCTAATCTTCAGCATCCTTCTGTAGCACCACATTTCGAAATCTTCTATTCTCTTTGTCTAAACTATTTATTGTCCATTTATTGTTCATTTCCATACATGGCTGCACTCCATACAAATACCTTCAGAAAAGACTACCTGACACCTAAATCTATACTCGATGTTAACAAATTTCTCTTCATCAGAAACGCTTTGCTTGCCATTGCCAGTCTACATTTTATATCCTCTCTACTTCGACCATCAGCAGTTATCTTGTTCCCTGAATAGCAAAACTCATTTACTACTTTAAGCATCTCATTTTCTAATCTAATACCCTCAGCATCACCCAATTTAATTCGACTACATTCCATTATCCTTGTTTTGCTTTTGTTGATGTTCATCTTATATCCTCCTTTAAAGACACTGTCCATTCTGTTCAGCTGCTCTTCCAGGTCCTTTGCTGTCTCTGACACAATTACAATGTCACTGGCAAACCTCAAAGTTTTTATTTCTTCTCCATGGATTTTAATTCCTACTCCAAATTTTTCTTTTGTTTCCTTTACTGCTTGTTCAATATACAGATTGAATAACATCGGGGATAGGCTACAACCCTGTCTCACTCCCTTCCCAACCACTGCTTCCCTTTCATGTCCTTCGACTCTTATAACTGCCGTCTGGTTTCTGTACAAACTGTAAATAGCCTTTTGCTCCTTGTATTTTACCACTGCCACCTTCAGAATTTGAAAGAGAGTATTCCAGTCAACATTGTCAAAAGCTTTCTCTAAGTCTACAAATGCTAGAAATGTGGATTTGCCTTTCCTTAATCTATTTTCTAAGATAAATCATAGGGTCAGTATTGCCTCACTTGTTC
This sequence comes from Schistocerca piceifrons, assembly GCF_021461385.2. Lineage (NCBI taxonomy): Eukaryota > Metazoa > Arthropoda > Insecta > Orthoptera > Acrididae > Schistocerca > Schistocerca piceifrons. The sequence goes on along the minus strand of NC_060145.1, from coordinate 266,811,289 downwards.
CAACATTTCTACGGAGTCCAAACTGATCTTCCCCGAGGTTGGCTTCCACCAGTTTTTCCATTCGTCTGTAAAGAATTCATGTTAGTATTTTGCAGCCGTGGCTTTTTAAACTGATAGTTTGGTAATTTTCACATCTGTCAACCCCTGCTTTCTTTGGGATTGGAATTATTATATTCTTCTTGAAGTCTGAGGGTATTTCGCCTGTCTCATACATCTTGCTCACCAGATGGTAGAGTATTTTCAGAGCTGGCTCTCCCAAGGCTATCAGTAGTGCTAATAGAATGTTGTCTACTCCTGGGGCCTTGTTTTGACTTAGGTCTTTCAGTTCTCTTTCAAACTCTTCACGCAGCATCATATCTTCCATCTACATCCACTTCCATTTCCATAATATTGTCCTCAAGAACATCTCCCTTGTATAGACCCCCTATATACTCCTTACACCTTTCTGCTTTCCCTTCTTTGCTTAGAATTGGGTTTCCATCAGAGCTCTTGATATTCAGTGCTTGGTGAGTAGATCTTTTTATCTGTCCATTTACATTATATTATCAATAATTGATTATTTTCGTTTTCACATAATGTAGTGTGTCACATCTAACATTAGCAGTTATACTTGGAAATGTATTATGCAGTCAATTTACATTTTATATTTCATTCAATGCATTACAAGCAATGCAAGTGTCATGTCTAAACAGACAGTAATAGCTCAACGTAAAATGCAGGTGATCGTGTAAAAAATGATCAGAGGAAACTTTCAGTATTAAATTTCTTAGTGTTCAGATGGAAAACTAAAAACAAATAAACATAATTCAAAGAAATTTTCAATGTGGCCTTCCTCAGGGCAAATCTTCAGTGTCTTACACTTGAGTTGGCATGATGATGTTTGCAATATGGGGACATGAAGCAGCAGCATGGAACTTGGCACACCATTCCACAATGGTAGTTTTCAACTGACATGCTGCCTCGTACACATTCTTCATTCTCCAATGAATGTCTGCTGGTGTTTGTCCTTCTGCAGCCAATAACGTGCACTGAGGTGACAAAAGTCATGGGACTCCTCCTAATATCATGTCAGACCTCCTTTTGCTGGTGTAGTGCAGCAGTTCAAGGTGGCATGGACTCGTTGGATTCCCCTGCAGAAATACTGAGCCATGCAGCCTCTATAGCCATCCGAAAGTAATGCCAGTGCATCATTTAGTGCATAAACTGACCTCTCAATTATGTCTAATAAATGTTCAATGGGATTCATTTCAGGCAATCTTGGTGGCCAAATCATTCACTTGATTGTCCAGAGTGTGTTTCAAAGTAACTGTGAACAGCTGTGGCCTGGTGATGTGGCACACTGTCATCCATAAAAATTCCATCATTGTTTGGGAATATGAAGTCCATGAATGGCTGCAAATCGTCAATGATTAGTTCAACTGGACCAGAGGATCCAGTCCATTCCATGTAAACACAGCCCATTCTATTATGGAGCCACCACCAGCTTGCACAGTGCCTTGTTGACAACTTGGATCCATGGCTTCGTGGAGTCTGCACCACTCTCGAACTGTAGCATCAGCTCTTAGCAACTGAAATTGGGACTCATCTGACCAGGCCACGGTTTTCCTGTCATCTGAGGTCCAACCGATATGGTCATGAGCCCTGAAGAGGTTCTACAAGTGTTGTTACCACAGGCACTTGCATTGATCATCTGCTGCCATAGCCCATTAATGCCAAATTTCACCGTACTGTCCTAATAGGTACGTTCAGTGTACATCTCGCATCAGTTTCTATGGTTATGTCATGCAGTGTTGCTTGCCTGTTAGCACTGACAACTCTAAGCAAACGCCATTGCTTGCTGTCATTGCCCACTGTGTTGCCCATTGTGATAGGCAATATCTGAAACATGGTATTCTCGGCACACTCTTGACACTGTGGATCTCAGAATATTGAATTCCCAAACAATTTCCCATGTGTCTAGCTTCAACTATCATTCTGTGTTAAAAGTCTGTTAATTCTCATCATGCAGCCTTAATAATGTTGGAAATCTTTTCATGTGTATCACCTGAATACAAATGACAGCTCCACCAGTGAGCTGTCCTTTTATACCATGTGTATGCAATACTACTACCATCTGTATAAGTGAATATTGCTATCCAATGACTTTTGTCACCACAGTGTATAACAGCATGTCGAACCTCTTTGGAATCAATAATGATGTCACCACAGTTCACATTTCTGCATTTACTGCACACATATCAGAAAGACACGAATACCACACTAATTCCTTGCCTGTACATTGATGCTTGTATACTCACATCATGGATGCATCATATTGCATAATCAGTGCAACAATGCCCTCAAATGGAAACATTTTGATCACCCCTTATCTTTTATGAGATGAAATGACCACATACCTAGAACTCTTTTAATGGGAATACTGAAAGCTTTGGATCAAGGAAGTCAGGTATACACAGAATTTCTTGATTTCCAAAAACCATTTGATGCAGTACTACATCCGTGCTTATTAATGAAACTACAATCATATGGGGCATCAAGTGAGATTTGTGACTGGACAGAGGATTTTTTGGTAGGTGGGATGCAGCAAGCTACCTTGGGTGGAGAGTCATAAACAGAAGTAAACGTAACTTAGAGCGTTCCAAGGGAACTGCATTGTGGTCCTTCCTGTTCATGTTGTATTTTAATGACCTTGTGGAAAGTAGTAGTAGTAATTCAGAATTTTCACATTTGATGCAGCTATCTATAATGAAGAACTGTTTGAAATGAGCTGCAAAAATATTCAGTCAGATCTTGATAAGATTTCAAAGTGGGGCAAAGAGTATCAACTTGCTTTAAACGTAGAATTATGCTTTTCACAAAATGAAAAATGTAGTATACTGTGATTATAATATCAGTGAGTCAGAGCTGGAATCTGTCGACTCATACAAATGCCTGGTTGTGACACTGTACAGAGATATGAAATGGAATGATCACAGAGGCTCAGTCATGGCTAAAGCAGATAGCAGATGTCAGTTTATTGGCAGAATACACTGGGAAAATGCAATTAGTCTAAAAAGAAGATTGCTTACAAATCATTTGTGCATCCCATCATTGAATATTGCTCAAGTGTGTGGGACCAATATCCAATAGGACTAACACGGGATATTGGATGTATGCTGTGAAGGGCAGCACAAATGGTCACAGGTTTGTTAGGACCATGTGAGAGTGTAACAGAGATGCTGAAAAAACTAAACTGGCAGACTCTTGAAGATAGACATAAACTATTCTGAGAAAACTTAATTACAAAGTTTCAAGAATCAGATTTAAATGATAACTCTAGCAATATACTACAGCCTCCTATGTACCACTCCCTTAGGGACCAGATTAGTTAACTACAGCACGTATGGATGCATTTAAACAATCATTTTTCCAGTGCTCCATACATGAATATAAGAGAAAAAAACCATAATAACGGAAACTATGGGACATACCCTCAGTCACGCATGTCACAGTAGTTTTGCAGAGTATGGATGTAGATGTAGACGTAGAGGTAGAAGGACATGGAGGTGCCGCATACTTGTGTGAGATAGCAATATTGTGAGTCTCCATTTGGCTGGGTGGTCACATGATGCACTATTCAGATATTTGGGGCATTCAGATGTGGCAGTCACCTGAAGTTGGTTTGCATGTGAACATGATGGGAGACATACTCATTTTGATGTTCTGGTCAACAACATCGACAACATGTCAGTGAGTATGGCAGCGGCTTAGGAGGATGACCCACTTTTCCAATGTTATGGAGAGGCACAGTGGTGTTACTCCTAGCATCATGGTGAGGGGAGCTATTAGGTATGACTTCAGGTCGTTACTGGTAGTAATTCAGAGAGCTCTGCGGGCACAATGTTACTTCTGTGGATGTCACATCTACATCAACAAGAATTCCTTTCCCTTGTAAACTGAAGGTCTCATAGAGACCTTCGCAGACAGGAACTACACCCCGAATTTAGTCCACAAACAGATTTCCCTTGCCATATTCTCACTCACCCCTCCCATCACTCCCAAGAATCAACTGCACAGGAGTGACACTCATCACCAAATATCGCCCCAACTGGAGCAACTGAACTAGACCCTTTACCGGTGCTTTGATTATCTACTTCAGGTCGTTACTGGTAGTAATTCAGAGAGCTCTGCTGGCACAATGTTACTTCTGTGGATGTCACATCTACATCGACAAGAATTCCTTTCCCTTGTAAACTGAAGGTCTCATAAAGACCTTCGTAGACAGGAACTACACCCTAAATTTAGTCCACAAACAGATTTCCCTTGCCATATTCTGACTCACCCCTCCCATCACTCCCAAGAATCAACTGCACAGGAGTGACACTCATCACCAAATATCACCCCAACTGGAGCAACTGAACTAGACCCTTTACTGGTGCTTTGATTATCTACCATCATGCCCAAAAATGAGGGTCATTCTACCCAAGTCCTTTCACACACTTCCAACAAAGATATTCTGCCACACACCCAACCTACACAACAATCTTGTCCACCCCTATCCCACTCTCACTCCCAACACTTTGCCATAAGGGTCATATTCCTGTGGAAGACCTAGATGAAAAATCTGCCTGTTTCTACTCCAGTCCTGTCACAGGATTATCCTATCCCGCAGAACCAGAGCCACCTGGAAAAGCAGCCATATCACATGCCAGCTCTACTGCAGTCACTGCACAACATTTTATTTGGGTAGACCACCAACAATATGTTCACCAAAATTAATGGCCATCTCCAGCCTGTGACCAAGAAAACAATGGTCCGCCCATTGGCACAACATGATGCTGAGCCCAAATTGCCTGAATTCAGTGGCTGCTTCACAACCCATGTTATCTGGACCTTCTCTCCAGCACTGGCTTTTCTCAACTACACAGACGGGAATTATCCTCGAACACATCCTTTGCTCCCATAATGCTCCTGGCCTCAGTCTGCACTAACCCACTGCCCTCTCACTCTCTGCGTAACAGTTTCCCCTTCCTCTGTTCTGTCGTCCTCTCCCATTCCATGCCTCCAGACATCTTCATCGTATGCTGCACCTCACTGGCAACAGTACCCGTGTATTGTGTGCCAGTCTGTGTCCCTGCTTCCCCTCCCTCCTGCATTCCTATCCTGAACACCTGTTGCCTCCCCTTAAGCTGCTAGCTACTGGTTTCCAGCTCCCTCTTCTGTTTCTTGCCTCTTTCTTCCTGTAACCACCTCATCCAACACAATCCAAACCCAGTCCATCTGCCGAACTGCAGTAAAGGCATTGTGTTTCTAGCTGGCATAATATACATGCACTTGTGTGTGTGTGTGTGTGTGTGTGTGTGTGTGTGTGTGTGTGAGTGTGTGGGTGGGTGGGTGTGAGTGTGAGCTTTATTTTGTCAAAGGATTTATTCCAGAAGCTAACAAAGCTTTTATTCTGTTTTGTGCATGCTTTCAGCTATTTGAAAAAAATATGAATATTCAAAATACTTACACATTGGAGATATACTTGGCCCAGCCAGGTATAAATTCAGGTTCACGGAAGAACCACAACAACACAATGGCAACAAAAAGAAACAACACAGAGCCTTCGTGATACGTCATAGGACCTAGTTCACTGTATGACTGATGGATAACTTGACGGACAGCCTTAGCATGTTCTTCTCCTTTCTTCTTTCCGTTATCTGTTTGTTTTCTGCAACAACAAATATGACAGAAAATCTAGGATGAAATGTATGATACTTTGATTGTTTTAGAGCAGTAACACATTAATTGAACTACTTAAAATTCAGACTGGAGATTGTATACATGATATTTCTTCTTTTTCTTCACACACACACACACACACACACACACACACACACACACACACACACACAACAAAGAACTAACGTAATACACCACGATCAACATAAATTTTCCATTTCCATACTCTAATACAAATATTTTCCACTGTAATATTTACACTTACCTGAACAACCCCATGTAGAGGACATTAAGCCACATCCATGCAGCAGTGACAGACAGAAGCATCAATGGAACACAGAAAATCATCCAGCTTGCAAAATTTATGCCTTCAGCTTCAGGGAAAAGGCTGTAACACACCACAATATTGTTGAAGTCCTATACTGCGGAGTAAACAAACATTAAAATCAGTTTGAAATGAGAAGACATTTCTGAAATGTCAATTACGAGACCACTTGAAGTTAAGGCTGCAGATGCTTATTTCTTTTAGCTAAAAATGACTAATCAGCGATGACTTTACACATTGAATTATATGAGAAGAGAGAAAATATTCTGTACCAGTATCAGGAACTTACCTGTGGAAAATGCCCTTGAAGGTAAGATTTGTTCCAGTTCCTGTAAGAGTTCCTGTACCTCCAAGGTTAGAGGCATAGGCAATGCCAAGGAAGTAGCAGATGGTTTCCTTATCTGGGCGCTTCAGTTTACTGTTGAAGAACAAACTTTTCAAATGATTTGGTTTTTTTAATGCTAAGTCATCACGACAAAAATATGGCTAATACGTGTTATACACAATTACTACTTTTATGGTATTCTAAATGAAAGTAAACAAACAAAATTTCTGAGATAGAGAAGTCTTGCAAGTATTTCATAGCTTTGTACATAATATACTCAATGTAATATAATAAATGCTTCAAATAATATGATAACATTAGTATCATCATTTTGTTCTCTCTCTCTCTCTCTCTCTCTCTCTCTCTCTCTCTCTCTCTCTCCCTCTCCCTCCTCCTCCTTGTCGTCCCACTGCCCCTCCCCTGACTTCTTACTTTTTTTTATTTTTTATTTTTTTTAACTTGGTGTCTGACATGTAGCTTGCATGTAATATTGGATATACACATCAATTCATTTTTTAAATACAGAGATGAACAAAGCCTCATTCACATCAGTATGAACATCTGTAGAAATTTATTGAAGAGGGGGCAAGATACTAAAGTGGCAATTTTCTTATATAAGTGACTCAATGAGCTTGAGATTGTGCCATGCCCCAAGAACTAAATTTGACAGAAAGTTGATTCTTAAATGAGTGATAGTTGTTGGCTCAGTACATTAAGGTAAAATACCTAAACAGTTATCAAATTTCAGTAATATGTGCAAAGTGCACTCTTTTATATTATCCTTATGGATACACTGCCATCCTTTTGATTTAAATAGTGGAAAACAGCACTTTCATATGATGAAATCCAGGCTGTCCAATGAACTAGGAAATAAAACCACAAAATATTCAGCAGATTGATTTGTGTTCACATAATAATTATGTCAGACTGACATTGGCGACAATATTAAAAATATACTGGTTTGTATAAAAATATATACATAAAATATATTACTTTAAGTGAAGAAGCTGGAAATAAACTTGAAAAATCCCTTGTTCAACTTTGATGCTATAGCACTATGTTTGCTTACAAAACATCACATCCACTTATGTCAATGTATTTATTGCTTCACTTTCATGCCTCTACTTTTCATTGTTGATTGGTATAACTAAAGTTGGACAAAATGTGTTTTGAAAGCTATATGTTTTCAGGTTCATTGATTAAAGTGTATCCCAGGGCCAGATACGACTGGATAAAGATGGGCTACCTCCCAAAATAACTCTGACACTGATGCAAATTTCAAGATTTAAACAAGTAGTCCTCATCTTTCAGGTTTGACACATTATTCTACAATGATGACAACTGGACTGCAGAATTCATAACTCAATGACTGCATGTTGTGATGTGTAGCACTGATAACAGCTGAACTGCAGAATTCATAACTCAGTGACTACATGTTGTGCTATGTTGCACCACACAGAGTTGAGAAAGTCCAAATTCCTGGAGAAAACATCTTTGATCTAAAAATTTTATATGTTTTCTCTTTTCTAGTGCATAACATAGTATTTTTCCCACTGATTCATTTGGTTGCATATATGATGTACAGATGTACACGTCAGCAGTATAACCTGACAATGATCTCCAGAGTCCACTGCAGTACCTCTGCCATGTAAAACAGAATACTGACTCAGCAAGCCATCATGGGCCTCCTTTGCCCATACACAGGCAGTACACTACTTTTGTCATTATGTTCTGCAGGTAGAGGAGTGCTGTCCTTGTGGGAAATGGAGAATGCCAGGCATGTATGCTGCAGTCATACATATATTTGCTGGGGATTGACAACAGACACCAAGCTCCAGGATAATGGACAGCCCCTTCTCTGCTTAGTAATGACTGTGTCAGAAAGGGGCAGAGAGAAGATTGTAAATTTGATGTTGGCAATGTTCTGTAAAGGTTTGCATCTATTTCGACTGCAGGACAGCGGCAAAACTGTTGCAGTACTGATTAATGTTAAATATATGCCTTAGTAAAATTGCAATGAATAAAAGTCCTGTACCCCAGATTCCAGGAGGTGACAAGACAAGGTCCAGTTGTTATGTTAACTGAGAAAAAAGATTAGCAAGTGATTGCCCATGAAGTGTGTATACTCAGAAATGTTTAAGTGATTTGGGATGGCAAAGAAGTTTTAATAGCTATTTCCACCTGCTTGTAAAATCATACATAAATGACATGCTGACTTTAATTAGGGCATTTTCATCTAATTATGGAACAGCACTTTTACTTTAGTAAGTGCAAAGTAATTTAAAATGTGTACATATTACTATACCATAATAACTATTCAATTATAATGAAATAATGATCCATGCTATTTAAGAAGCACTGTTTAATAGTGTGGCATTATCAGTCCAGTCGAAACATTTCTTTGGGCATGTGGCATCCATAAATCCCAAACAGGTGTTGTACCCAGACTAGACCAAATACTCTCCTAGGAACATTCATTGTTCATGTGACAAGGTCTCAATAACCAACCTTCTATACTCCATCTCAAAAATCAGATTAATATGTACTTGGTGGAAATACTCGTATGATACTTGGATGCCGCAACCCCTGACCATGGATACTGAGTGCACATGTAGTTACAGAAACAGATTCTTTGAAGTATTGACCGAGTTCTGAGTAATCATGGCACCTCAAATCCACTCAATATTCAGAAAAACCAGACACAGAGGGTTTATTTTCACTCATTATAACTATTCACTGAGAATATCTTAACATGTGTTATGTATACTGTCATCAAATATGAAACACCAAGTCAAAAGCTATGAGATATTTAGCGAGTAACGGAACGTATATCAGATAGACAGATAAGAGGCCATAGGAGAGGGAGTATTCATTGCAGTTGACAAAAATATTGTCTCTATTGATGTCAAAGTGGAGTGCGACAGTGAAGTCACTTATAACAGGCTAGGTGAAACTAAGTTAATTGTTGGTTGTTTTACCGGTGACCCGACTTTGCTGTGACAGTTCTAGAGTCATTCAAAGAAAATCTACAGTCAGTAGCAAGTAAATACCCAGATCATGCTATACCAGTTGGAGGTGACTTTAACCTACCAAGAATAGACTGGGATGTCTATGGATTCATTACGGGGAGGGGGCGAGGTACAGATGCATATGGACAGTCATATGAAATATATTTAAACATGATTTCTGAAAACTATCTTCAGCAGCTAGCTTGGCAGACCACACAAAATGGAAATGTCTTAGACCTTGTAGCTACAAATAGGCTAGATCTTATCAACAAAGTCAGTACAGAAATGGGGATTAGTGATCATGATATCATTACAGAAACTATGGTTGCTCAAGTTTTAATTCAGTCAAGAAGGCTAGGAGTGTGTTTCTGCTAGATAGAGAAGATAAGCAGTTGTTCATCTCATTTGGAGAGTGACTTGACATCACTTAGTTCCAATATGATGGATGTAGAGGAATTATGGGCAAAGTTCAAGCAGATTGTAAATTGTGGTCTGGAGAGTTACGATTAGCAAGTGGATAAAGGATGGAAAAGACGCACAATGGTTTAATAACAAAATATGGAGGATGCTGTGGAAGCAGAGGCTGTTGCACTCTTGGTTAAAAAGAGAATGCACAAATGATGATAAGTAAAGGTTAGTAGAGATTCATGCACCTGTGAAAAGATCTATGTGTGAAGTATACAACAACCACCACCATCAACTAGCTCTAAATGTGGAAAAATGTGAGTTAATGTAGATGAGTAGGAAAAACAAACCTGTAATGTTCAGATACAGCATTAGTAGTGTCCTGCCTGACACAGTTATATCCTTCAAATATCTTGGCGTAATGTTGCAAAGCAATATGACATGGAGTGAACATATGAAGATTGGGGTAGGAAAGGTGAATGGTTGACTTCAGGTTGTTGGGAGGATTCTAGGAAAGTGTGGCTTATCTGTTAAGGGGACTGCATATAGGACACTGGTGTGACCTATCCTTCAATACTGCTTGAGGGTTTCAGATCCATGCTAGGTCAGATTGAAGGAGGACATCAAAGCAATTTGGAGATGGGCTGCTAGGTTTTTTACCAGTTGGTTTGAACAACACATAAGTATTATGGAGATGCTTCAGGGACTCAAATGGGAATGCCTGGAGGGAACGCAGCCTTCTTTTTGGGGAACACTACTCAAAACATTTAGAGTACCAGCATTTGAGGCTGAGTGCTGAATGATTCTACTGCCACCTACATACACTGCACATAAGGACCATGAGGATAAGATTTGAGATATTAGGGCATTTGAGGCTGAGTGCTGAATGATTCTACTGCCACCTACATACACTGCACATAAGGACCATGAGGATAAGATTTGAGATATTAGGGCTCATAGAGAGGCATATAGACAGTTGTCTTTCCATTGCTCTATTTGCAAGTAGAGCAGGGAAGGAAATGACTAGCAATGGTACAGGGTACCCTCTACCGCACACCATACGATGGCTTGTTGAGTATCTATGTAGGTGCAAATAGAGATGTCCGACATTGCTGACCTCAATATATGCCCCAGTAACCTGCCTTAATAGAAAGTCGGAGACATTTTTCATTTTCTTCATCTACCTTTGACCAACTAAGATCAATTCATAAAACTCTTCTTAACATACTGTAAGCTAGCTTCCTTCATTTTAATAACAAATGTCAATCACGGTGGAAAAAATGAAGAAAGATCATAGCATAGTATTCTGCTGATACCACGGTCATTATTAATGAAATGGACAAATAACTATTATCACTTCACGAAGATGCTGTGTTTCAAATCAGGTTTTTGCATTAGATTGATAATCACTTCCACAAACTGCCTTCAACCCATAATACTTACAAATAAACATTATTCAGAAACAGAAGTAAATCTATGATATTTACAGTTATGTTAGAAATACACTGTATTTGTTTTCTTCATTATCACTGCACTAAAACTGATACCATTCAACATTTAATGTACTTATAAGTTATTGTGTTCATTATTATGCTGAATTTGAACTCACTCAAGATCACTCTTCAGCACAGTTGACTTCCGGCGAGTTTCAGGATCATATACCCCGCTGGCTTCCTCTGAATCTGCAATGGCTGGAACCTGAGAAGTTCGTCTTGCCTCTACATCTTCATGCTACAAAAACATATTTCAAAATTTAATGCAGTTATTTCTCTTAACACAGAAGCTTAATTAATTTATCAAAACACCCAGAATCAGTGAATGCATCAGACAAACAAATTTAAGATACTTTGAGAAAAAAAAGACACCTGGCTGTCTTCTATTTGTTCGAATGTAATGGTATTTCTGGAGACAAAAACATCTTCTGTCCAAGTACTACAAAAGATTTAGCAAACAGTGTTCATGTGAAATGCAGTTCTTTCTTTTCAGAGATGACTGTGTGGATGAAAAAAAAAGAAAACACATAGATATTTTCTGAAAAGAACTCAACTCAGTACCACACTTTTGGTTAATTGCTATGTACATGAACTTGAGGAGCAACTTTTGGATATGCTATTGGTTCAAACAGTTTTTAACTGAAGGAACATAGTATATTTTCCTGAAGCGTAACACTCAACATGAATGGAGATAAATTTGGATTCCCCTTGCTATGTGTGTCAGGACAACATTCATTCTCACTACACATTCATAAATGATCTGTTAGAATGTGTGCACAGCACACTCAGATTTCTCGGAAATGATCGTTTTCTGTACCTGACAACACAAACATTATGATAGTCATTTATTCATTGTGTTCTGTAGAGCACATCAGAAGGAGGACCTGCAAGGATGTGGAACAAGTCAAGGTATACATTAAAAATACAAGCAAATCACAAAAACTCAATTTGTACAGTATATTAACCATAAAATATTACTGGTAAACTGCTCAGTGTTATTCATGATTATACCAGCTAAATTTAATGAAGTAAATTAAAAAGAATACTGCTACTCTGAGGAAAAAAGTGCTCAGTTATACTAAATAGCTGCTGCTCATCACTTACTTGCAGTTTAAAATTTACTTGGCTACTTTGCTGTTTTCAAAGAAAATAGTTACTTACACCTTTAACTTCTGTTCTTTCTACTTTTACTACTTGTCATGCTGCTTTACAATGAACAATGCTACTTGCTAACTTTTCAGCCATGAATCTAGATATCCATCCAATTAGCAGAAGGATTAGTTAATGAGGCACTTTTCAATTTTATTTTTAACTGATAGGTATTTCCAGTTTCCTGCTGTAGATTAGATGGGAACCTGTTACATACCTTTGCAGCAGAATACATAACTTCGCTATGAACCCTAGACAAGGAGCTGAAGTCTATATGAACATTGTTTTTGTTCCATGTATTGTGTGCATCACAGTCCAGCTGAAACTGATTTTTACAATCAGCAGAAAATCATTCTTGTGAAACACAACTAGCTCTTTATTCTCATGAAGTAATTAGTGCTATCACAGGGGATCCAAACTGATTCCATATCTACAGATTTACAGATGGCTTTTGACACCAATCCTCACAAGCAACTTATAATTAAAGTGTGTGTGTCTGGAGTACTGTCTCAGTTGTGCAACTTGATTTGTGATTTCCTATCAGAAAGGTCATAGTTCATTATAACTGATGAAAAGTCATCAGGTAAAGCAGAAGTAATATCTGGCATTCCCCGAGGAAGTGTTAAAGGCTCTCTGATGTTCCTGATCTACATAAATGATTTAGCAGACAATCTGAGCAGCCCTCTCATATTGTTTGCAGGTGATGCTGTCATTTACCATCTTGTAAAGTCATCAGATGAACAAACTGAAATGCAACATGATTTAGACAAGATATCTGTATGGTGTAGAAGGTAGCAATTGACTCTAAGTAAAGAAATGTTTGTAGTCGCCCACATGAGTACTAAAAGGAAACTGCTAAATTTCAGTCACATGATAAAGCTCACAAATCTAAAGGTTTTAAACTCAACTAAATACTTAGGGATTGCAATTACAAATAATTTAAATTGGTGTGATTCTTCAGTTTCTTCCGGCATATTTGTTGATCAAACAGTCCATGGGTGTTCTGCTGCTTCATAGTGCCATAGTCGATCACACACCCTTGGGAGCTCAGTTCATCAGTGCACCCAATGATGGCAACATGTCTGATCACCGAAATATTGTGTCCGTTGGACACTATGAACCAGCAGTACACCCATGGACAGTTTGATCAACTTAAATTGGAACAGGTACATAGATAATGGTGTGGAGAAAGCAAACCAAAGAGTGTGATTTATTGGCAGAACACTTAGAAAATGTAACAGGTCTACTAAAGAGGCTGCTTACACTATACTCGTGCACCCTCTTTTGGAGTACTGTTGTGTGGTGTGGGATCCACATCAGACAGGATAGACAGAAGACATCAAAAAGTTCAAAGAAGGGCAACTAATTTTGTATTGTCGTGAAATAAAAGAGAGATTGCCATGGATACGAAACACAAATTGGGGGTGGCAGTCATTAAAACAAAGCCATTTTTTCACTGTGGCAGGAGCTTTTCATGCAATTTCAATCACCAATTTTCTCCTCAGAGTGTGAAAATAGTTTGTTAGTACCCACCTACATAGGGAGTAATGATCATCATAATAAAATAAGAGAAATCAGAGCTTCTGTAATGGAACGATTTTAAAAGTTCATCTTTCCTGCATGCTGTTTGAGAATGGAATTGCAGAGAAGTAGCTTAAGGATGGTTCTTAAACCCTCAACTATGCACTTAATTGCGAATTGCAGGGTAATCATGTAGATGTAGATCTAGATGTATCAACAAGATTCACTACAGAGTAAATGCATTGGGAAATGATTGTAAGAATTTCATGATCCTTAAAAAGGTTTCTTCAAGATGTTTTGTTATGTCCTTTGAATAATATTCTTATTGCTTGCTTGTGCTTAATGAACACAGTCTTTACTATAGGTATGTTGCCACAGAAGACAATTCCTTAAGATAACAAGAAGGTAAAATACACAAAAGAAACAAATGTTTGTCATTTGGTTAGCACAGTGAGAGATAAGTCTTCATTACTTTATCTATGCGTTGTCTCCATTTTAACCATTTATCCACCTGAACCCCATGGAATTTTACTTTAAGTGTATCAAGTAGTGTTTGAATGTTACTGGCTACTTCTGCTGCTATGGGAAATTCCTTGTCTGAAATCACAAAATATGAACCTTGAGATTAAGACTTGGTTTTGAAGCACTGGTAGGCCTATTAATATTAAACTGGCACAACAGTGAAAGAAGAGTGATAAATTTCCAAGCAGAAACTTTCCTCTGAGGTTTGATACCTTAAGATTTGACTGTTACAAGATATGAGGTTTTCATACCTTTCTACAGAAGAGCTAAGCATATCAGTGTTGAGATATCAGGTTTTTCATCTAATTCAAGATACATTTCTTAATGTGTAGAAATATGAACTCAAAACTACCAGTTTTTGAATAACGACATTCTGCTGTCTTAACGATATATCTGATTTTCCCACAATGTGACATGCATGCCAATATCTGTAGCATCACCGCTTGTAGCTCAGTATGTCAGCGGTTAAGCAATGTGAGCTGATATGTGTTTTGAAAGGTTTTACAGAATGCATGATGGCCATAATACCATAAGCTCTCATAAATCCACTATACAGAGTACTGATACCAAATTCCTCCCAACTAGATAATTCCCAATCCGATGGTTTGTATTCTCTGTAGAAAACCTGGGAACATTTATTTTCCAGCCTACACAACTGCTAAGTATGAGACAGACAGTACCTGCATATATGAGGCTTTGGTCACTTGGCAACTGCTCAGTTTAAAAGGAACCTGAAAGACTTACTAGTGCCTAACTCCTTCTACTCCATTGACGAATTTTTTAATAGAAACAAATGATGTATTGTATATATTCATACTATTAGTATTGTTATTTCAGCTTTTTTTTTAAAAAAAAAAAAAAAAAGACATGTTCCACATCCACGAGGATCTCCTCAGCATGGATCTATGGAATGAAAAACTAATCTAATCTAATCTAATCTAACTCATGGATAAGTACCAATGAAATGTGAATTGGTTCAAAGCAGGTTGATTACCAGTACCTCTGACACATCAAACATCATATTTCCTATTTGTCACAAGATATAGCATCACTTACTTCATCTCATCTCAATACTACAAAATATTAGTACTGTGGAAGTGGTTGTGCGTACTGTTATGAAACATTATCATTTATTTCCATCAATATCAGTTACAAGTAACTTCAATTTCATGCTTAGGTATTGGCTGTTTTATGGTCCAGCAGTTATTATGGACATCAGTGTACTAATGTCTGTCTCTCTTAAGCCCTCATATAAGGAAATAGCAAATATAGTGTTCAGAATACCGGACAAGTGCAAGTAGGACTCATACTCTGAGGGCTCCTTACAAACTTGTTTATATATGTAGATAATAATAACAATCTTGTGTGGCTCAGTGGCCCGGTGCAAGTCATTCTATTGGGCACCATTTTGGTGACTTGCACCGAGGGACTGCAGACCTTTGTATGATATGTCTACCTGTTCCTTGGCAAAAGGGATCTTAACAGCCGGGCAAACAGACAGACGGACTGACAGATGGACAGATAACAAAGTGATCCTACGAAGGTTCCATTTATACCAACAGAGGTATGGAACCCTAAAAATGCTGTATACCTAGTTAGACACTCATGCTGGTACTGTGTTCTCCACAATGTGTTATTACATACTTAAAAATAAGTTGGCAGCTCTTTAAAATACAAAGACTTCACATTAAATCTTAATCCTATGCCATTTACTTTTACATTTTACTTGGAGTACTGGAAAGTCTGCTTCTGAAAGATACAATGAGCCCATATTTAATAATATATGATACTGGCTGCAGCCATGATAAGCAGTCAAGATAGGCAGTTAATTCATCTGTGAGTACAACCAAAACAGTTTTAGAACTAAAAAAAAAGAACTATGAATAATTTGTTTCTGGATCTCGCTAGTACAGACTCATGTAGTTACTTGACTTACAGCTTTCAGTTCCTCCAAAACTGCTTGAACAATTGGTGTCATCATTGCTGTAGTGGCTGTGTTTGAGATCCACATGGATAGGACCATGGTGGTCAGCATGAAGCCAAGTGTTAACCTGAACAGATATCATCATACCGTAGCTCAAAAGTGTAACAAAGTGTCTGTGTAAGTAGCATTGTACTTAAATAAATCCGATTAGGTAACATGATAAAGTCAAAAAACACTATGTAGCATTGTGAGACCTTCATCATTTGTACTACAGACAGACAAATACAGCAAAATAGCATCATTTCTAAATAATGTGTAATTTCAGATTTATTCTTAGGTAGTGTGTTTATATCAGCTCAGAAGATCTGATGCATAATATAACCACTGTATGAGAACTAGGTAAGGCTTTATACATAGCTAACATGTGACGTGGGCAATATGTTGTCAACAATTATGCTTTCTTGGAATGGAAAGTCACTGCTACAGAATGACTTGTGTGTTGTCAGCCTTTTCTTTCCCTGCACAACCTGCTGGAAAACCTACACATATTTAGTGAGTACATTTTGAATATTATGAACAGAAAACTATGGTATCTCTTTATTAAAACAAAGATCTGCAACATAACTTTACAAATACAAAGTACTTTTTTTGGACAGTAGGCTCCTTCAAGCATTTTGATAGTAATCTTTTAAATGCTCTACTGACATTACAAACATCTACAAAAGGCCACCAAATAAATAAATTATGATCATACAGTGTAATTGTTCTGCTTTTTATTTTTTGAAAATTGATGGTGTAGAGACACAAGAGTTGCAATACAATATATCATGGTTGGAGTACTTATCAGCATCATTTACTGACAATTTATATAGTGATAGCCTCATCATGTAAAAATATGATTTTCAGGACAAAAGTATAAATAACTGACAACATGAAACATTCTTTTGATTGGTAATAAATTTGTAGATGAGATCAAGATGATTATCAAGTAAATATTAACTAATTATTTTTATAAGGGAATTTTAACCCTGTTGAGGAACAAAGTCAGAAATGCCTAAAACAATAACAAAGGACTCACCTGCGTGGGCTTGTTCCGATAATGAGGATGGTCTTCAGAGCTATCCTTTTGTGAAGATTACAGTGTTCCATTGCAATGGCAACAATGAGACCACCTGTCAACAGAATAGTCGAGTAGATGAAGACACAGAAAATTTATTCTACAGAAATATTTATATCTACACAATTTAAGATGACATAAGGCAAATTAGCAATAATACCACTGTTTACTATAGTGTGCACTATAGCTTGTCACTTCCCCACAAGGAGTACTGGACTGGTTAAATTTGATCCCCACCTTGCATACAGACTCTCACTGGATATACAGCACATAAAAGAAATAGACATGTAAATGTATTTTGCGTTTCTACGAAAGCAAAAGTGACGCACAGAGACGATGATCTGTATAACTGAAACTGGAATCTTATTGTTACAAATTACAAAACACTACTTCATAATGCTGCCATGAACAGTTGCTCGTATAGCTTTATGTATAGCACACTAGCTTGCAAGACAGAGAGGCAGGTCAGACCTGGACCAAATCCATGTAATGGATTAATGACAATGGGTCTGGTATACACCATACAACCAGAGTGTGTGTTTTTTTAGACAGTTTGCCATGCTGGAATGGTTCCCAATATGATACACAAACAATGAAAATATGATAACACACAGTTAAGATGGTTCTCTCAAGGCAAACATCAGACCTCTTAAATATAGATTTTGATGAATCTTGTGCGTATTGTAGAGAGACCTGTTCTGAGTACCTGGCTAGCAGCTTTGCATGCCTGGCCCCTAGTTTCCAAAAAAATCAATGCTGAAGTTTCATGCATACCTCCTAAACCCATAACATTGATGTATGTGTGTATATTCAATTTTATCATGCAAAATCTCATTAAATAGTACATGTCATGCACAATTATTCAAAAATAGTCATTTTTACCATAGTAACTTCATTAAAAAATCGATCATCACAGGAAAATTTCTTCAAATGTGTATTCCATTTGTGGTTTGTAGTTAAAACTCCAAATATTTGGATAATGTTCGCTTCCTATGTTTCCTAGACATGACCTCACTTCTCGTTGACCCCTCTCCCTCATGGACCATTACAGAATACCAGGCCCTGTAAGCTGCCAGCTGACATCTGTCACCAGCATCAGTTACTAACAACACGCCACCAGTCCCCACCAGTGTAGTTTGTGACTTCAGTGCCCGTTCCACCACAACGTGCCATCTGTATTCTCCCCCCTGACACCAGTTTCTCAGAACTACACATGTGAGAACTGGCTTTACAACATGTCCTTGGTTCTCACCACCAATCCTGTCTTAATTTATGTTAATTTCTTCAGTCTCAGCATTTATTTTCAGTAACTATTCCTTTCTTCACTTCCTTTTAGTCTTGAGTATCTTATTTTCTGACTTGTCAATTCCCCTCCCCCCTCCACACATGTCTACCATATATAATGCTCTTACCTTTCTGCTCTTATTAATGCTTGTACTATGTTTTGTTAGTAATCTCTGTCTCACTTATTACCCTGTCTTCCACCTTTACGCTCTCAAATTGTCAAATCTCATCAAATGTCCCAACACTCAGCCTCCCATCCTCAAACTGTCCAGTAAGTCTGCCCTGACCCAGAATTCTGGATGATTTTCCATAACTCTTCTCATTTCCTAAACCTCACCAGTCCTTTTCCTTCATCCTTTTTCTTTCCCCTTCAACCCTTCTGCAAGATGAAGGAGCCACTGGCTCCAAAAGCTTGCACAATTCCTTAACTCTTCCTTTTTCTTTTTTGTTTTCTTCTACTTCTGCTTGGTGAGTGGATTTTTTTTTATCTATCCAATTATATCTCCTGTATATTTACTTTGAGATTGAAATGGGTACTAAACAGACCTCAGATTACAGGAATCCAAGGAAAACAAAATGTGACTCATATAGGAAAGACCTAAACTCACACTTATCAGAAGTCAGAAACTCAATATGGAATCTAGAAGAATTTGAGAAAATAGCAGATGAAGTGACATCTGCCATTATGATGTTGTACTCAGAAAACTGTCCTATCACCAAGTGATACCATGGTGGAACAACAGCCTGGAATTGCAAAGAAAGCAGGTAAGAAGACTGTTTAATGCCGCAAAAAGCAAAGGACAACGGACAAAAAATATTAGGAGGCCCTTGCCAAACACAGTGTTGTGATTAAGCAAGTGAAACTATCATCCTGGAAGATATCCTGTGAGGTGGTAGAAGGTACAGCTACATGTGCCAGACTTTGTAAAATCTTCAATACCAACCAACCCAGCAGGCACTCTAAGGTGTGCAAGGACAGCACATGAGATACTGGATATGCTCCTCAAGATTCCTTTCCCTCGATGCACTCTGGCAGACAACACAGACCAAGCAGTCCCTGAGAGGCCACTGGTTTACAGATAATCAAATGGAGAATTGTGAATCTGCCAGAGAAGGTATGTGAAAAAATTTTAAAAATCCAATGGTTGGTGGGAACACTTCAATTGTTCATGTCACCAGGCCCTGATGGAATCTTTATAGATCTACTGAAACAAGCAGAAGAAAGACTGATTATAATCCTATGAAGAATTTTTAGTCAGTCTAGCAGTTGGAGTCATTCCTAATGTTGGAGGAACTGGTTAATGTGCATGTTAGTGAAGGGAAGTTAACTGAGGATACTCTGCATGTAACCCAACATGCATATCAACCAGGCAAATCATGAAAAAGCACTTCATCAACTTGTTGGGAACTTGGAAAAAGCACTACACTTGCAGGAAATTGCTCTGCTTCTGCCTGGACATTGAATGGGCTTTTAGCAATATAGACTTTGAATCCACGGTTAAAGCTGCAGAAGAACAAGGCATTAACACCACTATATGTAAGTGGATTAATACCATGCTGAGTAACTGATAGAAGCCATCATGTGATGAACACCACCAGAGGATGTCTACAAGAAGGCATTCTGTCACCACTACTGTGGAACCTAGTGGGGACTGAATTCCTCAGACAATTAAATACTAGTGGTCATATCTGCAAGGATCCACAGATGATGTAGTCATAATAATATTTAGCAAATTTGCTAGCATCATTAGAATAATGGCACAGTGTACATTGAAAATTGTGCAAAACTGGTGCAGGAAACAGACTCTAAGAGTCACCAATAAAACTGTTGCAGTATGTTCATGAGGATACATATCCAGGACACATACTGAAATCTCACGCTCTTTGACAAAACTCTACCAGTACAGGGAAAGTGAAGTATCTAGAGGTAATCTTGGATGCAAAATTATCTTGGACCCCACACATAAAGAACGTACGTTCCAAAGCGAATGATGTGTTTATGTGCAGTAGAAGGGCCTTTGGTAAAAATGGGTCTAAGCCCCAGGAGCATGTACTGGATATATACCGCTGTAATGATACCTATGACATGTTTTGGGGCTACAGCATGCTGGAATTAAGTACAACAGAACATGGCTGCTAAGGAGCTTGGTTAGGTGCAGAGGTTGGCCTGCTTAGCCATAACAGGTGGAATTAGCAGCATGCCCACTTCTGGGATGGGGACTATTCTGGACATGCTCCCATGACACCTTTGAGTTACAATGGAGGCAGCAGCAGGGACATACAAAATCTGGAAATAATTAGAAACTTACTGAAAATGCAGACCCCCCCCCCCCCCCCTCATCAATATAGTAAATGTGGTGAATATAGGAGTGGTCAGGGAAAAGCCAGAAGACTATACAACAACTTTGGCTGTTTCAATAAATCTTTCAACGTAATAATTAGAAATAGGTAGCAGTGGAAGAATGAACCTTGATACCACTCAGAAAACATAGTCTGGTTTACTGACAGATCAAAAAGACAGACAAAGGTGCTGCAGCCTGGGTGTAAAGGGTACAGCCTAGACTAGAGAGAGTAGCCTCTCTAGAGAAACTTGTTACATATTCCAGGAGGAAATATCTGCTATCGGAGTGTGTGCAGAGGAGAATTTCCACAAGTGCTACATGGATTGTGCCTCTACATTCATTGAGACAGCCTAGCAGCTCTGAAAGCTCTATCAGCCCCTGCAATGAGATCAAAGATCATTGCAGAGTGTCATGAAGCCCTTGTAAGGCAAGTGAAAAACAACAATGTAAACCTGCTGTGGGTCCCTGGTCACTAAGGAATCAGTGGCAATGAACAAGCTGATAGGCTGGCCAGGACAGGTGGGATACCTCAATCTGTTAGACTGGAACCTAACTTATCACTAGGCTAATGGTAACAACAACGTTATGCAGCTAGAATAAGAGGCATACAAAGAATATTTGACTAATAAAAGGACTGCACCTACTCATCATCACAAACTTCATCCAGTTCGTAGCTAGAAATGAATGTGACAGAAGTAGGAGCTCCAGATAGCCAAGAGTTTAGAAAAAAGCAGCATTTTTGGTGGGATCAGGTGGGGCATGAACCATTTTGATTATGTAGTTTCCAGGCAGTGGCTGGCACAGTGGAAAGTGTGAACGGTGAGTCGAAAGTTGTGAGATCGAGTTGCTGAGTGGACTTTTTTTATATTTTAAACTCTTATGTTACTTACAGTGAAAATAAACTGAGATAGTGCTCAATATTTTGCATTTGACATTAATACACCCTCCGGCCAGGAGAACAAATTTTTTCTGTTTATCGATTCATGGAGAGGACAAACAAATTCACAATTGTATGACAAATTTTTCAGGATGAAGGAGAACTGCTATTGTGTAGTAGTAACAAGATCCCCCCAAATGCACAAGGCTAATGAAACCTTGTGATGCCTCAACCGTAAACCAAGTGTAAGGCATATTTTCTCCAAATATTGGTGAGGATAACTGGTGATGCACAGTGAAATGTATTTGGATGCAGTGTTGCTTGTGGCTCTTGATGAGATAAGAGAATTCTTTCTTATCAGAAAACTTCATAAATGCTCCTATCTCAACGAGGGCCACAAGGAATCATATCCTGAGAATACTGCATCAAAATACATTTCACTGTGCATCACCAGCTATCCTCACCAATATTTAGAGAAATGATGCTTTACATATGGTTTGCTGTTGAGCTGTGTGACGAGAGAGAACTTTTTATGAATATAAACCAAGTCTGTTTTTGATGAGAAACTTTAAAACAACCAGGTAATTGTAAAAATGCAATGTCTACAATGTGTGCAAGATGCTGAGAAATTTACTGCTTCCCCTGTCTTTGTGCTGAATATTACCCCAACATGTGTAAATCATCAACTGTAAAATAATAAAAATACATAATTTTAAATACAATGTTCTCCTGTTTGTCTTAGAATTCCTTCCTCGAAATTTATTTCCAAACTTAAATTTTCCCTTGCTGTTCCTCTTCATGCTCTTTATGAAAATGTTAATAAGTACAATAATTGAGAATTATCTCAGTTGATTTGCAATGTAAGCAGTGTAAAAGTAGAAAATGTCTCTGTGCAGGGACTCGATCCCAACACCTTGGGATTACTGCTCAGTAGTTCTGTCACTCCATCAACTGCTCTCTTTGAAGTGGGCTACCATAAAAGGCTCATGCCTTGCCTGTATCACAGCAAAAATGGTGTTTTTTCTAAACATTTGGCCATCCAGAGCTACCAGATTTCTGGGCAAGCCCTACATCTACAATAAATTTGGACAAATTCAGTAGTGATGAGTAGGTATGGTCCACTTGTAAGCTCCAAATACAGAAACATGACAAGCTAATGATGTTGAATGCATGTTCCAAGAGAAGTTCTGTAACACTGCGTTTGAACAGGAGACAGATTAAACTAATGGAAAGACTGATGACAGGCCATGGGAACTTTAAGGAATGCCTACACATGGCACGTGCAACATCTTGTGTCATTCTGCATGATTGGTCAGAGGCTAGCAGTAGCTAGACAATGTCATTATTTTCCCACGCTTAGGCTGCCATTAGCACCACAACACAAATGGCTGCATTTGGAGTGGTGACTTGACAGGACATGCAATCTGCTAATGAATGGCATTGTACTGTGTTCAGTGGTGAATCCTAGATCCACATTACTGCAGATGATGACCACTAGTGATAGTGGTGGTGACCTGGGTAGAGGTCTCATTCTTCCAGTGTTTTGGAGAGGCACAGGAGTGTTTCTGCTGGCGTCATGATGTCAGGGGCAATTTGGTATGGCTGAAAGTCATGGCTAGTTGTGATTGAGCAACTCTGATGCAAACAATGGTACATCACAAACATTGTACATCCTCATGAAATGCAACAGTATTGTAATGCCATTTTTCAACAGGGCAGGTGTCTCTATGAACTATCTGCATGATGTTGAGGTGCTCCTATGGTAAGCAAGATCCCCACATCTGACCCTGATAGAACGTGTAAGATAAGCTCAAACATCAACTATGT
Source organism: Schistocerca piceifrons (assembly GCF_021461385.2). Taxonomy (NCBI): domain Eukaryota; kingdom Metazoa; phylum Arthropoda; class Insecta; order Orthoptera; family Acrididae; genus Schistocerca; species Schistocerca piceifrons. The sequence goes on along the minus strand of NC_060145.1, from coordinate 266,787,467 downwards.
CTCAGCGGCAGCATCCAGGATATCAGGGACCAGTTACAACAGTTGTGGGCCGGCTTACTTAAGGAGAAGACACAACAGTTTTATGACATCCTTCCCAACAAAATCAGTGCATACAGGGTGTGATGAGAAAGTAATGGGAATTTCTGTTTTTCTTAATGAATCTTTATTTATTCACCAACATAAATTTCCTACCCTACAAAGTAATCCCCCTCAGATATGAGACTTGTGCCAGTGCTTTTTCCACACTTGGAAGCATTTCTGGAACTTACTTTTCATTATTGTGTTTAGCTCCTTCGGCAATTTTGTTTTTAATCTCATAAATGGTGGAAAAGTGGTGTCCTTTCATGGTTCTCTTCAGCCTCAGGAATCGAAAGAAGTTGCAGAGTGCCATGTCCAGTGAATACAGTGACTGAGGCAACATAATGGTTTTGTTTTTTGCAAAAAATCATGAACAAGCATTTAGGTGTGAGTGGGAGCATGATTGTGGTGCAATTTCCACCAATGGTTTTGCTGCAGTTCTGATACAAACAGCACGTAACTTGAAGGTAGTATTTGTCATTGGCTGTACAACTGTAATACAGCAATTCATGATGCACTATCATATTGTAATGGAGGAAAAAATTGAGAAGAACCTTCAAATCTTATCAAACTAGCCGGATTTTTTTAGGTCTTGACTCTTCAGGCAGTTTCCATTGGGACGATTGGGTCTTGCTTTCAATGTTATACCAGTACACCCATGTTTTGTCACATTTTATAATTTTCTTTACTATTTCTGGATCATTGTCAACTTCATTCAGTAATTCTTGAGTGACACCTATGCAATGTCATTTTTGGTTGAAATCCAAAAATTTCAGAGCAAACTTTGCTGCTACACATTGCTTGACCAAAACATCTGAAAAAACTGCTTGGCATGAGCCAAAGTATGTGTCAAAATAATCAGCAAACTCTCTGATGGTGATTCAGCAATTTTCCAGAACCAACTTTTTACTTCTTCTGCATCGCTGTCAGTAACTGACATGTTAGTGTGTCCAGGGTTGTCATTATCTTCAGCGACATCTTGACACTCTTTGTAAGATTTACACCATTTGTAAACTCTTGTCTTACCCATAGCAGATTCACCAAAACCCACAGTCAACATTTCAAATGCAGTGCTGCCATTTATTACATTTTTAAAGCAACATTTAATGCAAATATTTTGATCCATCTTTTCCGAAAGAAAAAACTCACCTAGTGCTTGAAAGCATGTATAACCTTTTTGACTGTCAATAGTAAACTAAATATTCAAAACAGCTGAAAAAGCAAACATACAACTGGAACATGTGTACCAACAAGGCAAAAAAATATTTTGAAAATCAGATGTATAAAGCCCATGAAATTAAAAAATTCCCATTACTTTTTGGTCACACCTCATACATCCAGACCAGGTGGGGTGTAACATCATATCAATAAGTGAACTCATACTGCCAAGTTCTTTGTAAATTTGACTCAATTTTGTAGTAATTGAAGTAACATGACATATCTTTTCAACCTACGAAATTTCACTTCATTTCCTCCTTACCTTCTGGATACTTCACTTTTTTGTCAGTGAGGTACTTAGTGCTGCTAAAAGACACACACAGAAGTATATGAAACTATTCTAGCATTCAGAACGATTAATTCATTATTTGAGGAGAATAGGAGGGATATTTTGGGGAAGGTTAAAAAAGGCAGAGTAGTTTACTCTTATCCAGGATGAGAGGGACTTACCTGTTGTGTGGATAGCAGGGCAAGATTGTTGTGTACCCTCACCCTCATGAGAGGTGAGATCCTCTCATCCTGGGTAAGAGTGAACTACCCTGCCTTTTTCAACCTTCTCCAACCTATCCCTCCCTCCTCTCCAAATAATGAACTGGAGGATCTGAAGGCCATGATTGTATCATGCACTTTTATATGTGTTTGTCAACAATACTAAATATTTTGCCTCCTGAAAGTAAGTACTGTTCAGCAATCAGTCTCATAATTTTGTAGCTTTATCAAGTGAATTTTGCTTTTGATACAATCAAAATGGAATCAACAAATCCATAAAAAATAAATAAGAAAGAATGAAAGAAGGAAAATTGTGTGCTTTGCAATTGTGTCTTAAAAGACAGAGAGGCAGTTAAAAAAATGAACAATAAGCATATCCTCTTAAGTTGCCAACTAAAATTTGTGTTGAGGCCTTCCAATGACTATGGAATTTGTACACTCACATGTCAACATAGTTGCTCTTTACAGCATTTGTGGATACTATTAAAAGCTCTCTTAATATTACCTGCAACCATCGCAACCATGCGATATTATGTAGAGAATACAGTAATAAAATTAGAAAGATTAATGACTGTACAGGATTTTAAAGTAATCATTCTTGCCACATGTTATCTGTGAGCAAATGGGATAAGGTTTAGATACAACTGGTATGAAGTGCACTACACAAAGCACACCATGTTGTCTAATGGAATTTGGATGTAGCCATAAATACAAAGAATAGGATGATTATAAATTATTTGATGATTTAATAAAAGTATATTATCACCAACACTGATGCATAATCTTACCACAATTTAAAAGAGGGAAGTTAGAAATTATGATACTGCCACTGAATTGTATAGTTATCTAGAGAATCATGTATACATTTTTCTTATTGGAGAATATGGTGTCATTACTAACTGTAGCTGTGTGCTTCCATAAACACAAAGAGAGAATGTTCTTGTGTTTCAACTTGGCATTCAGATATTATGCCTTCAGATATCTCAATAAAAATGTAATATAAATATATTTGCAGCAGAAAATGCATTTTTTTTAAAGATGTTAGGAAAACAGAATTTTTTTCAGTTTTCATTTAAAGTCTTTCTTCAGAGCTAATTTAATTGTAGATTTGCTGTGGCATAGTTTGAGATATGAATGACAGTTGCCTTTAGACGAGTCAAGAAAAGCAATCAGAAACACAAGCAACTACTAGGCTGTATATGCATACTTACCTACAAACATCATGTTGGTTTCTTTCAGGTACTGAATGCAGACATCATTGGAACTGAGTATGCCCAGCATTGGATACAAGACGACAGGCAACAGTGAAGTTATGGGCAGTGGGAGAACTTCTGTCATCCAGTAGACGGCCATCACAAGCACAACAAAGCCACATCGTGACTCCTGCAAGTGAGAAAATGCTGCCTTCAGTTGCATACTTGGTGGGCCATTTGAAAGTTTAAAATGATTTTCTGCTAAATTCAGTTTCTGTCTTGCAGACAGGTGACAACACTGTAATTATTTCTTCCTTGCTCTTCCTGCTACACAATACAAGACCTCTTAAGTAGTAGTGCTTAGTCAGTTACTTATGTGTAAATAAATAGCATATGATAAAATGTAAACCGAGAATAAATGCATGTGATTTATACATATTACATGACTGAAATCACAATTTTTACTGTGCATATTGTCTAAGTACTTGTATTTTATATTTGTTGATCTAATACTATTATACAGCATAGACTGTACAGATAATACTGGACAGATTAATAGGGCATAATGTAACAAGTTTTCACAGAAAATGACTTCATAGTGAAACAGTGAATGGAACTGTGCATAGTATGTTAGTTAATTTCATGTTCCATGGATCATTTTCTTGATGAACCTTTATTATGTGGAATGAGTCATTTTACATTTGCACTGCAAATTTATTTGTAAATATGGCCACATGCTGAACATTTATAAGTTTTATTATTATTATTATTAAACATCCAGATGTCAGTAATTGCAACCCACCAACTTTTATACATTACAGTAATAGAAATTCTTCTACAGAATAGAAGGAGTTGTCAAGGAAAATCTTTTTCTGTTTGTTTTCAAATTTCACTTTGCTGTCTGTCAGATATTTTATATCACAGGGTAAGTTATCAAAAAATTTAGTCACAGTATGGTGCACCCCTTTTTCTGTCATGACAACTTGAATGTGAAGTAATGAATGTTGGTCTATGCCTGCATAACTGTTTATTTTTAATAAACTAACACGCAATACCCATACCATAGCACACATAGATTCTTTGACAAGGTGCATACATATTTATCCCATTTCAAGTGCTGCTGAACCCACAGATCCCTGAAATTTGTAACATATTTTCCATAATTAAGTTTTTCAGCCTTTCTTTGTAAACAGTTTTGATCATATGGATGAAATAAATTATTAAATTTGAAACATATAGCTAGCTTATTTTCTGCTTGTACACTTACTGCAACCTATTTTGCTTTTGTTAAACCACTCGGAAAGTTTTGACATAGAATTCTGCAGTTGTCTTTACAGTTTCTACACTCTAAAATTGCAAGTGTCATTGTTTCTGAGCACTGTTCCCCAAATGGCAATTTTGAAAACTTCACCAACAAACTGGAAAGCTGTCTGTCTCATTTAGTGCACCTAGGAGCAAAAATTGCCTTGTGTGGAGACTTCAACATCCATACTGGTGATGGCAGTAACAAAGAGAGGATTTTTATGAACTTAATATGAAGCTATGGACTATTTGTGGCAAGTTATCTACCACCAAGAGGAGATGTCTGTCTTGATACAGTTGTTACAAACCTAAACAGTTGGGACTACAGAGAAAGTGTGGTCAACCCTATGCTTGCTGGTCACAGTGCAGTAATCATGAAGCTATGGACAAACTCAGTAAGTACTCAACAAATTCCCAGCTGGCATCCAAATTACGTTTTCAGAAGTAGGGTTATTACAAATAAAAATTTAGATGATTTGAAAACTGCGGTGTCTTCTGAAGACCGGCATCAAATGTGTGAAGAACTGGCACCAAATAATACATTCAGTTCCATGTTCCAGATTCTTAAAGTCAGATCTGATGAAAATTTTCCACTAAAACCCACGAGACATCCAATTTCCAAATCAAAATACACACACAAAACTGTCAAATGAAAGAGCTGGTGTACCTTTAGATCAGCTAAAATAAAATGCATAGTTCAACACCTAATGAAAAAGTCAAATACACTGAAGATATTGGCATCAAGGACAGACTATACTGCAATTACCTACAGGCTGAAAGGAAGTACAGAAAAGAAGTAAAGAAAGCAAAGAAGGAAAGCAATGGTGGGTTTATTGAATAAGCTCACAATCCTTGCAATGCAACATTGGATCTGATTAATGAATATAGGCAAACGTCCACCTCTTGCTCTAATTCTTGCAGTCCAGATGAATTTAATGAATATTTTATAAACACAGTAAAAAGCACAGCAGGTGAAATTCATAACTTCAGAACAGATCCTGTAGTTGCTATGAAATTTGGAAATAAATTTAGCATTGTAATGTGGATGAGTGTGTATCCAAAAGACATAATAAAAATAGTAAAAGACAACAAATACTCAGGGACCCCTGCTATTTACGGCATGTCCTGAACTATATTGACAACTGTAGTTTGCATAATAGCTCACCCATGGCCAGCAGTAATAAATAAATGCCTCTCTGCCATGGAATTTCCAGACTTCCATAAAGTAGCACACACAGTACCAGTTTACAGAAAAGGTAAACTACATCAAGCTACAGACCTATATCTATCCTATATCTATAACACCAGTGCTAGCCAAGGTGATGGAAGACATAATGAAAGATCAGCTATTAATTTATTTTGAAGGAAATAACCTCTTTTATGATACACAGCATGGCTTTTGGAAAGGCAAGTCAACTACAACAGCAGTACTTGACTTAGTTACAAATAACAGTCAGGGTTTTGAAGACAGGTAGTCGATAGCATTGGTACTCTGTGACCTTAGTAAGGCATTTAATTGTATCACACATAAGGCCAGTCTCAGCAAGCTAACATCACATGGTACTGTGGCTGTTGTTCTACAAATTATCAAAGCCTACCTAAATAACAGACTACACACTGTATCAGTTCAAGGAGCAGAATCAGAGCAGAATCAGTTGAAATGAAGTTAATACATGGCAAGCTACAGGAGTCCGTAATAGGGCCCTTGTTGTTTTTTAATTATATGTATCCAATGGGCATAACTTGCAGTTTGCAGATGACACAACTTTATTCTAAAAAGTGGGGAATGATACTAGAGCACTGGGTGACACAGCAGGTGTTAAGCTTCTGGCCTTTTTCATTCATACCAAGTTAACCTATACACTAAACATGTAGGCCTATATTCCAAAGTCTCACAGGTCCTGTAGTTCTTGAGGAAAATAAAAAGTTTTATACCACACTAGTACCGTACCTATTAACAGTATTCCACAGTCATATCAGCTACAGGCTGTTACTGCAGGTCATTCTGCAGGCTGCAAGAATGTGCTTCTGATACAAAAGAAAGCAACAAGGATCATTACCTTGAAAAAAAAAACTGACCATTCCAAACTAATTATTTCCAGATTAGGAGTTCCATCTATTTTCAGTCAATATATTTTCAACTGCCTTGTTCACACAGAAACAAATCAAGAGACCCCAATACAGCACTTGCTACAAATACAGTATAGGGCCTAGATAGGCCATGATGTCAATTAAAAGACACAGAACAGCTTCCCAATGATGGCCCTAAAGTTATTTAATACTCTACCTAAGGATATTCAGTAATTACAGCTCAAACAATTTAGAACTAAAATTTCGTGTATACTAAAAGAGCATCCTTTGTACAGTAAAGAAAAATACTTCTGTGGTGATAGAACAGAGTCTAACTGAGCTGCAATTCAGTGCCAAGGAAAACAGCAACAACTCTGCTATTTTACCACATGATTGTCTTAATATTATAATCTACTTCTTATAGGCCTGTATATGTTTTACAGTACTCTCTTTAGTATCATAGTTTAAATTGCAGTTTTTTTTATTAATTTTAATGTGGTAATGTTACTGTAAAATTAACATTATCTGTCCAGCTATGGCTGGTGAATGACGAAATGGTAGTAAAAGGTAATAAAAAAATGTAATATAACAGATTTTTAGAGGCTCACATGTTCAATTAGATCATTTACAAAATAAGTAGGCCCTAACTTATACAGCAGGCTATACAAAACATAAACAATGTTGATTCAGATTTCGATAAACATGAGCTATTCTCTAATTTTGACTTTTTTGCTTCGATTAATCTAATGCAAAGGGTGCACCCTAATGACAAATCCTGGTACCGGTAATTTGTTTCCCCTAGCCTGAGCGATTTTACATGTTATTACGACGACATCTCGAAGGCAAAACAAAAATGCCTTATTGACAGCAGGGCGACGTCAGCGTCAATTGTTTAGTGGTAGTTTCTAGGGATGATTTCATTTCAAGTTTTGCTGCAGGTGTAGTAAGGTAATAACTTCACTACAAAATTCTGTAGCAAAATACGTATAACTCATAAATATTAGCGCTTGGCATATCTGTTGTTCACTTTGAAGTTCTTGTAACGGTAATGGAAATATCTTAATGACAACAGAATCGATATATTTGTTTAGAAATACCTATAATTGTTGTTGTAGGCCCGAAAGATAGCAGTCAAATTTCAGTTTTCTAATATCGTAGACAATATATGGCGCCAATTATGAACTGAAGGATAGTACAGGCGCGATTGTTAGCTAATTTTGAAGATCGTTTCCTATGTGCCAAGTTATTTTTATCTGGTGCAACCTAATCATAATTGATCTCTTTCTCAGTTCGATACCTGCCGCTGAAAGAAGTACCATTGTGGCTGTCCCAGGTCTGTGCTAATTTTGCAGTGCTTCGTTCTTAACCGAACCATAATGCCTCATTACGTAAATCATTTCTGATAAATAAACCATGCATAGGGACACACTGAACAGATTGTAACAGTTACAGTATTTTCCTCGTGAAATGTCACGTATTTGAAGTTCTTGTAACGGTAATGGAAATATCTTAATGACAACAGCATCGATCTAGCATATTCTTTCCCTCAGATAATTTAACAAGTTTTTAGTTTTTCTTAGTTGTGTAGAGCTACGTTTCTAAATTATGGCAGTTAAGTGACTGCACACATTTAGTTTGTTGACGTCCTGAAAGTAGTTTCAGCGGGGTATAGGAAGCGGAGGAAGCATGATCCGCCTACCGAAGCTCAACACCTGGACAATCCAGTTCTGGCGCTAGTGTACACGTATTGCTATTGGTTGGACATTGTGCGACAATTTTGACGGCTGCCGGACACAAAACACTCGTGGATCGAACCCGACCAACTTTCACAGGCTTCAGTCGACCCAGAACAAGGAAGCTCTCGTTCTGGACGTTGTTAACAAACTGTACATACCAGGGCTTAAAGCTCGCCCCCTCCGCGCCCGATGCAACGTGCAATAACCACTCATAGACGTGTGTCGCTGTCGTGATGCCGAAACAGAGTGATTTATCTGACATCCAAAAGAGCATGATCATTGGTTTTCGGGCCAAGGGTGTAAGCACTTCCGAAACGGCTAAGCTTGAAACTGTTCCCTTGCTACCATGGTTAAAGTACATATACCGTCCAAAGCAAAATGGCGTTGTTCAAAGCCGGCGCAGAGGCAACTGTAGTGTATCACCCAGAAGAACCAAGGGACTACAAGCAGTGCGTCTTCAACAACCGTTAGTTCCCACAAAAATCAAACATCATCATCATGATCGTCATCAACGACCCTTCAGCGAACGTTGCTGCTTATGGGCCTCGAAGGAGGCGCTTGGTTCATGCATCCATGCTGACTGCTGTTCATGGGCGACGAAGGCTGGAATTTGCACGCCAATACGGCAACTAGAAGCCCAGTGAATGGCGACAGGTGTCCTTAGCAGGTGAATGACGTTTTAGGATGTATCAGGCAGATGGCCGTTAGCATGTACGGCCTGAAACGTCAGTAAACCAACACCGTGCAACAATCGTCGCAAGGATCCAGGCCGGGCGAGGGAGCGTTATGATTTGAGGAATATTTTCGTGGCATTCCCTGGGTGATCTCGTCATTCTGGGAAGCACAATGAATCAACACAACTAGGCATCCATCCTTGAGAACCAAGTCCAACCACCCCAATATATAGTTATTGTTTTTCCTCGACAGGGCAGCATCTACCGGTTGGGCAGTGCAACGTGTCACAAAGATCGCAGTGTATGCATGGTTCAAAGAGTTTAGCGCAATCCTCTGGCCACCAAACTCCCCGGATTTAAACCCAATCGAGAATCTGTGGGACCACCTCAATCGGACTGTACGCGCCACAGATCCTCATTCGAGAAACCTAGAGCAATTGGCCATGGCACTGAAACTGGGATGACTCCACAGCCCTGTAGGTACCTTCCAGAACATAATTCACTCTATTCTGCACGTCTCACAACTGTCCGTGCTGCGATAGGTGGTTATTCAGGCTTTTGATAGGTTGTCACATTAATATGACTTGACAGTGTATTAATTTGATGATTTCACTCTGACAACTTTTGAAAACGCACGTGAATGTATACGAGGTGCGACAATAAAGTACTGAGACTGATTTTCTTTGCAAGATGTGGCAACCCTGCAGGCTTGTGAAGGCACAATATCTTTGATGTTGGTCTACAAGCTGCTTCTAGTCCAAGCGGCACATTGATGCAACTGCTCAGATGTGAGTTGTGCTGTAATAAGTTAACACATATTTGTGTCTCTCGTCACGGAAATGTGGCAACCGATCTGTTAGAGCAAACGGAAATCTATCCAGAATTGTTAAGCTGTGTTATCACTGGTGATGAAAGATGGTTTTTTCAGTACCATCCACAGACAAAACGCCAAAGTTCGCAATGGTGCTCAAAGGGATCACCCAGACCAAAAAAAGCTCGCATGTCAAAGTCAAAAGTGAAATGCATGCTTGTGTGCTTCTTTGATTCCAAGGAAATTGTTCATAAAGAGTGGGTGCCTCCTGGGCAAACAGTTAACCAATATTACTACAAAGAGATTTTAGAAAGACTTTGTAAAAGAGTCCTTCATGTCCGTGCCAACATTGCTGATAGTCGGATTCTGCATCCCATACTGCTCTGTCAGTACAGCAATTTTTGATCTCAAAACAAATTTCAGTACTACCACAGTCACCTTATTCTCCAGATATCGCTCCGTACGACATTTTTCTATTTCCAAGAGTCAAAATGGCGGTCAAGGAACACCATTTACAAACAACACAAGATATCCAAAAAGCTGTCACGAGGGTCTTGGAGGATATTACAGAAGATGAGTTCTAGAAATGTTAGCATCAAAGGCAGAAGCGCTGGAAAAAGTGTATGCAATCAGAAGGAAACTACTTTGAAGGAGTCAACACTAAAATTGGCTAAAACGGTAAGCAACATTTTTTTCACATCCGTCTCATTACTTCATTGTCGCACGTTGTAGGTGAATGAATGTTCATTTCATCACAATTTCTTAATATATACATCCACGAATGTGACCCTGTGATTAACATTGTCATTATTACTATTTTTATTATTATTACTATTGTTGCTTAAAAACATAATTCACTGTAGCGATACAAACGTTTTGAGAAGACTAGGAAAAAATGACGAGACTGAAGGCAGTGCGTCAGACTTCCAGTCTGGCGTTTGATCAACTGCTGGACGGCTTGCGCTCCACAGGCTGCAACGATACGTGCTTCTTAATGTGGAATAACCTGGCTATTCAGCCAGCGGTACATATTTAAGAGAACATATAGTGCCTACTTTTCTTTAGATCGCGAGTTACACCCACGAAGATCACATCTCACATTCATCCGGAGATAATTCAATGATTACAGATACCTGCAAGCCTTCGCGGTCTGAATGTGGACATTAGTTCTATAAGGTAGCAGGTAAAACCGCTATTTTCAAAACCAGTTTTTTAGTCAACCGCAGCGCTCCACTCGGCTAGTCACAATACAGGGTGTCCCAAAAAGAATGACCCGATTTTTAGTAGAATTATTTATCAGGAAGATGGGCTTAACACCAACAAATTGCATACTAAATTACTGAGAAAAGACAGAAGTTTATAAAAATCCATCCTAAGTGTTCAATATATCCTCCATTGGCTGCACGGACGACATCTAGCCGATAGCCGAATTCATCCCAAACTTAGCGTAAGGTGTCTTCTGTCATTGAAGCTACAGCAGCTGATATTCTGCTTTTTAGTTCATCAGTGTCACGACGTAAGGGAGGAACGTTAACATATTGTTTAACATATCCCCACAGGAAGAAATCACATGGTGTTAAGTCAGGGGACCTAGGAGGCCAAGAGTGTAAAGCCTGCTCTCGCGGTCCTGTACGCCCTATCCAACGTTGAGGTCAGAGCTCGTAGCGACATCTAGCGGATTTTTTCTGAAACTCTAGACCATTATGATTCCATCTAGCGCTGTTTCAGTTACCTAATGACATTTGTCTCAATATTATTGCAAGCTAAAATCTGGTCATTCTTTATGGGACACCCTGTAATTTTGTTCCCTAAAAAAATAAAAACTTACTTGGCATGTCGGCAGTTTCTTTACGAACAATGACGAATTAACTCGAAATGTTTCTTCAATCAGGAACGTCAAATCTCTTTAAAAGAAAACTGACGTCAATGCATGTTGTCACTTTTCTTTTAAAAAGTCCCATTTAGTTATGGTTGTTTGAAGTTTAAACACAGACATTGCTTTTAATGAGTCGTAAACTGGTATTACGAAGAGTCAGCCACAAATGATAGAAAATCAAGCAATGTCGCCGCTCAGAAGGACAGTACCCTTTTTCTCGAGCTCTCTCTCGAATGAAGTTTCTATGAAAGAACTATCATTTCATAGTAGCAAAGACGGTCTTTAAATATACTGTCATCTTTTCCCTTGACATTTCAGGTGACTAAATGAAAATAAAAAACAGGAGGAACCAATTGGGCCGGCCCGGGTGGCCGAGCGGTTAGGCGCTATAGTCTGAAACCGTGCGATTGCTACGGTCGCATGTTCGAATCCTGCCTCGGGAATGGGTGTGTGTGATATCCTTAGGTTAGTTAGGTTTAAGTAGTTCTAAGTTCTAGTGGACTGATGACCTCAGAAGTTAAGTGCTCATAGCCATTTTTTTTTTTTTGAACCAGTTGGTATAGTGAATGTCCTTACATGAGGCAACATCCCACAGTAGTGAAACATGTACACTGCTGTCAGATTACGCACAGACGTAGAAGTGACATTGCCTTCCTAGGAGACGCAGTTGCCTACTGCTTTGACTGCGACCGCAGGGTGGCTTAATTTCGTCGTCCTTGGACCATATTTGCCTGCATCGTAATAAACTCCTTTAATTAGCGGGACTCTTCTATCTGTCATGTCTGAATTGAGGAAGTTGCTTAACACGTGTCCTCTTTCTGTGCCGTATTCTTGGCTGCACTGAGAAATGTAATTAGCTCTCTCTGCGTTCCTGTTACCACGCTCCTGCCCCCTACGAGTGACAGCCTAGCTTTTTTCTGTGTGAACTGTTTTACCGTTATGCAACCTGAAGGTGGAGGGGCGAGAAAGGAAAGCGAAGGAACTGACGATAACAGCTGCGTTGGCACTTTATGCGGAATCAGTGGCGATGAGTAAAATGTGTGACGGATCAGGACTCGAACCGAGGATCTTCTGCTTACTAGGCAGTTGCGTTAACAGACCACGCTTTCGTATAACTGATTTCGAGTTGATGGGGAATGAATCCACAACCCCCAGTACGGTTGCCCATCAACGTTCGATCTCCGGGGGAATCTGAAGTTAGCGAGCATGGGCGACATGGACGGGGACTGCGCATAAGTGGGGTTAGATGGGCCTCTGTGTGGCCCGGAGAGCGCATTTGCGATAAACACTGTGTCCAGATGGCGTTCGAGTCTCGGTCCGGAACACTTTTTCACTCGTCGCCGCCGATTCCTCATCAAGTCCTTCCTCCCCCTCTCCATCATCAGTTTACATAATATACGCCGAAGAGCCAAAGAATCTGGTACACCTGCCTAATATCGAGTAGGGCCCCCGCGAGCACGCAGAAGTGCCGCAACACGACGTGACATGGACTCGACTAATGTATGAAGTAATGCTGGAGGGATTTGACACCATGAATCCTGCAGGGCTGTCCATAAATCCGTAAGAGTTCTAGGGGTTGGAGATCTCTTCTCAACAGCACGTTGCAAGGCATCCCAGATATGCTCAATGATGTTCATGTCTGGGGAATATGGTGGCCAGCGATAGTGTTTCAACTCAGAAGAGAGTTCCTGGAGCCACTCTGTAGCAATTCTGGACGTGTGGGGTGTCGCATTGTCCTGCACAATCAGACAGGTTGCTTACGGACGTGTCACCTGTCCGAGTTGTAACAAGATGTATTTTGTCTCCATGCCTGTACAGTCCATCCGCTCGATACAATTTGAAACGAGACTCGTCCGACCAGGCAACATGTTTCCAGTCATCAACAGTCCGATGTCGGTGTTGACGGGCCCAGGCGAGGCGTAAAGCTTTGTATCGTGCAGTCATCAAGGGTACACGAGTGGGCCTTCGGCTCCGAAATCCCACGGCGATAATGTTTCGTTGAATGGTTCGTACGCTGACTCTTGTTGATGGCCCAGCAGTGAAATCTGCAGCAATTTGCGGAAGGTTGCACTTCTGTCACGTTGAACGATTCTCTTCAGGCGTCGTTTGTCCCTTTCTTGCAGGCCGGCTGTGTGGCCGAGCGGTTCTAGGCGCTTCAGTCTGGAACCGCGTGACCGCAACGGTCGCAGGTTCGAATCCTGCCTCGGGCATTGATGTGTGTGATGTCCCTAGGTTAGTTAGGTTTAAGTAGTTCTAAGTTCTAGGGGACTGATGATCTCAGATGTTAAGTCCCATAGTGCTCAGAGCCATTTGAACCATTTTTGAACCCTTTCTTGCAGGATCTTTTTCCGGCCGCAGCGATGTCAGAGATTTGATGTTTCACCGGATCCCTGATATTCATGGTACACTCGTGAAATGGTCGTACGGAAAAATCTCTACTTTATCGCTACCTCGGAGATTCTGTGTCCCATCGTTCGTGCGCCGACTGTAACACCACGTTCAAACTCACTTAGATCTTGATAATCTGCCATTGTAGCAGCAGTAACCGATCTAGCAACTGCGCCAGACACTTGTTGTCTTATATAGGCGTTGCCGACTGCAGCGCCGTATCCTGCCTGTTTACATGTCTCTGTATTTGAATACGCATGCCTATACCAGTTTCTTTGGCGCTTCAGTGTACATCATAGCTGCGTGGTGTCTGTTCTTTTGGACATGTCCGAAAGAACAGACAACTTGCATTCATACATCTTATTACTGATTATGAATTATGCAGGGCTACGATACATGAGTCATTCGTTTTCAAAGTTCTATGTTTTCCAAAGAATTACATATACAAATGCGACTGGTGCATGAACAGAACCGCAAGCTCACCGAGTTCGCACAGTACCCACCGGTTAGCGTTACCATCGCAATGCCTTGATTAAACAGAAACAATGCAAGAAAAGAGTTTTTGTGTGTTGGAATACACGACTTGTTTATCTGTTACATCAGTACAGAATACATGCAGAAGGAAACATGGGAAAGTACCGCCATCTAAACAAAACATTGTATGTTGGTATCTACAGTTTAGGGACACTGGTTGTCTCTGTAAACAGAAAAGTAACGGTCAACCAAGCATGCCAGATGCAGCCGTGGGGAGGGTGAGGGAAAGTTTCGTATGCAGTGCAAAAAAGTCAACGGTCCGCACAAGCCACGAACTTGGAATACCATATCGAACCGTATGGAAGATTTTGCAACGGCGATTACGTTTCTTGCAGCTCGTGCAACAATTACATCCGGAAGATTATGGCTGGCGTCTTCAATTCTGCATCACAATGCAGTAAGCACATAAGGATGAACATTTCATATTCAACCTAGTATTCAGCGACAAAGCTGCGTTCCATTTATCTGGAAAGTTTAATCGCCACAGTTTGAGAGTGTGGGGCACCGAAAATCCTCATGAAACTGCGGCGAATGAACGAGTTTCGGCGAAGATTAATGTTTTCTATGCAGTGTCACAGACGAAGCTGTAAGGGCCGTTTTTCTTCCGTGATGCGTACCTCCTGCCTTGATATGTTGCAGTTGTGTCTGTTTCCACAATTGACTTCTGATTTCGAGAATTTCGTCTTCCAAAAAGTTGGGGCACCACCTTACTTGAGTACCGATATTCGCCGTACCTGAACGACGAACTTCCGCGCCGCTGGATTAGGCGTGATGGTGAAGATGATGCCTTATTTAACACAGCTACAGACGTATACAAGCCAGTTCTCATCGTGCTATGTTCTACTCCACAACTAGGAAGTGCTACGCTGCGGCGGATCTGCTGATTGACGTTGATTCGGCTGCGCACTGGTCTTCGAATCCGAAAGATATACTGGAACTTGGACTTCAACGCTCACTAGGCTTAGTATGTCAACGGACTTGTGATTTCCACAGCAGTTCTGTATTTCACGTTCACTTCCTCGACAATGTTATAGCCACCATATGTTTACATAATATCCATAAAGTGTTCATCTACAACTTGGCGCTTGGTAACAGTATTCTACTGTATCAGTGTTCTGTCAATAAACCGTAGAACGATGTTATTCCTGGCTATAACGTAAACATTCACTTTTACTAACTGTTATCGAAATAATAGAACTGAGGAGATTACTAGGCCGTGAAAACCCCGTTTATAGCTTGTTTCGCTGCTGCAGTTCCTCCCGGAATGATCTCTTGACGAAAATATGGCGGCCCAACGATTTATGAATCTTAGTATGCTGTTTAATTTCGTCAGTGACGATAGTGAAGAAAATGTGGACACGGTATATACTGTGATATTGACCAATGTGATCGGTAATGAACAAAATTCTGTGCGAGTCGGACCAGAAGGGGTGTGGATCATCCGTCACGTGGTTGTGAAACGTTAAGTCAAACCAATGACGTACCAAGTCACGTGCAGCAGTAGTAAGGCACTAGATTTGCGGTGGGAAGAAGCGGGATTCGCCTGGCTTCAGAGTTAATGGTTCCCCTAACTCATTTCAGACGAATGCCAGCATGATCATTTCACAAGACTTACGACGAGTAATCGTAAAGGTTTAACTGTCGCTCTTCGTTCCCAAGAAGTTGTGAGTGCTGTAGATAGGGTTTGTCAAACTGATACCATAATACAAGATTTCCAGAAGCCTTTTGACATTGTTCCTCACAAGAGTCTTCCAATCAAATTCGGTGCCTATGAAGTATCGTCCCCTTGTGTGAGTGGATTCGTGATTCACTGTCACAAAGGCCACAGTTCATAATAAATGACGGAAAGTCATCGAGTAAAACAGAAGTAATATCTGGCACTCCCCAGCGAAGTGCCCTATGGTGTTCCTGATCTACATACACATTTTAGGAGACAGTCGGAACAACCCTCTTACATTTTTTGCAGATGATGCTGTCATTTACCGTCTATTAAAGTTATCAGATGATCAAAACCAACAGCAGAATGATTTAGACAAGGTATCTGTTTGGTGAGAAAAGTGTGAAATCATTCACCTGACTACTAAAAGCAATCCGTTAAATTTCGGTTACACGATGAATACACAAATCTAAAGACTGTAATTCCAACTAAATACTTAGGGCTTGCAACTGCGAGTAACGTAAAGTGGAACGATCACATAGATAATGTATGAAGAAATCAAAGCAAAGACTGCGATTTATTGGAAGAACGCTTAAAAAATGCAACAGATCCACTAAAGAGACTGTTCACATCTACGCTTGTCCGTCTCGAGTATTGCTGTACGATGTGGGATCCGCACAGAACTGACGGAGGACATCGGAAAAGTTCAAAGAAGGGCAACACGTTTTCTATTACCGCGAAATATGGGAGAGAGTGTCACTGAAATGAAACAGAATTTGTGTGGACAACATTGAAACAAAGACGTTTTTCGTTGCAGCGGAATCTTCTCACGAAATTTCAATCACCAACTTTCTCCTCCGAATGCGAAAATATTTTGTTGACCCCAATCTGCATAGGGAGAAACGATCATCATAATAACATAAGGGAAATTAGAGCTCGCACGGAAAGATACAGCTCTTCGTTTCTTCCGCGCGCTGTACGAGATTGTAATAATAGAGAATTAGAGTGAAGGTAGTTCGATGAATCCTCTGCCAGGCACTTAAATGTGATTTGCCGAGAATCCATGCAGATGTAGATGTAGGTGTAGGTAGCCGCCTGTATTCGGTTGGGAAGTGAGTCCACAAGGTTGTGCAGGTACGTCGCATACAGGTTAGCCACTCGCTGAGTACTTGATCGCGCGATTCCACCAGATTGTGGAGATGCTGATGGCTTCGTTTTACCCGCTATTCCACGTCCCACAGAGTTTCTACGGGGATCAAGTCAAGTGATTTTGCACGTCAGTTGAGATGTAATAGGGTGGGGGAGTGTTAAAAAACCAGTCTCACATTCTTCCAACAGTACGTTGTTCACGCACATATCTCAAATAACATAACACGATTTTCTTTAAATCGAGTGATTCTTTTTGATACATCCTGTACTTCGTATTGGTAACAACGACGCGCTACTTCCTTTATTTGTGGGTAAATAAAAGCGGTCCTGCTCCAGCTGAATTCCGATTTAGGCACTTTTAATAGGGCGCTCTTTTGTTTGACGCTACTTACATCAAGAGCCATTAGCTGTCTCTCGATCTCCACAATCTGCAATTTATCAATCATTGGCGGATATTTTTGTTAGCACATCAGGCACGAATGCGTAGGATGTACTGAACGAACAGTTCCATCGCTGTGCTTCGTGGCGTAATGATACGTTGCGATCATTACCCGAGCAGAAGGACGTGTTACGGGTTGACAAAGAGCAGGTATACCACGATCTCTCTGTGTAGGCCCCCTTTACTTATGTATGATGCTTGATTATCTTTACTCTTTTATTAGAAAACTGAAGTGCGCTTTCATAAAATAATAATGCTCCCTGCAATGTACAATGGCGAAAACTACTGCTATAAACGAATTACGGATCACGTAATAACGGATGTGGGACTACACTATCCACAAATTGCTCGCTTAATAATCTTACGGAAGAATCTGTGTCAGAAGTTAACAGGCTGACTCTCAGTCTCTTTCCATGATTCAGTCCTTATCTTCCTCAGTCCTTAAGTAAAGTACATGATACATCCAAACCGTATATTTTTTGTGAATTCATGGAAGAATCCAAACTCGTCGTGCCTGATTGTAGCATATGCTTTCTCTTCTTGTGTTTTCAGTGCTTCACTGGCTTTCCTATCTGCATGTTCCACTGGGTCGCAGCACCATCTTAAAGAAAACTGTTTATCATGGTGTCAGCATGTCTTCCAGAAATAAAGGTAATTTCAGTTTGTTTTTAGTAATTCTGGACAATAACATGTTTAGAAATTGCTGTACTATGCTAATATCTAATATATTCTACAGTAACGTCCGAAAGTCCTGTCACCCCCCCCCCCCCCCCCCACCGCTCGTTTTTGCCCATGATGTGTATTTATACTCCATATATCTTTTCACTCCTTTGGATGGCGGACACAAATAGCTACAGCGTGAAAGAACGTATTCTGGCAAGTGTATGGGGTCATGAATGTGCACACACCAGGAAAACCAAAAGAGATATGCAACGGGATTTTGCGGTACGATTCCATAAATAAGCGTCACCAAAGCGAACGATAATGCGATGGCAACAGAAGCTCTTCAGAACCTGATCCATTTTGGATGGGAAGAGGGACCGGTCGCCCATTACCACGACAAGAAACATGTACAGCAGTGGCGGATTCGGCGATCAGATCTTCCATAAAATCAAAAGATCTGCTGCACTTGAAATTCCCAAAGCGACTGTGCCGACACACATGGAGAAAGATTTGGAATTAAAATCTGTTAGGCCAAAATCCTTAAATGAGCAGTGGTTGCTACTGTATAAGAGTACAAGAGCACGTGAATACCGTAAGTTTTTACACCTTACGGATTTAATGGATATTTTTCTTTGAATGCTGTTAAATGTAACGTAAATACATGGCACTTAAATCTACGGCGCTACCTCTGCTCTAGACTCTGTGAAACTTGCCATCAGAGTCGCGAGCACACCTTCAGTTGACCACATTTTAAGAATCTTTTGCGCATGTGCATCTAGCGTGACGTAACTGCCGTATGGGCCGAATACATACGGATTTGATAAACAACGTGCACGATTCATGATGTGCACAACTGCAAGTTTACGTCAGTGCCACCATGTGGCAGCACCATATGGCAGCACATTGTGGTAGACTTTTATCACCGCACATTCCTCAGATATGCCAGTTCACCCACTATATGGTGAAATTAGATCAGACGTCAGTATATGTTATAGTTATACTGACAGAAAAACCTATTTTGTGGGTTTCTAAATGATTTATAGTATATTAAGTTTTGAACTTTATTATACAGTAATCCATATGAGGCGCTGAGAACCATAAGGGCCTTAAGCACATCACAGTAGATTCTGAGATTTTAGAATTTATTCATGCTTCTGTAATCTGTTGATCTTATGGTGGTTCAGGTTCATCTGTGCTGTAAGCCCACATTGTATGTATGAAAATTCACGAAAAACTGTCTCACTGGTTTGTCTGATATGCACTTAAATGTGGGATCGACGACGATGTGCTTGCATGCTTTAGGCCCTTATGGATCTCAAATGGTTCAAATGGCTCCGAGCACTATGGGAGTTAACATCTATGGTCATCAGTCCCCTAGAACTTAGAACTACTTAAACCTAACTAACCTAAGGACAGCACACAACACCCAGTCATCACGAGGTAGAGAAAATCCCTGACCCCGCCGGGAATCGAACCCGGGAACCCGGGCGCGGGAAGCGAGAACGCTACCGCACGACCACGAGCTGCGGATCTCAGCGCTTCGTTGGTATTCTAGTCAAGTGGTCATGTTGATAGATGTTACTACTCGTGTTTAATCATTTCCATCATAAAACGGCAGTTTGTGTCTGGAGTCGGTTGTTTGCTGTGCGGGGATCGGCTTTCGTGTATGCTAACAGAAAAGTAAATCTGTGAGGAGGTATCTTGAGACGTGCTTGGGTAATTCAGTGGGTAGGCATTTGACCGCGAAAGGCAAAGGTCCCGAGTTCAAGTCTCGGTCCGGCACACAGGTCTAATCTGTCCGGAAGTTTCATGACAGCGCTCACTCCGCTGCAGGCTGAGAATCTCATTTTGGGAACAGAAAAGTAAATTACCAAGAAAAGTTACCCGCAAATGTACTATGGCCTCCGAGACCAGATTCGTTGATTGAGAAAGTGACGTAATCAAATAAGCGTACTACAAGAGAACAGCTAACTGGACTAATGAATCTGTTGGGATCTTGTACATTTGTCCGAAAAAAAGCAAAACCATGAAAACTCCCACTTACACAAAAATGCGAAACGGAGAGCTGCGAAAGTTTACAGTTTCGATCTTGCTCTAAACTGTACTTAATTATGTACAAAAGAACAAAATTCCATAAAAAATTCTTTCTTTTGTCAGATAAGTTATGCATATTATTATTATTATTATCGACAATAGCTGTAGTTGTATAAACATGTTGATAAGCAGATGCTATTAATTTCACACTCTCAAATTTATCTGAAATTGTGAACATCAAGAGTGTATATTGTAACTGAGTTGAGTGATGAAGACATGCGGCGAAAACATGAAGCTTGCTCAAGATTGCTTGATGTGTGTGTGTGTGTGTGTGTGTGTGTGTGTGTGTGTGTGTGTGACGCTCCCACAGAGGGTCAAAGTTTTCTTCTCAGACCAATTTATCGATCTTGTCGGAAAAGGCATATTTTTTTCTGAACCAAGGAAAACTCATATCATTGTGAAGAGTTTGAGAATAGTCCCCCATATGCTATGAACTGGGCTGCAGTGTCCAGTAGGCACATCCCAGAGCCTATTTCTTTGACAGTTCACTGAATCAACATACCTACTTGCAAATGTTGCTTGAATGGTTCATTGCAGAGCTCCTGAGGCTGAATATTTTTGGCGACAGTTGGTTGCAACAAGATGGAGCTTCTGCCCACCACTTCGCTCTCCGAGAATTCTTGGCTCAAGTGTTAGCCCAGAGGGGGTTTGGGAGAGGATTAGTGCATCTGCCAGCGCCGATCGAGTGGCCTCCGAGGAGTACAGATCTGACATCATGCTACAACTCCCTGTGGGGAATAAATGAGCAACATGTACTAGACAATTGACGAACTGAAGCAAGCTGTTAGGGAGGCATTAAAGGAAATCACACTGCCTACGCTTTGGGAAATTTCACACAGGACCTGGTCCCCTCATCAGTTTGTGCCTCGTCAATGATGGTGGCCATACTGATGTTATCACTAAACAGGTTGGAACGTAATGTATCAACGTTTGTCACGCATCTGCTATGACAAGTTAGAAATGAATAAATAAATCAACACATACCACCATGACCAAAATAGTGTGTGTGTGTGTGTGTGTGAGAGAGAGAGAGAGGGGGGGGGGGGGGTCAGGTGACAGGACTTTCGGACCAGTCTCTGTACAATAACGAATGAGAGACTGTTTATTACATCTCAACATTACAGCAGTATATTTTTTTTCGATGTAGCATCGGGACTACATTCAGCAATGACTTAAACTTCCACATTCCAGCGGCATTCTTTTCATAACTGTTAGGTGTTCAGTGTCGAGTTTAAAGTGAGTGTTGCACGTATTTCAGTTACTATACAGGTATATCATAAATAGTATTCACTTTTCAACACGTTCTAAAATTCTGGTAAGTCACACCACTCTTTAAAAAAAAAATAGCATTTTAGTCTCATTTTTTCTCAGGACAATGCATTGACCGTCAATACAAACCATACACTCGTAGAATCTAACCTCGGTAATGAGAAGGTTAAACTAGTATCCTTCTTTTTGTCATTAATATTCTGCAGTTTATGCAGTTTATTGTCTCTTATGATCATTATCTTTCTACTGATGTGTTAGGTACCACCCTTTTTCCAGAGGTATCGCCTCGTTGAGCGATTGTCAGGAGAGACTAGCGAGGTCGTTTTAGTTTGCAGCCTCGATGACGGGCGGTGGTCACTGTTAATGGTGTACAGCGAAATCAGTGACAGGATGAGAGGAATTAGACACGTCCCCCCTTCGACGGCAATCATGTAATGGCAGCGATGAGCGGCGAACTAGCTACGCCGCTCGCCGTATCACCTGCTACAGCGTCAAGCGTAGTTCCAAAACCCGTGGCTGCACTGAAATATTCAGCTCAAATCTGCATACTTTATTCACACTCCTGTCCCATGTCTACGTCCTGCCTTCAGGCGCATGTCTCAGTTTAGCTGCACGTACAATTCTTGTGATCATTAAGGTAGTAAGGCTTGTAGCTAAAGGTATGGGTCGCAGATGGACCGAGGAAGTACTTTGGTGGATCCCAGGAGATGCGAAATGACCGAGAGTTCCTAACCGGTGGATGGCATTTAAAAATACTCATCCATAATCACAGCTGAAGCCCGTAAAGCATGGGGATGTGTGGAGAAAGCTTTTATCCGGCAGCTGATGTCATGTGGCTGATGATGAGTCTCCTCTTGTGGCAAATACTCGTATCTCTTCAGGAGTAATCCTACTGGAGGAACATCTGCAACTGGAAATTATAGTAGAGGTCGAAAATATCGCTTCATTCACAAGGTTCTTTCTTTCTTTTTAATACCTAAATCACGATCGATTTCGGGGTCTTGCGTGCTCATTATCAGTTATGATACTGAAAACAAACAAGAGACCGAAACTAATAATAATTTTTTCACTCTGTAGTGCATATGAGAAACCAGTGACATCATATTTTTGTATAACTGGACCGTTGCCCAGCTGCAACTTCTTCAACAAGACTAACAAAATGCATCCCAAGATTCAGTGTACGACAGAACACCACTCTGGGTTTACTCTCTCATTTTTGGATTTGGAAATTACGTTACAGGACAGTAAAGCTCACTTTAATATATTTAAGAAATAAACGACGACTGATTCTATTATTCATTGCTCTTCTGTTCATCGCAAACAGCAAAAAATGGCTGCTCTTCGCGCAATGCTTTACCGCGCTATTCGACTCTCTGTTCCTCAAGGCCAATCTAGCAGAATAAGTTGGACATCATTAAAATTGTAGCGCACGCTTATGGTTACTAGCCAAATGTTGTTGATGTTCTTCTCTAGCAAATAAAATCGAAAGTCGCTTTTAACAATCGCTACGAGATTACCCTATGATTTACTCTTTTTTTGAGTCATCAAACTGATTTGATGCGGCCCGCCACAAATTCCTCTCCTGTGCCAATCTCTTCACATCAGAGTAGCACTTGCAACCTATGTCCTCAATTATTTGCTGTCTTCCCCTACAGTGTTTTGCCCTCTACAGCTCCCTCTAGTACCATGGAAGTCGTATCCTGATGTCTTAACAGGTGTCCTATCATCTTGTTCCTTCTCTTTTTCGGTGTTTTCCATATATTCCTTTCCTCTCCGATTCTGCGCAGAACCCCGTCCTTCCTTATATTATCAGTCCACCTAATTTTCAACATACCTCTGTAGCACCACATCTCAAATGCTTCAATTCTCTTCTGTTCCGGTTTTACCACAGACCATGTTTCATCACCATACAATGCTGTACTCCAGACGTACATTCTCAGAAATTTCTTCCTCAAATTAAGGCCTATGTTTGATACTAGCAGACTTTTCTGGGCCAGAAATGCCCCTTTGGCCAGAGCTAGTCTGCTTTTGATGTCCTCCTTGCTCCGTCCGTCATGGGTTATATTGCTGCCTAGATAGCAGAATCCCTTAACTTCATCTACTTTGTGACCATCAATCCCAATGTTAAGTTTCTCGCTGTTCTCATTTCTGCTACTTATCGCTGCTTTCGCCTTTCTTCGATTTACACTTTCCATATTCTGTATTCGTTAGAGTGTTCATTCCATTCAACAGATCATGTAATTCTTCTGCGCTTTCTCTCAGGATAGCAATGTCATAAGCGAATCGTGTCACTGATATCCTTTCACCATGAATTTTAATTCTACTTCTGAACATTTCTTTTATTTCCATCATTGCTTCTTTGACGTACAGATTGAACAGTAGGGGCGAAAGACTACATACTTGTCTTACACCCTTTTTAAACCGAGCACTTCGTTCTTGGTCTTCCACTCTTATTACTCCCTCTTGGCATTTGCTCAAATTGTATATTACCCGTCTCTCCCTGTTGCTTACCCCTACAAAAAAATCATCTACTAGTAATGATAGCTGGTTGATTTACAGAATATCTAATAATAAATCAATACTTGAATATCCAGCTCTAAAACCGGCAATATATTTTCAATGTGCAACCGATATTTTTATAGGCAGATACATAGATATTTTCTCCGCCTATATATATATATATTTCTTCGATATATCGACAGCAGATAATGATATTTTTTTAAATATCAATATATTGGATCACCGAAATTTTTAAAAATATCAACTGTCCTAGTTTCTATGAACTGTCAGCCTGATACTGAGGTACTTCCGCAGGTACCTCGGTCCCCAGATACGTCACTGATAGAACACGTGTGGAACTACTTCGGGCGTCAACTCCACCCACGTGGAGTGGCATCCTTCGCGACCGAATCAGTGCATCCAACTAGGCAGAGGGAGTGCAACATCAGGTGGCCTCGTACTGTCAATTTCTTTGTAGATTTCACTCATGTTGTAAGCACTGAAATAACATCACATAGCCGGCCGGAGTGGCCGAGCGGTTCTAGGCGCTACAGTCTGGCACCGCGCTACCGCAAAGGTCGCAGGTTCGAATCCTGCCTCGGGCATGGATGTGTGTGATGTCCTTAGATTAGTTAGGTTTAAGTAGTTCTAAGTTCTAGGGGACTGATGACCACTGCAGTTAAGTCCCATAGTGCTCAGAGGCATTTGAACCATTTTTTAACATCACATACCCCCTTAAACTATAAAGTTTCATTTCGCTTTCGCCTCCACTTCTGAAAGCTTCACTATTTTTGTCAGGCAGTGTACATTCCCACAATGCGTCCCATGAGGCTATGACAACGGATGTTCCAGATTTCTAGAGAAGAACTAAATGAGCTGTTTCAAGATCAATAAAAAATGATGACATTTCTGTAGTGTCATTTCAAAAGTAGCGTGAATCGGACATCGACAGACGTATCAAACAACTGATCATGTTTTTTTTTTCCACTTGGGTTTTACTCATACATTCCGCTGTCGAGCAAACCAACGTTTCCGTTGCCGAGAAAACAAACGCCATGCTATTCGTCAGAAATCGATAAATACATTAGCCAAAGAATTAATTACGTGTAACTCGTAAAAGGCGAGTAAAAAATTCAGTCGTCTCCCGAACAATGTGGACAGAGCACAAGTTGCTGTTGGGGAAGGCTGGGAAAGAAAATCGGCAATGTCCGTTTCAATGGAACCAACCTGGCATTCGCCTTAAGCGATTTAGAGAAACAACGGCAAATTCAGACCTTGCTGGCCGGACCTGGATTTGAACGGCCTTCCTTCCGCAGAGGAGATGCACTACGGCATCCCATCGGTAGTTCTGAATGAAGGCTTCGCTATCCAACAAACGCTCGTGAAGAGTAGAGGTTGAAAATACCGCTTACTTGCTCCAGACAGTTAAAGAGAAAGACTGGACGTGATGAAAGCTCAAAAGGTAGTAAGTAGTAAGTAATATTACGTCCTACTACAATTTCAAAAGTAGAGCTTCGAATATTTTCCGAAAATTGTGAAAAAACGTAATATATAATAAAAATGTCAGTATACCGTATTGATATAGCTATATCGGGGGAAGGCATACCGCCGATATGCATCGATATTTCTTTTAAAAGTATCGATACATCGACATAGTATCAACAGCCCTAATAGAAACACGTACCTCGCGTGTAAGAGCATTGTCCTGTGAAAAGTGGCACCAGAACACTGTCTCATGAGAGGTAATACATGAGGAGGCAGTATGTCCGTGATGTACCGTCGTGTCGTCAAAGTTCCCTCAGTTACTGCCAGCCGTGACCGGAAGTCATACCCGATCGCTTCGCGTGCCATGAAGCGACGAAGTAACACCACTGTGCCAGTCCAAAACACTGCGAGGACATGACCTCTCCCCAGTCGCCGCCATACTACGCGAAGATTCACCACTCAGTACACTGCAACACCATTCATCAGCTTCCCGGCGTCGCCGCCACTCCAGACGGAGTCGTTTGTGTTGTGGCGGTAACGGCAGCCTAGGCACTGGACGGTAGTTGCATAGTCAGGCTGGTGCTGGTCCCAGGCCAACGGTGCGGGGATCACAGACAGTATTGCTGGGAGTTCATTACCCGTTTACGGATGGCAGGAGCAGACGTGAACGGTTTGCGAAGTGCTTGGTGCACGATCGGCAATCCTGCCTTGTGGTCGTCGACCGGAACCTTGACGGCGAGTTTGCCTCCCCTCACGTGCCCCTGCGGTCCAACATCGGGCCACTGTCACATCCGAACGCCTCACAAATCTGGATATTGCACGATTCGAGCAACCGATCAAATGCAGACCAATATTGAGGCCCGTTTCAAATTCGGTCAGATGCTGATTACGCTGTCTCTCATCAGTGCGTGGCGTCTCCGTGTCTTCCTGCATCTGCATCTACAACTGCATGGATATTCTGCAAATCACACTTACGTGCATGGCAGGGGGTTCATCGAACCACATTCACAGCAGTTCTCTGTTATTGCACCCTCGAATAATGCGCGGAAACAACGAACATGTTTATCTTTCCGTGCGAGCTCTGATTTCCCTTATTTTAATGTGATCATTTCTCCCTGTGTAGGTCGGTGTCAACAAATTATTTTCGCATTCGGAGGAGAAAGTTCGTCACTGACATTTCGCGAGAAGATCCCGCTGCTACGAGAAACGCCTTTGTTTTAATGATGTCCACCCAAATCCTGTATCATGCCCGTTACACACTCTCCGCTGTTTCTCGATAATACAAAACGAGCTGCTCTTCTTTTAACTTTCTCGATGCACTCCGTTAAGGAGTAAGAATACCACACCGTGCAGCAGTATTCTAAACGAGGACGAACAAGCGTAGTGTAGGCGTCTCTTTGGTAGATCTGTTACATTTTCTACGTGTTCTGCCAATAAATCGCAGTCTTCGGTTCGCATTCCCCACAATATTTTCTATGTGTTCTTTCCAATTTCAAATGTTCGTAACTGCATTTCCTGGGTGTTTAGATGAACTTACGGCCTCTAGATTTGATTGATTTGTGGTGTTCAAAAATGGCTCTAAGCACTATGGGGCTTAACATCTGAGGTCATCAGTCCCCTAGACTTAGAACTACTTAAACCTGACTAACCTAAGGACTTCACACACATCCATGCCAGAGGCAGGATTCGAACCTGCGACCGTAGCAGCAGCGCGGTTCCGGACTGAAGCGCCTAGAACCGCTCGGTCACTCGGGCAGCCGATTTGTAGTGTAACCAAGGTTAATGGATTCCCTTTAGCACCCAGTGGATGACCTCACACTTTTCATTACTTAAGTTCAATTGCCAATTTATGCACCATACAGATATCTTTTCTAAATTGTTTTGCAATCTTTTTTGATCTTCTGACGATTTACTAGACGATAAACGACAGCATCTCCAAACAACCTAAGACGGCTCCTCAGATTGTCTCCTAAATCGTTTATGTATGTAAGGAACATCGGAGGGCCTATAACACTTCCTTGGGGAACGCCAGAAATCACTTCTGTTTTACTCGATGGCTTTCCGTCAGTTCCTACGAACTGTAACCTCTCTGACAAGAAATCATGAATCTAGTCGCATAACTGAGACGATACTCCATAAGTACGCGATTTGATTACAAGCCGCCTGTGAGGTACAGTGCTGGAAATCTAGAAATAAGGAATCAATTTGAAATCCCTTGTCAGTGGCGCTCAACACTTTCAGAGCGATCACCAAACATCTGATGCTGTTCTCTCCAATTATATACCCTACCAATACGTGGAACAACACTAAATACGAACAACACTAATGCCGCCGGCCGCTGTAGCCGAGCGGTTCTAGGCACTTCAGTCCGGATTCGCGCTGCTGCTACGCTCGCAGGTTCGAATCCCGCCTCGGGCATAGATGTGTGTGATGTCCTTAGGTTAGTTAGGTATAACTAGTTCTAAGTCTAGGGGTCTGATGACCTCAGATGTTAAGTCCCATAGAGCTCAGAGCCATTTTTGAACGCTAATGCCCTTTGGTGGTCTTTCTCCAGTCACTGGGAATTCAAACTCTCTTCGTTTACATACTCGCCGATGGCTTGTGCGTGTGCGAAGCTAGAGTGGCACCAGACCGTGTCCTGTGGATGCTTCACTTTTTTTGTCGGGCAGTGTATTTTCTTTGACATTTGATGGTTGTCATGCTGTAAATGACGAAGTACCGAAGTTGTAAGATGTTTTGATAGCGCAATAAAACAGCTGCAATTCGACATCTGGTTTGAACAGTGATCAGTGTCTACCGTATACTTTGCTCAACATAAGAGTAAACCTGACGTAAACCAATACAAATGCGATGATTGTTGAGAAGCCGTAGTACACGCAGACTGGTGTTGTTACGGTCTTGGTTGGTTGGTTTGGAGAGAAGGAGACTAAACGCTACGCTTTTTGGAAGTAGGCCTTACTGACGTATTAGATATCTTATTAATAAGTTACGTTAAATGGAACTTTAAGATATTCTAACGTATTAGCAGCCATCAGCGTTTTTCTTAATCACGCTTTAGCTATGTAGTTTTTATTTAAAAAATCGTGTACAGACACGGTCTCTTTACTGTTGTGCTCTGATTGTCGCACTGTTAATACGCAATATGGAAATAACTGAGGCTGCTTCCTGCTCCGTAGTGAAACACGCGTGTGGAACACGGTTAAAAAGTGGCGAGAAATAATGTTGTTCTTAAAGAAAAGAAATTGGCTTTGAAGTTTTTCGACGGACTGGATTTGATACAGCTGAAATAGCAATGGTTCAAATGGCTCTAAGCACTATGGGACTTAACAACTGAGGTCATCAGTCCTCTAGAGTTAGAACTAACAAAACCTAACTAACCTAAGAACATCATACACATCCATGTCCGAGGCAGGATTCGAACCTGCGACCGTAGCAACAGCGCGGTTCCAGACTGATGAGCCTAGAACCACTCGGGCACAGCGGCCGGCGTAATAGAAATACACACTGGATGTCTAGCGGAACAAATTGATTAGCTGGTGCAGTTCATGGATTGCTGGTTCAAATCTCGCCTTGTTCATCCTTTTTTTCGTTCAATTTGAAATACCTGCATCTCGTAACTGTAAAATTCTTCATCTCTTTTTATGTGTAATGCACATCTTTTTGTTTCTAATTACATATTGCACATGAAATTCCTGTTTTAGTTTCAAAAATAAATTCTAAATTGTCGATTTTTAATGAAAGACTGTTAATAACGATTACTTAAATTAAGAAAACGAAAAAATTTAATATTTTAGGACAAAAATGAAAAAACGAACACTCTTTATTTGGATTATGTCCATTGTTTTATACCATAGATGTAGTCTCACACGAACCAGAATAATTTTCACAGCATCGAGCACAGCATAAAAACGCTGCATTATTGCATTTGCCACTGTACCATTACAATATGAACCCAACAGAACTGATCTGGAGCCAATTTAGGGATTTGTCGCGAGAAATAAAAAGACTATTAAGCTGCCATACGTACTGGAACTAACGCACGCAGCTTTTCACATGTCACTGCCGAAAGCTGGTGGGATATAGAACGGCAGGACATAAAAGGAGAAATTGCGGAGCGTGGGTGGCTTCGTGGATTCTGTTATGTTGATCGACTTGTTATCAACGTAGCAGATTACAAGTCCAGAACTGAAATGTATTTTTCGGATTCGGATAAGGAAGGAGCTAAGAGATTACCAGACGACATACTATAAGTACACTACTGGCCATTAAAATTGCTACACCACGAAGATGACGTGCTACAGACGCGAAATTTAACAGACAGGAAGAAGATGCTGTGATATGCAAATGATTAGCTTTTCAGAGCATTCACACAAGGCTGGCGCCAGTGCCGACACCTACAACGAGCTGTCATGAGGAAAGTTTCCAACCGATTTCTCATACACAAACAGCAGTTGACCGGCATTGCCTGGTATACCGTTGTTGTGATGCCTCGTGTAAGGAGGGGAAATGCGTACCATCACGTTTCCGACTTTGATAAAGGTCGAATTGTAGCCTATCGCGATTGCGGTTTATCGTATCGCGACATTGCTGCTCGCGTTGGTCGAGATTCAATGACTGTTAGAATATGGAATCGGTGGGTTCAGGAGGGTAATACGGAACGCCGTGCTGGATCCCAACGGCCTCTAATCACTAGCAGTCGAGATGACAGGCATCTTGTCCGCATGGCTGTAACGGATCGTGCAGCCACGTCTCGATCCCTGAGTCAACAGATGGGGACGCTTGCAAGACAACAACCATCTGCACGAACAGTTCGACGTTTGCAGCAGCATGGCCTGTCAGCTCGGAGACCATGGGTGTGGTTACCCTTGACGCTGCATCACAGACAGGAGCGCCTGCGATGGTGTACTCAACGACTAACCTGGGTGCACGAATGGCAAAACGTCATTTTTTCGGATGAATCTAGGTTCTGTTTACAGCATCACGATGGTCGCATCCGTGTTTGGTGACATCGTGGTGAATGCACATTGGAAGTGTGTATTCGTCATCGCCATACTGGCGTATCACCCGGCGTGATGGTATGGGGTGCCATTGGTTACACGCCTCGGTCACCTCTTGTTCTCATTGACGGCACTTTGAACAGTGGACGTTACATTTCAGATGTGTTTCGACCCGTTGCTCTACC